>NC_135497.1:324477962-324777962 GCF_052857255.1 Amblyomma americanum | reverse complement strand
CGCCAGAGAGAAGTTTCGGCCTTGGTGACGCTTGACGTTGCGAAGGGCTATGACAGCGTGGAGCACACAGTCCTCATTAACAAGCTTGCTCAACTACAACCACCGCATTACCTCTACGCCTGGATTTGTGAATTTCTAAAAGATAGATTTTTCTTCTGTACAGACGGCTCTTTTTGTTCTAATACCTATGGTCAATCAAGAGGTGTGCCGCAAGGCTCTGTTCTTTCTCCGCTGCTTTTCAACATATTAGTTCGGGACATCCCCATTCATCCTAACGTTACAGTTTATGTATACGCAGATGATATAGCTTTTTTCGCATCAGCAAATGATATTCATGTGCTCTACGGGTATTTGCAGGCATATCTGAATGCTCTTGAAGTCTGGTTGGACCAAATCAATTTATCACTTAATGTCAGCAAATGCGGCGTGCTGGTATTTCCACCCGACGCTCCAATGTACATCTCGCTAGCCTACCGCTCCACTCCAATTCCGCAGGTGGAGTCGGTTAAATACCTAGGTGTTACTTATGACCAAAATTTGGACTGGCGACACCATATTAAGAATAATGTTATTAAAGGGGAACGTGCACTGGGCCGTTTGACCCGAGTTGGCAATAAAAAGTTTGGCATGCGTCGTGACACGCTACTGCTGCTCTATAAGGCTTATATGAGACCGATTCTGGAATTTGGTTGCCCCTTGTTCTCTGGTAGCGCGAACTACAAGCTGCAGCCATTAGCCTTACTGGAAAGACGTGCCCTACGGCTATGCCTCGGGCTCCCAAAATCAGCTTCCAACGCTGTCCTTTATCTGGAAGCGCGTATCCCCAAACTCTATTCCCGCTTCCAACTTCTAACAGTGCGTACTTTCCTCAAGTCTTTTGACCCGGCCCCAGGCGTTAGTATTCCAATTTTTGTATCCCAACCACACCTTTTTTTGACTAATCACTGGCCACGTTATCAGCTTCCGCAAGTTAGGTTCACGCAGAATCTGTTAGCTCCGCTTCAGGTTGATCTGATCTCCTTGCAACGAGTTGCTGACACGCAGGCTGATCCCGTCTTCTATTACGACTTTATTTTCCCGTCCCATGCGAAGCATATGCCCGCACATACCCTAAATGGTCTTCTTTCTGAACACCTACAGAATTTTCCACATCATACTGTTCTCTCCACTGATGCCTCCGGCAGCTGTGAGAAGGCGGCGATTGGCATATATTCGCAGGATCTAGATTGGAGCTACTCCGTTCGTATCCCTGATTATACTCCTATATTCTTCCCAGAGTTTTTGGCCATTGGTTTGGCTCTTCTCAAAATCCCCAGACATGTCGCACGGGTTCTTATTCTCACAGACTGCCTTTCAGTTATTGTCTCTCTCCAAAATTCGGAAAAATCTTTCTTGACTCGTTCACTTAGGTTTTTTGTTCCGAGCACAGTGCGCGAGATCCGTTTGGTCTGGGTACCTGGGCATTCAGGCGTCTATTTTAACGAGGTGGCTGATTTATTGGCAAGGTCAGCTCTCAGCGCACCTGTAATATATCCCGTCCCTCACCTCATTCTGTTAGCAGCTTCACGTTTCCAGCGGTTCCAACATATTTCAGCCACTTTGAGTGATCCGTTGCTGAATACCGTGGACTTTCAACACCTAAAGTACCCATGGAATATCCGGTGGTGTAAGTCAAGGCTTTGTGAAGTGTCCATGACGCTCCTGCGATGTAGAATCCCTCACTTAAACTTGTACTTATGCAGGTGCGGGTTCGCTGCGACAAACCTTTGTGTATCATGTGGGCAAGTTGAATCAATCGATCATTTTCTCCTCTCTTGCCGGCGGTTCGCGGTTCAGAGAAAGCAATATCTGGAGGTTCCTCTTTCGAGACTAGGACTGCCTCTGTCTCTTACAGTTCTTCTATCGTTCGGTGCGAGTGCCAAGGGATTCCCGTTAAGCAGTGTATGCGGCTACCTTCACGATTACATAAGTGCAACTAATCGATTATCTTGTTAGCTATACACAAAATTCTTTCGCATGTCCAAAAAAGGCTAGATTGATTCTATTCCGGATGACTCATACCTCTTGAATTCATTTTATTTTTCCCAATTTTTTTTATCTTGATTCAGTCTTCTGACGTTTCCTTTCCCGCGCAAATGCTTCATTGGCATTCTACCCTATACCTTGGCCAATCCCCCCACGTGGGTATGTGCCATATTACTTGAGGAGAAGAAGAAGAAGAAGAAGAAGAAGAAGAAGAAGAAGAAGCTTTCTTCCCCGCGCAAATGCTTCATTGGCATTCTACTCTATACCTTGGCCAATCCCCCCCCCCCCCCCCCCCACGTGGGTATGTGCCATATTACTTGAGGAGAAGAAGAAGAAGAAGAAGCTGTGGCCGAACAAATTTTGCCTAAATCGCGTCAAAATACGTGCGCGTTCTAAATGTTTGCAGATAAAGCAACCTTTCGAGTGCACGCAACTCTTCAATATAGGTGTCTTCGTCTTACCCCACCCCAAACTAAACATTTAGCGTTTCAAACGTTTATTAGACCTGTACTACAATATGCTAACACAGCTTTCTTTCCTCAGTCTGTAACTACTATTTCCCGACTTGAAAGAATGCAGCGTAAAACAATGAGGTTTATTCCCAACAGGTATAAGCAAACAGGCTCACCAAGAGAAACAGCTGTAATCTGGCCTCGAAACACTATCAACAAGGGTAATTCCCGCGCGACTAAGACTCCTCTATCAGCTTCTTAATAACTTATTTAAGCTCGACTCATCAATGTGCGTTTCACTGTCAAGTAAAGAGCACTAAGGAATCCGTATAATGAACTGCATATCTCGAACCAAAAAACCTTAATTTCAACCCAACGTTTCGAAGCTGTTGGATGTGCCAGGATTCGAGAAGGAGCCTTTTGTGGTAATTTGATTTGGTTCCGAGGATGCTGGTATCGTCGAAGTTGATTCTGGTCTGAGTCTTGGGAACCACCCCGAACAACATCAACCGCACAAAAGGAAACCTGCCCCCAGTGTATGCCCAGGGTCTTCGCTCTGCAACTAAACGAAAAAAAGTCACCATTGACCGCCTCCCCACAGTGCGAAAGCGACGTGACTCACAGCCTTGACCCCCCCCCCCCCCCTCCCGCATCCTCTCCTTCCTCCGCGCCTTTCGAATCACAGATGTCGTTCCTTTGACCCCCCTCCTCCCCTCCATACTTAAAGACGCTAGCTACTGCCCCCAGTCACCCCTGATGAAGGAGCCTAGCCGCATTCGAAACATGGGGCTTCAAATTAAAAGCTTTTTGGTTGGAGATGTGCAGTTTATGATAAGTCTTCAAACCCAACCAGACAGGCAAATCTGTTAAGTTTTCAATTAAGGAATCCTCACGCGTATACGCTAACCGAATATTCATATCGCAGTGACACTTGCAAACACTCTTACTTCCCGCTAGTAACGATATAGTGAACTACCTGGACGCATAAATTACTAACGTGATTCACTTTCAATCTTTTGTTCCGAACTTGAGGCTGCGTTTTAAACACAGGTGATGCGTTTAAAACCTTCTTTCTTCATTCTTGTCTCTTTCTTCAAGTAGACGGTGTATTGCGCCCATGTTTTCATTTTTGAACTTTTATGTGTCTTTTTGAATGTTACTTGTGCAAATATGTCAACTCCTTTTCAGTTTTCTGGGCTGTCTGAATTGCCTTCGTTATTGCTGTCTTTTGCAGAGTTGCTTTTAGAAATGCCGTCTTTAGCTAAATCTGATGCGTGCAATATCCCCCGCTGAGGTCTCAATCAGAGACTGACAATATTACAAATTAATAAATACATTAAGGAACCCCTTTTGGTCTACGCGACCCGAAAACTTAAAGACTCCTCTTTTGTTGAAGCGGACTTCATTCTGAAGGTGGATGTAGAACAGCATTCTAAAAACAGGAGCTAGCTTCGCGACAAGCCAGTGAGCTGAGTGCTGCACAAGAAAGGGCGAAAAATGTTAATGAAGTCGGCTGTGAGTCAAGTGGAAAACAGCATGTCTCAAGGTTGATAATGGACATCAGTGCAGAAGCGACAAAGCACCGCGAGTCTTATCGGTGCTTATATTCAAGTGCGGCAAACTGCTGAAGGTCATTTGGCGGATTGGTTAATAAAAGACAAATACGAAGTTCTCTAAACTAAGTGCATACGTGTGATGATTCGTAAGCATCGCAAGCTTATCGGGTTGTATTCTGCGACGCAGCAAGCGTGGCCACATTTCCGCTAACATTCAAGGAAAGTCCGTTCATTCTACCTTCGTGGAAAATTACAGCTTGGTACCCTAATCACGTGGATTATGCTATCAACGACGTAGTAAAGATCCTCGTGTTTGTCAATGCCTATTCAACGCGGGCTGAGTCCCATAAAAAGCGATCACGTTAAAAGCTCTGTTCGCAGCACAGGAAAGCAAGAGAAAAAAGCCCGTACATCGGAGACTGTCAAGAGCTCCTGCCAAAACCACGGTCATCCTTCTTTTTTCTTGTGCAATCTCCCCGCCGCCCTTCAACTAGTCTGAAGTTACCTGACCCTCTCCAGCAGGTCTACGGCCTCTCCATTGCTTCCAAGCCTTTCTTTACATCCTCTTTCGTTACCGGCACAATGCCAAACTCCTCCATTCCACTGCCTCCATCATTAGTGTCCTGATTATTTTGGCTACTGGACATATCTCCGAAGAATCCCCGGCTGCTTTAACTATCTTATGCATTGTAGGAATGGCGTTGCCCTCCATTCTCTTGGTGTGTGCATGTGATTTTTCCCTACACGTCTGGTTGATATCTGACCGCGTGTACGCTATATCTATTCACTGGAGCATGCTCGAGCTTTGCCAGTTGTGCCGGTTGTATTATATCATGGGGTTAGAGACTGCCATGCTACGACGTTTCTTAATCCTGACCGCGTTAAATTCTGGTTGTTTCTTTATTTTCTAAATAAAACGGGGGGGGGGGGGGGGGGCGCCTCCGTAGCACGCAGCAGCGGAACTGACAGCAAAGAGTCTGATGCGAATCCGAACGACCAAACTAGAGCTTCTGCAGCTCCCTTGGCAACAATTAGCGGCATGCAAACATACGGTACAGTAGCCTATTGACAATTTCTTGGTTCCATATAGAACGGCCCCAACTGCGTGACAGCCAGCGCAAAAATAGACAGGTACAGAGACAGAGAGGCGAGGTTAACCTGAAGGGTGTTCCATTTGGCTAGCCTACACTGCGATAAAGGCAACAGGATATCTAAAAGGAAAAGAGGAGGGGAAGGGATGAGAAACACTTATCTTGAAACTGCTGACCCGTATAGGATTGCCTCTTGAATAGGGATGCACTCTTGAAGCGGAAAGTGATTTGTCGTCAACAAAAGTGTTATCACGAACACAATAAAAAGATAGGCGGCCCTGCGAAACTCTGCGCCACCAAGGGTCAAAAAAGGGACAGGGAAAGCTCGACCGTTTGATAAATGGTCGGTTCCACTATGCACCAGCCTTTCCGAAAGGCTTTTCTGGTCACAGGTCAATGTGTGTGCGTGCGTGCCTGACTGCGTCCGTGTGTGCCTGTCTGTCCTTTCGGCATTTATGTTTCAGGGAAAGAAGCCGCAAGACTGAATTAAAAGCAACGCTTCACTCCAAGGTTTCTGCCGGCGGCCGGCGTTTGCAACAAAAATCATCAGTGACAACAGACGGGTTCGAACTGTAACCCGTCATGAGCGCCGGCTTCTCACAATTCACGGCCCCATTTCGCCACATTCTGTCCGTTCTTAACATCATCATATAAAGCACAGATCACACAGTGATTGGCTGCTGGTGGTTTGCCTTTTGCGTGCATGAGGAAAGCCCATCACGTATTGCACCCCCATCTGGCGGTACTCTGGATCAGCGCAGATATTTGTAAAGTGTGCTACTCGGCCCTGCTCTTATGGATCAATGTAAACGAGAGGGGAGGGAAAGGGCTTAGGTTGAAAGTATATGGCAGTGCTCCATCCTCTCGACTGTAGCAATCAAACTCATCGGATGGCGATGGTGTACTTTTACTTTCCGCACACGCCTCGTAGATATAAAGCTATAAATATTCTATCGTATATTTACCGAAATATCTACGCTAATTTCCTGATATCTTTATCAAATCTACCTGCTCCCTCTCCTCCAGATTGCATCAAATTCAATCACTTATTTCCACCGTGCCTAGGCTGCTTTTAAACTCGAAAGCAAAGTGTTCTTGTTAACTGGGCACTTGTGGACCTTACGCTGCATCTGTCGCCTCTCTGTCTCCTTGCATTCAACGACACCAAATATGATCCCTGTCATCAAATTTTGCCCTATAGCATTTCATTTTCAGGTATCCAGTCCTAGCCTCGAAAAAGAATGCGATTAATTGCTTTGCAAGCATACTTTTCTGGTAATTTAATTACGGTTTCTTTCCCCAGTGAATATTTTCTGAATATCGCGAAATTTTACTGCATTCTTGTACTTCCTCGTTTACGCATGTAATTACACTCGAGCGTAGAGTTCTGCTGGCGCAAGTAGTATCGAAACTGCAGCGGTGTATGAACAAAAATGCTGCCGGCGCCAATTATTTCTCCTTTGCGCAACTGATATGAGCGCCATCTAGTTCGTGCTGGCTGAACTGCAAATAGATCAATTTCTGCGCAATTGTTTGAGCGCCATCTAGTTTTTGCCGGTTGAACTGCAAGTAAATCTTGCTTTGTGAGATCACCGGTAGATGGCAAAGGGCTCGGCAATTTTATTGGTGGTGACTCAACTATGAAGAGGTGCAGAAGAACTGTAATGGAGCGTGTAAACGGTGATAAGCGAGAAGCAGTCGGGCCATTCCCAGGCAGGAGATTGGACGCAATACTGAGAGAGACAAAAAGCGAACTTTCTGAGAATGTTGCAGAGCGCAATTTGGTAGTAGTAGCGGCGGGGCTAAATGATGTCCTGAATGGTTAAGCCGGAAAAGTAGTGGAAAGATTCGCGGAGGGGGTTGACGATTTAAGGGCGATAGCACAGCAAGTCCAGATCGTGGTGTGCCCAGTGCCGGAGGTGCAGGAACGGAACGAAGAAATTGCAATTGCAAGGACGTTGTGACTATTAATTGGGAGATGAGGAAGTTAACGGGAGAGAGGCTTTGAACTGGCAGACATAAACAGGGAAGTGCATAGAGCAGGATTTGGCAAAGCATTTACACGAGATGGCATCCATTTTAATGGAAGGCTAGGAGCGGAGATCGGCTGGAGCCTGGCAGGGAGGGCAGTAGCTTTTTTATGGGTACCACTGCGGCTCGGGGCGTAGAGGTAGGTAGCAGCAAGGTAGAAAGTGCACCAATGGCGGCTGACCCCAACAAAAAGGCCACTATGAGGTCCAGGAAGAAAACTACACAAAGAAATTTAACACCAGGATGAGGTACATAAACATGCAAGACGGTAGAAAGAGAGCGAAGTGGTTGGAAATAGAACAGCAGTTAAATGACGAAGAAGTAGGTGCATACGCGCTATACGAGACACATCCCAGGGATCTAGAAGATCCACCGTTTTTTATGGCTATGTCTGGGAAGGGAGCAACAGAACAACAACGGAGAGGGAGGATGGATGAGTAGGTATGCTGATACATCAAGGAACAAATTGGCAAAGAATAAGGTCAACTTGCAAAGAACATGTCTGGGTATCAGGCACAATTGCCAGTAAAGCGCATGGCTGGGAGTAGTTAATTTAGGGGCAGGGAACGAATGCAGGCAAGAAAACAAGGATCTAGTTAAGTGTCTCAATGACGATATAAAGCAGTGTGAAGAGGGTGCCGATATTATTCTGCTGAATGACATGAATGGCCAGATCAAGGATCTGGATGGATACAAATATTGTAACGGGAAGTTAATGCTACACATCTATGAGCGACACAACATAGTTATTGTACATAGAGAAACTAAGTGTAAGGGACAAATCACTTGGGAATCCCGTAACAGGCAAACGACCATTGACCACTGCTTAATGTAACAAGCTCGCAATAATGGAAATAGAGGAAGAGGGGAAGTACAGCCTCGGAAGTGATCATAAGCGTATTAGTCTACAGTTGGGAGCCCTGCTCAAAGAGAAATACAGGGAAGTCAAAAAGAGTACGCAAAATTAAATGACGAACAAACGGCGCTAAAAGCGGCCGGCATAGAGGAAGCAATAGAGATACGTCTCTTGGAAAAGTGGGATTATAATCACTTTGAACTACTCACTACTACAAAAATAAAAGAAGTAAAAGGAGTAAACCGCTAGAGAGTAAAGAGGAAGCCACAAAGTTGGTAGAATAAGAAAATTAGGGAGGCAATCGAACAACGACGGTTGACATCACGGGGACATTGAGGAGCAAAGAAGGCAGAGTTATCTGAAGAGGAAATAGGCCAAAAATGGAATCTTATCGACAAAAGAAACAGCAAGTGGAGGTTCTCGTCCAGGCTCAAATAAAGCAGTCCTCTGATCGCTGGCTGGATGAAGTTCGCGATGCAATGAAAGGGGGGGGGGGGGGGGGGGGGGGGGGGGGGGCAAGGAAATTCTGGAAACATATAAGCTGGCTGGGCAAAGCGAATCACAGAATGCAGGAACAGATTCACGATGCAGAGGGAAAATGTTTTGAGGGAGCGGACGCTGTGAACTACATTGCATCAGTTAAAGCTGAGTCATTTAAGAAAGAGGATAGAGTAATCACCCCAAATGAGGGAGCAACACAGGAACGCACAATAGAAAACAGCTTAGAACTGAGGAATCTTAACTGGAAAAAGGCGGTAGCAAATATTCCAAAAAGTACGTCCGCAGGGATATACGAAATTCCAATCAAGCTAATCAATGAATTTGGCCCAAGAAGCAAGGAAACGCTGAAAAAAGCATTTGAGGCAGTCATAACAAATAAGCAAATTCCGCACAGCTGGAAACAGAGTAAAATGAATTTGATTCATAAAGAGAAAGGCGATAAGACGAACATAAAATCCTTCCGACCGATTAAGATAACATCAGTTATATACAGGCTGGCGATGCAGGACGTGAAATTAAAAATGCAGCCACGGGTAGAAAGTAATAGAATACCCGAAGAACTTCAGAACGGGTTCAGAAGGGGTAGGCGCTTAGATGATAGCCTGTTCGTGCTTACCCAGTGCATAAAAATAGCTAAGGCAGAAAACAGACCTCTGTATTTAACCTTCCTGGACATAAGCGGTGCATACGACAACGTGAACAGGGAACTCCTGTGTGACATATTAAATGATGAAGGTATCGGTCATGAGGTAATATTAAATGATGAAGGTATCGGTCATGAGGTAATTGATTTTCTACAGGAAATATATCGAGAAAATAAAGTTGAAATAACATGGGAAGGAATTAAAAGTACGACAACTGTCGAGGTACACAAAGCATTAAGGCAAGGTTGTCCTCTACCACCACTGCTGTTCATTCTTTCTATAATAAATATGGGAAGACGGCTACAAGGAAGCAGTCTAGGTTATAATCTGTCGTACAGATTAAGCGGAAAGGTCGTTGAGCAACGATTACCAGGCTTAATGCACGCGGACGTTATTGTACTCTTTAGCAGATAGCCAGAAATATTTGCATACTCTAATTAATTGCTGTGGAGACGAAGGAGACACTCTAGGTTTCAGTTTTAGAGTAACTATATCTGGTGTGATGATTTTCAACGCTATATCTGATCAGGTGTTTACAATACAAGGTCATGAACTTCCCCGAGTGTCAGAATAGAAATATCTTGGGGTATGGGTAAACGAAGGGCAGATGTACTTACCCGGAAAAGCACGAATAGTCTCTTATGGCACAAGGGCCAAGAGATGCTGGGATAATGAAACATAGATCATTATGGGGTTACAACAAATATGACGTACTGAGAGGTAATTGGAAAGAAATAATGGGGTCGGAGCTTACTTTCGGGATAGCGGTTCTGTGCTTAAGGGCAGAAGTTCAGTCGAGATTAGAAGTAAATCAGTGAGCTGTTGGAAGATTGGCACTAGGTGCCCACGGGAAAACCACAAACGAGGCAGTACAGGGGGATATGGAGCATCTTTCGAAGCACGGGAAGCTCAGAGCAAATATACTATACGAAGAACGCCTGAAGAAATTGGACGATAAACGGATGGCAGCTAAGGTATTTAAGTACCTGTACAGAAAGAGCGTTGACTCACACTGGCGCAAAAGAACTAGGAAGCTAGCTAGTAAGTATGCCAGACACGAGGACGGAGAAAGAAAGAGCATTAAACGACAGGTTATAAACGCGGAAGGTAAAAATGGAATCGATTCAGTGGAAAAGAAGCATAGTGTAGAACTATATCGATAGTGGAAAAGGCAGATCAGGAAGGAAGCGTTTTATGATAACTCGAGGCAGTACCCTACTCTGTGAAGCTAGGTCAAGATGTCTTGTAACGCGCAGGTATACAAAAAGAAATTTAACGAAGAAGGTGACACATGTGCTGTGTGTGATAATTCTGCAGAAGCAATAGAACACCTCATACTGAAATGTGATGGTATTCATTCCGATGTCGATGCATGTACAGTCACTTTTCCTGAAGCCCTAAGGTTTAGTGATAATAATAGTCATGCAAATAAATCTGCGATGGAAATTGGGAAAAAACCATTGGAGGATTGGTGGCTCAAAAGCAGAGAGGTGACATATGGTTAAAAGTGCAGGAAGACGTATGTAAAAAAAATGGCGAATTTTAATAACTTGCAACACAGTTAAACAAAAAGAAAGAGGAAAAAAGCTGAGCATGGTGGCAACTGCCATCACCCTGTTTCAAAGGGGAAGCCCTACCTTCCATACATCCATCCATTTCTCGCGCGCTATCAGTTTGTGAAAATCTTAAGCGCCCTGTGTGGCAGCTAAATTGAGTTACAACTCAACCAAGAACGAGACATACCCGTAGAGAAACGCACAGGTTGGTTAACCAGAAGGGTATTCCATTCAGCTACTCTCCACTAGGCCCAAGGAAGGGGGAATGGAAGGGGGAAGGAGGAAACAGCGGTATGGCAAAGTTTATAAAATTTGACACGTTCGAGACCGCCATTATCCGCTCTTGCAAGTGAAAATGGTTTTCCACCAACAAAAATGTATTGACCAATGCAACGCAAGTGCAGAGTACAGAAGGCCAGTGGAACCCTGCGCCAACGGGGATAAAAATAGCCAGAGGAAGCACAGTCGTTGAACAGGTCGTTTTGTTCCACTGTCCACCATCTTTTCCGAATAGACTGCCAAGACATAGATAAATGCGTGTGTATATCTCCGGCAGTTTTTTTTCGAGAAAAAGATACAAAGATGAGACAGCTTGATACAAGAATTCAAACAACGCTTCCCTCCAATGTTTAGACAAGCGTTGGCCTTCGTCAGGCCTTTCCGTTTTTTTTTTCGTGTTTCCTTGCCGAAGGTCTGGGCGCAAGAAGAGAGTTACATTAAAGGTATTTTTTTTTTTTGCTGGTGTGTCTTCTTTCTCAAATACACACTCGCACACACTTGTCTTTATGCGCTCGGTCGTGCCGGCCCAAGGCCTGCTTTGGTGACAATAGTTCATGGAAAAGCGCTGCGCTTTGACGAAGTAACATATACATAAAGGAATACTGCCAGCGCGCATTTCTGTCGTTTCTCCCTTAAATCTTACTCAAGGTATCGTATGAGACAGATAATGGGACTCACCGTTGTTCTACTTCTGCACAAAATATCTGCCAGTCGAAGACCGATGATTTTAAGAGCGCACCGAGGTCAAAGAGAGTCACGGTTAGCGTGTTATGGCCTCCACGAGCTGGAGGCATTTCACCCCATATGAGTCGAGCATTAGGTCAGGGAAAGTTATTACCCACTGAAAAAGCAGTGGATACTAGGAGGAGCTATGGGGACCAAAACCCGCAACACTCGCGCATACGTGCCGGATGCTCAAACCCCTGGAATGCTGCTAAGGCGTTAGTCATGAAATGAAGGTAGCCTAGGCCCAATCACCTAAAACTGGCGAGCGAGCCCCGCTGAACTAGTACAAAACATATGCCCGTTGTGCTCTAAGCGGTGCGGGCTGGGCACTATTATTCTTAATTCCTTCTTACTCGCCCACCCTAATTTTGTCCTTGAACTGAAGGAAGTAGCTACCAAACGGACGAACGGATTCGACATATCGACCGACCGACTGGCTGCACGAGCAGGTGTGCAGGTGGGTAGGTAGGTAGGTAGGTGAATAGGCGGAGAGATGGATAGAATCTATCGTGGCGTTACTTATTGGAGACTTTTAGCATGTACCGCACTTCTGAAGCGTACCGCAACCGCTGCTGCTTACCACGTGCCACCCGCTGCCAGTGCGCATGTGTTGATTGGTCCCGACGCGGCATGCGTGCTACATGAAGGCGAACTGCGCATTGGCACTGACGGTGCGTGCTGACTGCTGAGCGGTTAGCGGTAGTCCCAGCGCTACAAGCTGTGCTAAAGGTCTCTGTTGCCGGAACCTTTACGTCAATTTACTTCTCTCCGTGGTAAAAAAACACGCAGCCAAACGGGTACCCAAAGGGGACCGGGCCACCCCCCTTCCCCAGAAATCAAACACACACTCTTCCTCGCGGTTCTCCTAGCAGTGTTCTTGTTAGCCACGCGCTCCTGAGCACCGCTTCCTGCCTCACTACAAGAAATTACATCGCCCCCCCTCCCCCCCCCCCAAAAAAAAAAATCCTGGCTAAGTGCCTGGGGTTCCCACTGCTGTCTCGCCTTGGTCCAAAATGCGCTAATCTTCATATTGCCACGTAGTTGTGACGGCAGTCGAAGCAGCGATGAAGACGGACAACGTAGAATCAGCTCTGCCTGGCTGAGATCAATCGAGATAAATCTAGTCGTGTCTTGCGTCGCAAACAAAGCGATAAAGTAGTGTGGCGGCAGATTTGAAAAACGAACAAACACTGCAAATATTCGCGGCATTATTTAACCTCTCTCTCGAAACTGATCGTACATTGGCTGCTATTAAACCCCAACGCGTGGTGGTCTTGCTTACTGAGGCCTGTAGGACCTTGCATTGTACCTGTCGCCTCTCTGCTTACAGACCAGCAACATCAACGATAATCTACATCACCATGTTTTTCCCCTATAGCATTTCATCCTCAAGTAAGAGGTCCTACCTTCGAAGAAGATTGCGCTTCTTTCGAAAACTGATTTTCTTGTACTGCAAACTGCCTATTTTTCGCAAATATGGAATTTTCGATTTTTGTGCAAACCGCGCTCAACTTGCGAAAAAAATTTTCCCGCGAATAGTTCAGGGTAATTATCCTGTTGTAAACCCCCCTTTCCCCCCAAAAATTAATTTGTTAACGAGATCATATTGACTCTGGCTTCAATGTATATTTCATTGAAATGAACCCTGCTAACCGGAATTAGTGCTTACTGAAATACATTCATTTCCCAATACATCACACAGCGTAACCGTTCTGCACAGCACCTTTATACCCTTAGAGTTCACTATACAACTCAATAAGCCACGCTGTATGATTGGACATTATCACGCTTGCCCTGCGGTTCATTTTTTGCGTTCACTGCACTTTGTCCTTATTCAAATGCCTGTTTTACGCGCACAGCATGCCACTGCTTGAAATAGCCTCGTCTGGTCGTCGCGTGTACAGATGAAAGCATGAAATGTACTGCAGGAAATGCGTACCGTATTCTATGACAGCCCAAAGATATTATTAGCCGCAGACAAGTCGTGGGGGCGTCTCTCATAAGCCACCTTTGTTTCCTCAGGTTTTATTCACGAGCGACAGCGCACGTGGCTTTCTTTGCCGCATTTTATGTACGGCGACCAGCGCTCGTCACGTGCCGAAGAAGAGGGGATGGTGCCAGCACATGCTACACGGATCGATGGGACATTCGCCGCGGCCGGACACTGCCGTAAGCACCTCCGCCTACCCCCCCCCCCCCCCCCCCCCTTCGAAGAATTACCAAATAGAGCTCGTTACTGGCTGGGCTGATGGATTGCGCTAGGGGAGCTGTTTTCTAGGGTCCACGCCTATTACGTTATAACGGCAACTCAGGCGGCGCTGTCGCCATGGAGGAAAAAAAGCCGTTTTTTTTTTCCGCCTCGCTTTTCAAGTGGCACCATGCAGGACTGATTGCATAACTGCAGGGCATAACTGCAGGGCATAACTTAGGCTCAAGGTTGCTAGGTTTGGCTACTTTGTGCGAAATTGGCTACTTTAGGGACACCTTGGAGACAAAAATTTAAGCTTTTGAAATCGAAGTTAGGACGGAATACTGGGCCTGCATCTCTGCCATCGGTTAGAGTCCATTTTTTTGCTTGAGTAAGAGAGAATGCTGAACGCCATTATCCTGCGGTGCCTACACACTTTCGTCCAATACTCACCTGCAAACATGTCCTATACTTTACAAACTTCTCGCTCTTGTGTTGACTTTATGTTCGCAGGACTTCTACTCCCAGGCGAAACGCCGAAACCCCACCTTCGCGTAGGTTTCCTTAGACCCAGCAATATATATATATATATATTTGTGTGTGTGTGTGCGTGCGCGCGTGCGTGTGTGTGTGGGGGGGGGGGGGAGGGGATTATAATTATTATGGCTGTAGCTAGCTTAGGAACACAAAGTATATCTCTTCTGGCGAGAAGAAAGGCACTTCACACTCACTACCCCCCCCCCCCCCGCCCCTCATCTCCCACTTTTTCTCTCCTTTCAGAAACTGCTAACGCGTTTCCGTGCCTTCTGTCCCATGATATTCGCATATTTTCGTTCATTTTATTAGCGATGATTTTATACTTGAAAGTTATTCGCATCCCCTGCTACCCTGCGTCCTACAAGAATTATAAATTTCTCGTGACTTTCCTGCAGCTGGTGACGCTTTTCTGCATCCTTGGCGCCATTTTTGGCGACTAAAACCTCGGTGGCAGTTTGGCTACTTTTTTGGCGACATTTTTTAACCTCGTGCCTTTCATCTTCCTCCTCCTCCTTTATGATTTTTGTGGCTCTTTTTCGAAGTTAGAGCCTGGTAACCCGGCTCAGGCTCTTTCGCGCCGAGCGATAGCTTAGCATCGCCATGACTCAGCACGTATGTAGTACAAGGGAGTGAACTAAAAGCGTCGCCAAAGTTTTTTACGTTCGCCTCCGTGTTCTTCCTCGGTCCTGGTGCTAAGGTTAGCCGCGGAGCGGCGACAACAGGCGCTAAAAGCATTTCATGCTTAATATTCGTAAACTGCAGATTGAACGGCATTCGCGAAATATTCAGCTCGCGGAAAATAACTCTTTAGAGGAACGCATGATTTTTCTTAATCTCCTACTTCCCGCTTCAAGTTTTCTTGCTTTCCTGTACTACTCTTTGCATCTTTATCTGCACGGTGGCTCCGCGTTCTCCTCCAGCGCGTAACAACCAAATGAACATTGATGCTGTTGCCGCCGCTTGCTACTCATTCTGCGCAGGCGATAGGCGCGCCCCCTGGTCGCAGTTCGCTGAAGCTCAAGTAGAACTTGCTTTGAGAAACCGCCGACAGGTGGTAGAAGAATCGTATGTTGAGTTTTGAAGCGGGAGTTTCAAGCGTCCAGTCAAGCGCAATGAATTACTGTTAAAAGAGCTAGAGCTGGTTGGTAAGTCATATTATTTTTGAAAATGGCTGGTTGTTAACATTATCACTGGTTATTACAATATAGCCTTGGCAGTGCCATTGTGTCCATTGCTACCGTGGTTCCTACGCTTCTGCTATTATTAAGCTGGCAAGGCACAATGTTTTGCTTTCGCTACAGCTTAGCAACAAAGGCTCAGTTAATATTTATAGCCTATTCCATTCATCTAACGCCCGTTTTAGTTGCTTGTACTGCTATGTAAATACGCGCGCACACATCAGGCAATTCTCTCTTTGTACTGCATTTGGTGGTTCAGCCAAAAATTTTTTTTGTTTCTTTTTTCCTAATGCGCTTAATTCCATAAACACCAGAATCACAATTTAATTTTCGTTGTCTGGACACAATAATTTTAGTGCGATTTCATTTTGTACACCCGACTTGAGTTTCGAAAAGGCATATTTATTTTTTGAAGTTTTAACAGGCAGTAGTGAGTTTTAACTACCTGTTGGCTGATCCTCTGAAGACCTCTTCACGATCTGAGGGTCAAATGGAGGCTTTTATGCAGATTGCAGAGAGTGCCCATGAATTATGAGGAATACGTTTCAAAGCAGTTCAGAATCAACTACTCTGAGGGGCAAGCACGCATCGCAAAGCATCTTTGCTCAATCGCATTTCATTAAACCGGTTCTGAATTTGCGTCAGATACTGCCTAATAAAACCTACGTTCGTCCTCGTAAAGTCATTAGCCCAGGTAGCGCGAGTCAGTTTGGTGTAATTATACCCATTCCCTGCAAATAAACATGTTCTCCACAGTTCAGGACAGTCCGCGTTAGAACGCGTTTCCAGGATGTTTATACGATCTCCCCGCGGCGGGCAAGGAAACGGTGGCATCAGAAGATACGTTTTGAAGCTTTGATTGAAATTTTTTTGGTCAATTTGATTCATAAAACTCGGAGAGTTTACAGTATGATGATGAGGAATAAATATCTCATAATGAGATATATTTTTAGGGAACCCTCCATGAGCGCTGATAGCTGTTGCACAATGTCTTTTTTTATATAGAATTCGCATCAGAGGTATTTTTAAGGAACCCCCCATGTGGATTGATAACTATCAAGCTTTAGAAAAAGACAAAATATCAGGCTCCTAGTCGATTTGGACAGCGATTTCCAGCCTGTCCTTCGTATTTACGAATCAAGTTTCTTCAAAGATGCCAAAAAAATGCAGTCATCCTTCAGCACTCCATGCTACTTCTATTACCCTAAACTCCCCTAAACTCAAGAATTAATTTGAACTTAACCATGAGCCATCACAGTTCTCTTGGTAAGGAGAACTTGGAGTTCCCTAATGCCTAAATGACTATTCTGAACCCACACTCAACGTCCATAAGCTCGCGTATCCCGACGTCTTTCCTTAGACTAGCAGACATGGTCGGACCACAGTCTCATATTTCGTGGGCTGTAATCCTGGTCAAGGGCAACTTGGGCAAGGGTTTGAGAATAAATTAAGATAAATCGCGCAGTAATTTTACATGTCCCAACAGCTATAGCTCAGCAGCAATTCAGAAGTGTTAGTGCACATCTGGAAGTGGGCAGCATTAAACTCGTTGGTGTAATACTTTCAAAGAATCTCAGTTGCAGGGACCATGCAGTGACAACGCTCCTGAAGTGAAGAGGAAGAGCACTAATCCAATGAGGAGGTTAGGGGTCACTCATATACTTTCGCATGTCGATAATTATTTCACCTGTATTAGTGGGCGCACGTTTTCATCTTGAGAATCGGAAACATGAACGTGCTTGCGTGCTAATTGTGTGGCGCCCACAGTACTGCGCAAAAGCTTCAGTCGGAGTAGCCAAGTACCACCATATTTCCTTAAGACACGTCCAAGTCTACCTGGAGAGAGCAGCGTTTGGGTGCCTGGGTCAGGTGCGCAGGTACACTTGGGGAGGGTCCACCAAAGCGGTGTACCTGGGGCCACATCTTTGGAATCATTCTTTCTTTGTTCCCTTATGTTTATTGTAATGAAAGATAAATTGTACGCCCCTTTCTCCTGTATAGTATCTGGTCTGGCTAGAACGCCAGTCCTTCTGAATATCGCTCCCCGAAGACCAGGGCGACTTGTTGCAGCGGCACCTGAGAATTAGTGAAATACCAATAAAACGAGCGTCACTTGGATTAGCTGTTTAGGTACGCGAGCTTTTGAAATATCATCGCCGCAACGTGACTGTATCCGTTACACAATAGTTTCAGGAGCACACAGCGCCTTTTACACCCGCGAACAATCTGGAAAAGTCTGATGCTTCAGGGTCAGAATGCGTATCTTCGGCACGGACTCAGCATGTTTCGTCCGCGAAATTTGTGAATACTACTGTCACTCCGAAACTGCGCAACTTGCGACATTTCGCAACACCATGTTTTCGCTTGAGAAACGGTGGCCTGGCAGGCTTGGTTTTGGTCACTATGGCTATGCATTTAGCTTGTGGAGTGAGTACAGAGACCGTATGTGTTCGAGGAAGAGACTTGGAAAAAAGAAAGTCTTTCGTGAGAAGAGTGCGCTAATGGGCTTAAGAAGCTGAAAGACCTTTGTGCTTACCAGGTACTGGCCCAGAAAAAGTACATAAACACACTGCAACTCGCTAAGTTTATGACTGTGGCAGTATTGAATGGCAAAGTTACGCGCAAAGTACATT
Organism: Amblyomma americanum; assembly: GCF_052857255.1. Lineage (NCBI taxonomy): Eukaryota > Metazoa > Arthropoda > Arachnida > Ixodida > Ixodidae > Amblyomma > Amblyomma americanum. The sequence continues at coordinate 324,759,709 of NC_135497.1, read as the reverse complement.
TTACAAAAGGTGCTAAGTACCGACTATGCATGCGTGGAACTTTTAGTTTTGTGAAATACACTCCTCTTGGAACAACTTGAATGTTATATATTTATTTCGCATCATAGAAATCAGCCAATGGAGGCTCCTTGCAGTTGCAAGAACTTTCGCTCAAATGAACATTTTTTTAAAGTTTCCTTAAGGTTCGTTGCACCAGCATTTCTCTAGAATTCCCCCCGTAATGGGACCGGCAGCCATTTATCGGCTGCAGCATTTCTTTGCTGCCTGGCTGCATAACCCGCATATATCGAACTGAAAAAAAACCTACGAGTTCAATATAACGTGTAATTCGATTAGTGGTTCAGGAGCCCGCCCATGTATGTACAAGCACTTGCGGGACGGTACAACAGGTACCAAAAGACTTGAACGCCGGATATCCTCCGCATATGAATAATAAGTTAATAATGAAGGCACGGCTGCAGCTTTAGCAATTAGAGAATCAGATTAAAGAATTGGGGAATGAGGAGAGGAAGAAATACAGTGCAACCCAAATGTATCGAATCGGGATATTTCGAATTATTGGCCACATTGAACACACATATTATCCCCTTGAAAATTCTGTGTAAAAGAATAGGGGAGACGCGCCCGATATATAATTTCAATTCCGCTGATAATTCGATATATCGAACTGCATGCCACTCCCTTGAAAGTGGCGCTACTCCTTATAGTACTCTACCATTACTTTCGCTCACGAGGGCGGGTCGGCTGCGCATCATTGCGCACCTGCTGGCACCGCTAGTGCTGTGAAACTGTTTGACGAGGTTAACGTAAGTAGTGCTTGAGGGTGGCGTTCGATGTCTTATACTCATTTTCCATGCCTCATCGCTGTCATGCAGTGAAGCCAACATTACCAACTTTAATCCAGCGGCAGCCCTTGCCTGAGATGCTTCGCTCGCTTTGCTACCGAAAGTGTTGCGAAACCCAACTGTACCTGAATTTTATAATAAGCGATCATTCCACTTATAATGTACCGGTAACAGGATTAGACACCTTATGATAGGCAGCGGCTAGTTCCAAACAGCCGTCCCCTGCAGCTTCGAAGTGAGGCAGGTTAGCTATAGAAACGCCAAGCAAGTGGTGTGCTGCCAGCATGGCAGCGCGTGGCACGTCGCTGCGAGAAGCGCGTCGCCGGAGTGGATACAATGCATTTTTCGCTTCGAAGTTACAGATAAGATTCTCTATTGCCATTTTTTATATATCGAATTATGGATAAGTCGAACCTGCATATATCGAACTCGCAAAAAAAAAAACGCCTACGAGTTCAATGCAAAATATAATTCGATATAAAATTATGGTGATGAATCAACATTGATTGGGCCCGAAAAAAATCGGTGGGGCACGCAAGCACCAGACGTAGCAGTAAATTTACCAACATACAAGCACATTGAATTGGAAAACTGTAGTTCAATGGTAGCCACTTACTGTGCGCAAATTGCCGAGCGAAATAGTCGTGAATTTACAACATGTACTCATCTTCATCGCCTCCGAGAGAACACAGTTTTCAGTGTTTTCGATGGACTACGAACAGCTGAGAACGCAGATTTCATCGACAAGCAATAGCTACGAACCATGCTGAGTGCACGGAACATGCCGAAGCATGTGGGCACAGGTTCTCTGAAGTTATCGTCACAATCCGCATAAGTGGTATCCTGGTTATCCGCGACATCGGCAATCATGTCTTCGTCCTCAAGCTCTCCTAAGATCTCATCGTCGTCGTCCGCGGAGAGAAAGTCGCCCACGGTTGCCCCATCACAAATAGCACCAGGAAATTCGCATAACTTGTTCCACAGATCATGTAAACCCACGACGGCATCGTCGAGCTAACCCGATAAAGAATTTGCTCCGTCTTCCTCGGCAAAGCAGTGGACCTGATTGTCGGAAGCAGTTGTGTATAATTTCGCTTTCAACACCATTCCACGACCCACTCAGCACAGATAGGGAGCCTAAGAGGTCCATTTTCTAGGTCTCTTGCAGTTCTCAGGCTCTGCAGAAGCTGATTGATCAGACGTTTCATCCAACCAACCTTCACTGCGCGGATTATCCCCTGGTCCAAGGGTTGAAGCCCCGACGTAGCGTTGCTAAAGCAACCACTGAAGCAGTGGGCACAGCCTTGTCTACGATGAGGCAGACGTTGAAGAACCATTGATACGCAGGTGTTTCAACATCTTACGCAGCTGCGCGTGGCCGCTTTGTGCCGCAAGCGTCGAGTATTTTCTCCACTTGAGCCAAACGTCAGCTTTGTTCTTCAATATGGTGCTCAGAGGGCTTCTCGGAATCCTGTGCGCTGCGGCGACTCCGTATTTCTTCTCACCTCGTTCAACTCGCTTGATAAATTTTCGTTTCATGGGAAAGCAGAAGTTCTGCCGCTTCGCGGTTGCCATCGCGCACACAGAGACCACGAAAACCATGCGAAATTGCCGAAGGCAGCACGACACACGTACCGGCGCCTTACGTGCGCACTGAGTGACAACGCGGGCACAAAACGCATATTCTGGTTCGCTGGGTACGCGCCCGCCGCCTACGTCATGAAAATCCGCATCATCATTGGCACGCGCTCTCTACGTAGCACCATATCACCGCCAAGTTCATACGGAAAAGCCAACCTCGGAAGTTGTGATGAGGAAAAGCCAGCTTTCCGAGTCGACAGGAGTTGTCCGAAGTTCGATCGGATCTGCTCGGAAGCTGACCATCAGATGTGTGTTGAGGGAAGGCCAGATTCTCCAGTCGCCCGGTGCTGCTCTAAGTTCGATCTATCATCCTGATGTGACGGCTAATTTTTGTACGATGTAGTCGTACATTTTCCTATACATTTACGTCGTAGCTATACGGTGCTCAGAAATTATTCGATGTAAAGGATAATCCGATCTAACCGAGCTCGCTATAAACGGGTTTGACTGTATATCTATATCGCAGTCTCATTCGAATTCCGTATATCCGGGTTCGACTGTAATAACTTTCATGATAAATATATCTTCTAGCCTTCCTTGAACTCTCGGTGGAACATTTGTGGATAGTTTCTAGAACCGCAATGACCGTATCTATTTATTTATTGATTTATTTTTTTAATATTTGTTTGTTCCTGTTCAAATCCGCTGAATACGCGGGTTTGGTTTGTGACGAGAGGTGCGGTCAGATTTATCTGGAACGATTGCAGCCACGCAACTACTTCTACATTGTTTCAGATGGTCGCAGATGCTTTCCGTGCCTTACGCTGAAAGTTCTACGCTATCTTTAAATTAAGCGCGAACGACAGAGGAGCTGATTGCGCTCTTCGACGACCTCCGAGCACGCATGTTGCTATCGCCGCGGCGTAGTTCTTCAATTGTTTTTGGGGCAGGTCAGCCCAAATTTTCAGTGCCTTGTCACTCTGCTTGCCTCCTGTCCATGGCGCTGTCACCATCACGTGACATCTGGTGGAAGTTCTGGACAGTCAACTCGCCAGGTCCCTGAATATGAAGTCTGCCGCCCAGTCATCGCCGCTTGTCCTCCTACAGCCGCAGGCAACCGACAGTCCCTAGCCTGCGCCACGAGGATGTTGGGGATTGGTTGGACTAGTCGCGCCGTTTCGCAATGTTCAAAAGGCGGGATAAACAGACCAAATTCCAATACTACTTCTTCGTTTTGGTTAGTTTAGCCCGAACCTGCGATTAGGATCACATTTACATGCTATCCTGGTATGAATTCAAAAAATAACTCCGGAAAACATTCGCTAACATCCTCCAGAACGAAGAAGCCGGGCTGCCGCTTCAGACGCGCAGTCAACCTGTGATTGAGATCCTTACAGTGTGTGTATGTAACGCCAATTACATAGCATCAAACATGATATGACAGAGGAAAAGAAGGTCAACCTTTTGATGCGCATTGCAAAGGAGCACCTCTTTCCTAACCTGGTACGCAACTCGCCAAACTCACTCTCTAAATTCACCCTCCGAGACACGTATACCATCGAGAGGACCCTGGAAGCCCTAGCTCTCTTGTACTGCCGGCAGCTCGAGGTCTCCGCGGTCCAGTCGGACGCGACATCTGTCCGTCCCGACAACTGGCGTGAGGTTAAACACGAAGCTATTGGCGAAAGGCGGCGCAGTCTGCTCCTTTCGGAGCGCTTTTGTTGATTTTGAACCGATCGTTGTTTCTTCCTATTCTATCGGTCTTGCCAGCACTTGTCTACGTCCGAGAGTACAATGTGAACAAGGAGGGGGGAGCCTTAGGGTGCTTGCTACTGTTTCGACAATATGACCGGCCTTTTTCCGGGCCCAGACAAGTCCTCTTGTCGAAACTATGGCAAGCACCCTGAGGCTCGCCCTTCCCATGTTATCTTTGTGTCGTCAAGAAATCCATCTACCTGCCCTCTATCTACAATGGACTACGTCCGAGAATTGCTGTGAAACCACGTCAACAATTCGCATAAACTCAGATGGTCTGCCGCGATGAACAGCGTAAGCAGAACGCGCCTTTAGGGTGATGCTTTATCATTTGATGATTTCGCATTTGATGACTTTCCTTTTATTCGCATCCCATTGCCTGAAAGTTGCGCAAATTAATTTCGCTTTACTTTGGCCTGCTTTTATGGGCCGGTAATGTTCTTTTTATGTTTTCACATGTGTTGAATTACGCACATTTCGCCCTACTCGGCGCGCCGCGTTGTGTCAGCCGGTGACGCACGATCGCTGACGTGATCCGCTGACGCGCGCTGGACTTCCCTCTCTTCGCCTCATCACAGGCATCATCATGTGTCCGGCCTCGCTAAAGTACTTTTACCCTGCCTTCTCCGGGGAGCGCCCGCAATGTGGGGAATGGTCCTCGGACCCCTGCCACACGGTGTGGGCGTGCCCCGCCAACCATGCCTTTACCCCAACCCAAACCCCACCCGGGAGGACTGGGAGGCGATGCTACTCGCCTGCTCCAATCTCAAAAATCCAAAAGGCGATAGCCGAACGAGTAATGGCGGCAGCGGAAGCCACTGGGGTTCCGTACTAGGGACTCCACCCGGTGTTTGGGAGGGGTATTAAGCCTGACCACAGAGCAACCTCCATGTAACCCCCTCTTTTCGGAGGAGATAAGCAATTTTACCGCCTCCTCCGTGCCCGTCGCAAAGAAATGCCGCGATAATATAGCACAGGTTATTATGGGGGTACAATAGGTGCGAATTATTGAGAGATATTTGGAAAAGAATAACGGTACACGGGCTTACTTTGGGGAATGCGGTTTTGTGCCTCAGTGTACCTCAGTTCAGTCCTACCTAGAGATAAGCCAGATCATATCAGCATTAGGTCTTCACGGCCAAACTTTAAAATCAGGCAATACTTGGAGGCATGAAATCGGTATTGCATGAAGCGCAGGATGCTCAATGTAAAATACACTAGGAAGAACGCCTGAGGATGCTGGATTAAAGGAGATGGGCAGTTAAAGTATTTCGTAATTGTACGAAAAGGGCATTTAGTCAAAGTGGTGGAAAAGGAGTAGAAAACAAGCCAATAGACATTTTAGAAACCAAAGCGGGGAAGAAATAGCTTCAGAGGCCGGATAATGAAGGCAGAGTGTGAGAGGAGGGTTAATTTAATGAAAAAAAATCGGGGAACTCTTGAGTACCACCTGAAGGGTACGACGCGATAGCGTTAATGGGTCCTTTCGAAAACACGGACACTGTTGTTTATTTTATTTAGGTTTTATTTTATTTTTATTTAATTTTGCTATTATTTTTTGTTCGTGATTTTGTTTCCTAAAAGAAACACCAGGCCTCCCTTTGACCAAGTCGAACGAACGTTCCTCAGTGGTCGAGGGGTAGCGCCTCGCACACCACCCAAGAAGCAGCGCTTCGCGGCCGGCTAGGACATTTTTTCTTTTTAGCGACATTGCTTCCCTTTCTCCAGAGACGCTACGTAATGGTGGCGGAATGACGTCACGGCCCTGTGGCTCAATGAGTAATTGTGTAGGGACGTCATCATTGTTATACTCTGTTATCGTAGTGTGGTATTTGAATTAGCCGCGCCAGGTCATGTGGTTATGACGGCACGACCATGTCGACCTATTTCCTCGTCACACCTGCGGCGCCGGGTACAGCGCTGAGCGGGACCCTGAAAGCTAACGCGTTAAGGAGACTGTGGACCTGTGCAGAAAATGCAAAAGTAAAATCAGTAAGGAATCGTTCTTTGAAAATTCAAGGAGCAGCTAACTGATGTTGGCAACGTGGTCAACAGGCTCTTTTAGAACGCGAAGGTACAAAGACATTTAACCATTATAATGACACATGTGTAGTGTGTGGTGAATCTCGAGAAACATCTGAGCTTATTTTGCTAAAATCTGGCAGTATCCATCTAAATGTCGATGACAGTCACTATCTCCGAGGGCCTAGGGTTTAGGTTTAGATTTTTGGTTTTATGGGGTTTCGCGTCCCAAAGCGACTCAGGGGACGCCACCGTGGAGGGCTCCGGATAACATGGCATAGTACATGGGCCTCTAGAATACTTCCGCCATCGAAATGTGACACTCGCGACCAGGATCGCGCCCGTGTCTTTCAGGTCAGCAGCCGAGCACATAACCAGTGAGCCACCGCGGCGGCCAAGAGTTTAGCGATAACTAAGGCAACGTGAATGTATCTACGGTAGTCGTTAGTAAAAAAGATGGGAGGATTGGTGGCTTAAAGCAGGGCAGTGACATAAAGGATGCAAGTTAAATTTTCAAAATTTAAATACCATAGAAAACAGCAAACCTTGTATTTAAAGACGGGAGAATTTCTTGGTAGCACCGTTAAGTCTGAGAGATTGCTTTAAAAAATAAAAAAATACACTGAGCATGGTAGCCCCCGCCACCGGCTTCGTTTCCGCGGTGGCTCAGTGGTTATGGCACTCGGCTTTTGACACGAAGACGCGGCTTCGATCCCCGCCGCGGCGGTCGAATTTCGATGAAGGCAAAATTCTAGAGGCCCTTGTGCTGTGCGATGTCAGTGCACGTTAAAGAACCCCAGGTGGTCTAAATTTCCGGAGCCCTTCACTAAGGCGTCCATCATAGCCAGAGTCGCTTTGGGACGTTAAACCACCATAAACCATAACCAAATCTTTCTTTCCACCAGAGGCCTTTTTAGACCGCAATCTCTATACTATCTCCCTCCACCACAACTGCATCCGGTGCAGTTCCGACTACCCCGTCCCCTCTAAGTCTCTTTCTCCAGGTCGGCCACGCGCTATGATGTTCTGCGTCTCCCTCCTGTTCGCCTGTCCTTTCTCTTCTTTTAATCACGGTTTCCCCTACCGTGCGCAACTGCGGGAGTACCACTTAGCACAACGCTTACGGTATCACTTACCACGCAGCCCCATTACCACTGGACTGTGCCAGCAACGTTCTGATTGGCAGCTTTCATACAGGAATCAACTGCGCATACGCAGCACAGTCCAACACGCACGCGCGCTTAATCAAGCTGTGAGCAGTGAAAAGGTCTATAGTTTCCACAGCAGTTTGACAACCAGAAATCGACAATTGCTTAAATCGCAGGACGAGCATATTATGCGCGGAATGCGTCAATGACAGGATTTGCTGAGCAATGCAGCAGGCTACCGGCAGCTATTGTCGGCGTCCCTTTTAACGTGATAGCCTAAGAACGTCCGTTCGGTGGCAACCCGTGGGTGTGAGAACGAAATTCCTATTGGTCAGTGATGATGTCACGTCGCAGCCTCTGGGCCAAGTAACGAAGAACATAACGTCACACCAAGAAATACCATGTGACTACTTACGTCGAGAATGAAGTCGCACGAAATTTTAACTGATGAAAACATCACAAATTTTGGCTATAATATCACAACTTGACTCCAACGTCATTATGATATGAAAGAATGTGAAGTAAGAGATATAAATCGAACTCGGGACCCTTGCGTCGCGAGTCAGAAGTGCTACCCCTAGGCCATCGAGGCACGCTCGATGAACTTGATTAAAGGGAGGCATTGTGTGCCTTGCGGTGAATAAAAAAATGATTTAAAATACAAATGCTATAGAATTAAGGAGGTCGTGTCGTAGAAAAGCCGGCGTCGTCGCCAACGTCTTCGTCGGCGTCGCGTCATTGATCGTGAGTGAAAAATCCACGAAAAATCTCCCGAGGACTAACCTAGGCAGCAGATGGGCCACCTAGGTCACGTGACCTTGTGACGTCGTCATGACCTGTTCACGGGTTTGTGAGCAAACTGCCAACCGTGGCAGCAGAAAGTTAAATTGATGAATTAAGAGCGACCTGGGTCCCACAAGCCCCACCGGTGGCAGCTAGGGCAGTAGCGCATCGTTTAACCTCTGCGCCACTGCGACGCGAGCGTTATGAGGACTCCCAGAGGACAGACATAACAAGTTTAAATAAACAATAAAGAACAGTGTCCGTGTCGCCGAAGTGATATGCGAAGAGGACTCCAGGCCGCTGAAGGTACAATGCCTCACTAACCGTAAGTCATTGTGCCGTTCTAATGTGACTCGAGAATCGGCCATCCGCCGCGCACCCGGCTACGGGCCACCGACACAGACGTCCGCGGAGCATGAGCGTAGGCGTAGTGTGAAAAAGTCAAGTGAACCGTTTAAGGCAACAAAAAAAAGCGGTCTGCCGGCTGAGATCGGCCCAAGCAAGCTATCGGGTTTATCAACTAACTGCCGACCATGACTCGCTTGGCTTTTCTCGGCACAACACTGCACCGGCCAAGTTTGCTGGCATTTCGAAAGGCGCCGGAATATACAACATGTATAGTGCGAAAACCTACTACGTAGAAGAATGTGCGCCACAACTTTTGGGGCCCCTGCGACTAGGGTTGGTACTCTTCCACGGTTCTGAAGCCATTCCACAGCCCGGCGCACAGAAACCAAAACCGAAATCGCTAGGTATGAATAATGCTATAATAAATTAGTTACCCCGCATATATGAATAACCAAGCCAAGTAAAACTTTGATGTTTTACTTTGATAAGGCTATCATTGAGGAAAGACGCCGCTCAGCGTTATCGGTAGTCGGCACGCTAAGTGTTTTCACTTGCAGGCTATGCAGCACGTGCTCTTTCATTCCATGCCAGCGTGACCAAGGTTAAACGCCGATATCTCAGATCGTCGTACGCATCTGCTGTCCGTTTATTCAGCTTCATATAATCGCCACTATCACCGGCTTTTGGTTACATGCGACCCTTTTCTAAGTGTTTTTACTTGCAGGCTAGGTAGCACGTGCCGTTGCATTCCATTCAACATGAACAAGATTGAATGTTGATATCTGAATGCCTCATGGTACACATCTGCTGTCCGTTTATACAGCTTCAAACAATCAGCACAAGCACCGGCTTTTGGGCACATGCCACCATTTGAACAAGAATGGAACAAATCCACTGATGGAACCACGTCTATCCCCTTTCACGAAAAATTGAATAAGCGTTCCGTTCATCGATCTGCCTACGCTTTAGAGGAGGTGTTACGGGCACACGAACGCGCGACATATATTCATTCATTTATTTCCTCAAAGGTCACAATCCAGACATTGCATGAGGGAGTGGGTGATTATGGCAAACAAAGGTATTAAATTATGATTAGAGGTCTTCGATGAGCCGCTTGAATTCTTGTGGGTTGATGATAGTGGCAACTTCGGTGGGCAGGTCATTCCAGTCTCGTGCTGTACGTAGGGAAAATGATTGCTGAAAGGTCACAGTATAGGCTTTTGGGGGATACACTGCATTTTTGATGGCGAAAGCGGGCGATGTGATGGGCACTTTTTTTTGTAGGGGTCATCAAAAGGCAAGGAATGGAAAAAATTATGAAAAAGACGTGCTATTCTACGGCGCGCAGCTAGGGGGGGGGGGGGGGGGGGGTTATTTGCGCTTTTAGTGCGCAGATACTGGCATTGTAGGAATAATTAGAATGAAGCGTGTCGCGCGATTCTGAACCGACTCGAGGGCGTTAGTAAGATTATTGTAGTGCGGGTCAAAAATAGCATTAGCATAGTCCAGCTTTGGTCGCACAAAAGTTTGAAAAGCAAGCTGTTTAATAGAAGGTGGAGCGCGCGCAAGGTTACGACGTAAATAGCCTAACGCACGATTAGTAGAATTTATTATGTGGTTTGGTTTATTGGGGTTTTTACGTCCCAAAGCGACTCAGGCTATGAGGGACGCCGTAGTGAAGGACTCCGGAAATTTCGACCACCTGGGGTTCTTTAACGTGCACTGACGGCCGTTAAAGAACCCCAGAGGCACAGTACACGGGCCTCTAGAATTTCGCCTCCACCGAAATTCGACAGCCGCGGCCGGTATCGAACCCGCGTCTTTCGGGCCAGCAGCCGAGCGCCATAACCACTGAGCCACCGCGGCGGAATTTATTCTGTGGTTAACATGAGAAGTCCAAGTTAGGTCGCGGAAGATATGCACACCGAGATATTTGAATGTTTCATATGTTGCAATCTGCATGTTATTGATAGTATAATTGTGTTCAACGTAATTACGACGACGGTGAATATACATTAACACGGTTTTAGAAACATTTAACGACATCAGCCAAGATTTACACCAGTCCTGTAAGGTCAGTTAGTGATGACAAATGGTCGGCAGAGTTCCTAATTGCTCGGTAAATGACACAATCATCGGCGAAGAGTCAGATATTAGAAGAAATATTACAAGGTAGGTCGTTAATATATATCAAGCAAAGGAGCAGCCCAAGTACGGTACCTTGCGGTACGCCTGACAACACCGGTGTTACAGACGAAGGGCGTGAGTTGGCATATACGAATTGCTGGCGGTTAGTTAAGAGGGCTCACCAGCTACGAGGCAATTCAGATTTGAACTTTTTCCGTCAATAAATGGCAGCACCTAAGTACCACAAAAAGGAGGGAACTTCTATTACCCCTCCAGGTGTGTATATTCTACCGCGACATCTCCTCTACCGCGACACGCAAGTATTAGTTCTTCCGCGAACAAAAAGTAGGGCCGAGAACTTTGTGTGTATATCCAGCCAAAGCAGGGAGACGGAAGCACAAAAGAATAACCCGTCTCAAGGGGTGGCGGTCACTGCATGGACCTTTTTCCGGTAACCCACCACTCAGCTGCAACAAGGAAATGCACGTTTTCCGGTTTGGGTCCCCCTAAGCTCCCTCGCATCTTTTCTGCGAAAATACATGTACAATGATATGGTGGGATATAAAGCCTGTAGTTAGAAGCAGTGTTGGTTTAGCCTAGCCAGAACAGATGAGTGTGAGTCATCTTTTGACACACCTTGGGAACACTTCCCCTTCCGCACTTTGGCCGGCTATTCCGTATTCCGCGTATTCCTCCGTCGCCACACGCAATACAAGCCAGGTGACCGTGTCCGAGTGTGGATGCCGATTCGACGACGCGGCCTCTGTGAAAAGCTTTTTGCGCTCTCATTGTTTACACTGCCGGTGTTTATTTTGCATTGTCCTTGCTGCTGTTGTTATTTTGCATTGTCCTTGCTGCTGTTGACCTTACTTTTTGTTTAAGCATCCGGCCGATGCTTCTTTGACAAAAGCAGTGCCGCGAAAACTGTTGTACTACTTGTTTGTTCGAGTTTAAAACCGTTGGCGCGCGGGCATATCACTTTGTTATGCGAGATGCGATCAGCGTTATCTAGAAGGAATGCAGCCGGGCGCAACTATTTCGACATTATTCTGGGTTGTATTTGTTCTTAGCGCCTTATCTTGAAGGTTCCTCTTCGATGTCCACCGAGCACGTTTGTTGCTATCGGCGTCGCCGAATGGACCAATTGCGGAAAAGTTTCTGCGCATGCCCGGCGACGGCGCAGCCAGCGCCCTCTATAGACGATTTGGTTTTGGTTGGAAAACACGAGCCGGCCGTGCAGTCCTACGCTGTAGTGCGGCGACTAATGTGAGCTCCTTGCCTCGCTTTTGCCCCGTGTATAAAAATGCCAGCCCACTGCGTGGCCTACGGTTGCACGAATTACTTCACTGAGACAGGAAGCACGAAGTTCTACAGGTTCCCGTGCGTGAGGCTACGCGCCGAAAAGAGAGCGGCGTGGATAACGGCTGTGGGAAGAAAGAATGCAGATGGCGCGCCATGGGAGCCGAACGAACATTCTCGGATCTGCAGCTCGCATTTTATAACAGGTACGGCACTTTTAAACGCTTATGTATAGGTTTTTACGATTAGAAACAACGTTCAATGCAGGACGGCCGTCAAAATTCGAGAACCATCCTGACTTCGTTCCTATAATATAGTGTGTTCAACTACGTTAGGAGTACCGGTGATGCTGCTGTGCTTCGTCATAGCCGATGGCTGAAACGACATAAAGGTAAGCGCTACTTTTTCTGTTGATTTCCCGCGGGGTCTAGAAGTACCAACGCAGAACTGGGGAGCACATGTAATGCATTGTTCGCGTCTCTTATTTTGTGGTCGCTTTCATCGTCAGTGGGATGAGTCTGTAAACGCTTGTCGTTGTGATTTGCAGTGGCTAGCGTAGTGCGGCCGTCACCTGTTGCGTGGTTTAGAGAACCCGCACGGCGAAAGCCACCCAAATACCGCGTGTAGATTTATTACCCAGTCGATAAATATTGCCAATGATACCCGCGTTTATGAAGTGCTTTTAGATTACAAAGTTGGACATTTTCAAAATTGTGAACGCCAATGCAATGTCTTCATTGAAAATATTTTCACTGTATTTCTCTGACCTACAATATGTGGCTGCTGTAAATGTCTCACCCTCATTGCTTGTATTGAGCAGTATGTTTACTGCATAACCGCTGTTTCATGGTTGTAGGGGAACTTGAAACGCCAGCGCGTGCAGCAAAAAGACGTGTAGCTGCTCCTGAAGATATGGCAGTTTCAGCAGCCTGCTAATGGTGAGCTTGCATTGCTTTGCAGACTGTAATGCTCTAAGCTTTTGCCTAGAGTCACTAAATAAAGACTTAGAGTACCGGCACTCTTTTCTCCTATTGTTCTGTGCCGCCGCCACGATCATTGGTCAGTTTGCATCACGTGATATTTGTTTACACTGCGACGGTTCATGGGGGCTGCCATTTTGTGGCTTATGCGTTTTCAGTCGGGCAACTGTGGTAGTCCTAGTGCTGCGAGTGCTGCGAGTGCTGCCGGTGACCGACTCAGTGACCAGGGATTCCGCGCCTCGCAGCATTTCAGCTGCACAAGAGCATACGAGGACGCCGTTTTGCTGCGTTGTTGGCTGTTTCAACTCGCAGAATGATGGAAAACGCTTCATGCGCTTTCCGTTGGGGAAAAATGACGGTGCTCGACTCCGCTCATGGCTGCAACTCGTGAGCCGCGATGATTTCGAGCCAACACAGCACTCCAGATTAAGCCGCTGTTTGAAGCAGTCGCTAGTGCGCCGAGCGTTATTTTACCTCCAGCGGGGTTACCCTTGCCTTAATCACCGTGAATTGCTCAGCCGGAGCGCTCGTATATTTCTGCAGTAAAAGTGTGGAGTAACCGCGACGATACCCGTAGTAGCATTGTATTCGACCACTGCCTACTATGAGCCATTAGCAATACTCCCGCGGTGTTGGCACATTAGCTCCTACAAAATAAAAGCAAGTTTAAAAGACAACGCCTGAAGTGTTATAGCAACAGCACCTACTGAGGAGGCGATCGCCTATCGCAAAATATAATAAAACATACGAACAGAGCAACGCTGATTGCGCCGAGTCAAGAAAAAATTGCCCAGAATAATCAACAATAACCTGGAATATTTAAGTTCATAACACAAAGGGTGTCTCCGCACGACGAAAGCATAAACTGAAGGCAACAGCTGTACCGTCTGCATCCGTACGGCTACGATCCCCGCCGCAGCGCAGGGTGGCTAACAGCGTTGTTTACAAAATGGCCGGGCCAAAGTTAGCGGCGAGGTCGCCGAAGCGGCAATCTGGCTACAATGATAAACAACAAAATGGCCGCCCCTGCTTACCGCCGTGCTGCAGTGACGGTACTCTGTCTTTATTTAGTGACTCTACTTTTGCCCATAGTGTTTTGTGAACACTGTAGCTGCTTGTTGCACCTGGCCTTGCTTCTGCTGCAGTATACTCACATAGCACAGTCAATGTTATGCACGAAGGGTTTCTCCAGCTTCTGAGTGCCAGCTGTTGTTGCTTGCAGGGAATCTTGACATGGACACAAATGCGGCACAGGATAACAGAGTAGATGAGGACTCAGTGGCACTACAGTTGCCTGCAAATCGTGAGTTTGCACATGTTTGATCAGCCGTTGCTGTTCTTGTGGGTCTGTGCTGGACCGAGAAGCCACCCACGTTTTTCCAGGTTCTGAGTGCTAGCCATTGGCGAGCGTGACGTAGAACGTCATCTAACGGCGAGGGCGGAAACTGTGCGAGAGCCCTCTTATACTACCTTTGGCACGTCACGTTCGCGGTATTACAGGACGTCCTACGTCCGCCGCTATGGTCGAGGGTGGCGCTGGTGAACACTCTCAAGGCTCGCTTACACCCAGTAAACATAAATACCCACGAGAGCAGCAGATTGGACAGCCGTCGCCGTAGCTCAGTTGGTAAGAGCACCGGACGCGATATTCGGAGGTCGTGGGTTCGGATCCCACCGGCGGCATGGTTGTTTTTTCTGCTGCTTTATAAGTAATTTTCTTTAAGCGATTTATTAATCTAAGAATTATTATCCTACTGATAAGCATAACACATTAAAAAAAAATTAACGTTCCCCTATGCACCTTGGTTTCGGTGACTGTTGGCTCCCTTCATAAATTTGTCAAACGGGCCCCTCATTTCCTTTAACTTGTCTGCTGATAGCTTAACGAGGGTCTCGGTTCTGGCAGTCTTAATGCCAAAGGTAGTATAAGAGGGCTCTCGCACAGTTTCCGCCCTCGCCGTTAGATGACGTTCTACGTCACGCTCGCGGTATTACAGGACGTCCTACGTCCGCCGCTATGGTCGAGGGTGGCGCTGGTGAACACTCTCAAGGCTCGCTTACACCCAGTAAACATAAATACCCACGAGAGCAGCAGATTGGACAGCCGTCGCCGTAGCTCAGTTGGTAAGAGCACCGGACGCGATATTCGGAGGTCGTGGGTTCGGATCCCACCGGCGGCATGGTTGTTTTTTCTGCTGCTTTATAAGTAATTTTCTTTAAGCGATTTATTAATCTAAGAATTATTATCCTACTGATAAGCATAACACATTAAAAAAAAAATTAACGTTCCCCTATGCACCTTGGTTTCGGTGACTGTTGGCTCCCTTCATAAATTTGTCAAACGGGCCCCTCATTTCCTTTAACTTGTCTGCTGATAGCTTAACGAGGGTCTCGGTTCTGGCAGTCTTAATGCCAAAGGTAGTATAAGAGGGCTCTCGCACAGTTTCCGCCCTCGCCGTTAGATGACGTTCTACGTCACGCTCGCGGTATTACAGGACGTCCTACGTCCGCCGCTATGGTCGAGGGTGGCGCTGGTGAACACTCTCAAGGCTCGCTTACACCCAGTAAACATAAATACCCACGAGAGCAGCAGATTGGACAGCCGTCGCCGTAGCTCAGTTGGTAAGAGCACCGGACGCGATATTCGGAGGTCGTGGGTTCGGATCCCACCGGCGGCATGGTTGTTTTTTCTGCTGCTTTATAAGTAATTTTCTTTAAGCGATTTATTAATCTAAGAATTATTATCCTACTGATAAGCATAACACATTAAAAAAAAATTAACGTTCCCCTATGCACCTTGGTTTCGGTGACTGTTGGCTCCCTTCATAAAAATATATATATATATATATATATATATATATATATATATATATATATATATATATATATATATATATATATATATATATATATATATATATATATATATGCAAAGTTGTGAAACGCTTCATTTAGCCATATATTTATTTTGAGTCGACGTTTCGTCGGACAGAGCCTGTCCTTTCTCAAGGACAGGCTCTGTCCGAAACGTCGACTCAAAATGAATCTATGGCTAAATGAAGCGTTGCACAACTATGCATTTTGCCTCTAGCAACCAAATACGTTTATCTTTCTGTGTGTGTGTGTGTGTGTGTGTGTGTGTGTGTGTGTGTGTGTGTGTGTGTGTGTGTGTGTGTGTGTGTGTGTGTGTGTGTGTGTGTGTGTGTGTGTGTGTGTGTGTGTGTGTGTGTGTGTGTGTGTGTGTGTGTGTGTGTGTGTGTGTGTGTGTGTGTGTGTGTGTGTGTGTGTGTGTGTGTGTGTGTGTGTGTGTGTGTGTGTGTGTGTGTGTGTGTGTGTGTGTGTGTGTGTGTGTGTGTGTGTGTGTGTGTGTGTGTGTGTGTGTGTGTGTGTGTGTGTGTGTGTGTGTGTGTGTGTGTGTGTGTGTGTGTGTGTGTGTGTGTGTGTGTGTGTGTGTGTGTGTGTGTGTGTGTGTGTGTGTGTGTGTGTGTGTGTGTGTGTGTGTGTGTGTGTGTGTGTGTGTGTGTGTGTGTGTGTGTGTGTGTGTGTGTGTGTGTGTGTGTGTGTGTGTGTGTGTGTGTGTGTGTGTGTGTGTGTGTGTGTGTGTGTGTGTGTGTGTGTGTGTGTGTGTGTGTGTGTGTGTGTGTGTGTGTGTGTGTGTGTGTGTGTGTGTGTGTGTGTGTGTGTGTGTGTGTGTGTGTGTGTGTGTGTGTGTGTGTGTGTGTGTGTGTGTGTGTGTGTGTGTGTGTGTGTGTGTGTGTGTGTGTGTGTGTGTGTGTGTGTGTGTGTGTGTGTGTGTGTGTGTGTGTGTGTGTGTGTGTGTGTGTGTGTGTGTGTGTGTGTGTGTGTGTGTGTGTGTGTGTGTGTGTGTGTGTGTGTGTGTGTGTGTGTGTGTGTGTGTGTGTGTGTGTGTGTGTGTGTGTGTGTGTGTGTGTGTGTGTGTGTGTGTGTGTGTGTGTGTGTGTGTGTGTGTGTGTGTGTGTGTGTGTGTGTGTGTGTGTGTGTGTGTGTGTGTGTGTGTGTGTGTGTGTGTGTGTGTGTGTGTGTGTGTGTGTGTGTGTGTGTGTGTGTGTGTGTGTGTGTGTGTGTGTGTGTGTGTGTGTGTGTGTGTGTGTGTGTGTGTGTGTGTGTGTGTGTGTGTGTGTGTGTGTGTGTGTGTGTGTGTGTGTGTGTGTGTGTGTGTGTGTGTGTGTGTGTGTGTGTGTGTGTGTGTGTGTGTGTGTGTGTGTGTGTGTGTGTGTGTGTGTGTGTGTGTGTGTGTGTGTGTGAACAATTTCGTTGTTGCTAGGAGGCTTTCAAGCCAGTAACTATCAAGAACTTAACAAGACTAGGCACAAAGCACAGAAAGCACTTGGCTACGTGAATACAATCAGGAATCACAATGAAAGATCAGAAAAAAAGCAAAACTTCAAAACCTGAAACACACATGTGGTAAGCAAAATGGTTAGCGGGGCTGACAAGACCGTACACCAGGACTTTCGTTTAAACGAGCAGAAACAGTACCAAATTTGTCAATGAGATATGACTTTCCTGTTTCTCTATCATGATGTATCCTAAAACCTGATTGTAAATTGGTAACTCTTATTTTGTCGAATGAGTGGCCGGGAATGCTGACGTGTTTAGATAGAGGAAGGTTGGGGAGAGAAGTGCAGTGAGCCTTGTGGTTGTTGAAGCGTAAACGGAAGGTAGTTTCGGTCTGCCCTATGTACAGCTTGTTGCACACAGAGCACTCCAACAGTTAGACTACGTTAAAAGTTGTACAACATGAACTTGTCGGCGAGTTGGTCAGACGTGGTTCCTGCAAACCAGCGCAACGGCTCGAAGCCAAAGAGCTGCTTCCTATGGTAAGGCGGGTTGCCCGACGAGCTGAGGAACCGCAGGCCAATAGAAGTGTTTCCGACTGTGTGGATGTTGTGCTCAGTGCTGTGTTTTGTCCCTTCCCTGTTTGGCTTCCAGCCGTTGCGCTGGTTTACAAGAACTGTGTTTCAAGTGTCGCAGCAAAAAGTGTCATTGAGTCTTATCTGATAGTTAGAAGGGGTGCTGGTAGCTGTTACTGAGGTAGTCATATGTGCGCAGATTGTGCATCTTGGCTTACTACTTGGGCGACAACCTTCCGAGACATGCTGTGAAATTCCTGAAGTTAAGAAGTCACGTAGATTTTTTGATAGATTTTTTGATCGTCTATAGTCTACTCTTGGCGGGTCTTGGAATGTCAGTTTAAGGCGCTGGCATTGTCCGATTAGTTTCCAGGTTAGTTTCTGTGCCTGCCCGGTATGGGCACCGTGCAGGAGACCAGGGGGCAGCACTCTCGGCGAACAAGCAGCGCCGCCGGTGGCCGCCGGAGCAGATGCGTTGGGAGAGTCGCGGCCGCCTGGGTCGGGCGCGCGCCCAGTTTGGGGCGGCCGTCGGAAAGTTTTCGGGATATTTGCAGCGAAGTGGTGGCGATTTGGCCTAGTTGGAGTGACACAGCGATAAATAAACAGTGCTGGAACATGAAGACACCACACAGAGAGACATGAATGAGCCCCGGTTTTAAGCTGGGCGTCTGTTTCCAAGTAGCAAAGCACGAGAAACGGAGCAGACGACACAAGGAGAAGGGTGCCCAAGGGCAAGAAGCAATACGCAGCAACGGATTGAAGGGAGGGGATAAAAAATACGGTGAAGAAAGAAGTAGAAAAATACAGAACAAGATTTGTGGCACCCCCACATGTGGTACAACGCGACAAAAAGCCAGCCACGAGCAAGTCGATCAAGCGGGACGGCCGGATTGTTGTGAGAGGTGAGGACGCACTTAGGCAAAAGCTGCGAGAATGAAAAGGAAAAGAACACTGCGAAGGAAGTGGCGGCGGAGAAGGAAGGAAAGGGTACGGAAGAAAAAGAGGAATGAACGGAGGGGGAGCTGAAACGGGGAAAAAATACCAGAAGCTGACGAAAGGCCTGAAAATTCGCGTACGTCGGCCAGCTAGGCTCATAGAAAGCGACATCTCCCTGCCTGTGAGAATAATTGAGATAACTGACGTAGTAGATTGACAGAATTTTTTTCAAAGACTTCAATTATCTCTCCGGTGGGTCGGATTCCTCTTCTCCTGATGACAGAATAGTTTTTAAAGGACGTACGGCATGTAGTGGTGGTCTTCGCAGCGAATCTCAATAATATGCCCTTTGATCATTCTCTCCACACTGCACTGGTATGCGCACAGGAAGTGGCTGATCCAGTATACTAGGTTGACCCTTTAATTACAAATGTTCCGACTGGAACATACGAATTAAAATTTTTTATTTGCCTTCTACATATACTTTTCTTTAAAAATTTTGTTTTCGCATCTGTATGATGATTGAGGAAATCAATGTAACTATAAAATTTCGAATCGTTTTATTTAAAGACTGTATTATTATTGGAAAATGGACGCATATTTTTTAGCTTGTGTCGGAGCCGAGTGTTTGTAGGGCCCTTCCCGGAAAAAAAAAAGTTACAATCCACAAACGGGAACAAAAGCACTGACAAACACTTGCTGATATCGTGACCAAACCACAGGTTAATTGAGCATTATGTAAAAGCAACCTGCGTCGGCGCGCGCCACCACACGCGTTCTGTGGTTGCTAGAGCACGCCCTTTCGTTCAGTCGGCTAGGCTAAATGGGAACGCAAAATACAAGGGCCACATTGCCGAATAGCTCGATTTTATTTCAGATGGTGCGAAAAATTAAGAATGCAGGGGTTTGTGAGTGCCTTCTTTTTCTCTTTTGGCAACGTCATGCGGCGAATCCTGACATGATCGCCGCCTCACTGCCCGTCGGGACAAGAGCCATTCACGTCGCTTCGGATCGTAGAACTTGTTTGGGGACGTGAAGAACATTGTCCCTGGGGAGTTCAAGTATGTGCTACTGTTGACTGCTGCGCAGCAATTGAAATGTGACCACAGAATATCCCCAAAGCAACGAGCGAAGGAAGAATACGACGCGCTCGCGGGCAGTTTTGCTGCATCCGAGCGGCGCGGGCCGGCGCGCGTCTCCCACCCGGTCTGCCCTTTCCGCCGCGAGGGGCGCGCGCATCGCGCCGGAGTTACTCCTGCACGGTGCCTCCTGGGAGGCTTAACATCCAACATTACGGTGGCACAAAGACAAACGCGTGGGCTCAAATGTCAGCCTTTCCAGGCTGCTGTTCGAAACAGCATGATGCTATGATGCTTGCGAAGAATGCCGGTGACGTTAGGAATAGAAGCTGAATGAGTCAGTATCAAGTTGGTTAGCTGAACTCAGTCAGGGCGATGGGATGTGTCCAAGAGAGCTCTTCGGTCATGCTGGCCTGCACGTGCAAACGCGTCGTTGATTAGGGAAGAGGGGTGCATTTGTTGTGTTAATGCCTTTTTCAAGGGCCATGCAGTTATGGTTGAAATCAGATTGGTCAGAGCAGATTCGTTTGTAGCGGCGTGCTTGGCCGTAGGAAATACTAGTCTTGCAGTGATTTACGTGGCTGCTATGGAAGTGAAGGTACCGGTGTCTATCAGTGGGTTTCTTGTAGAGCGTAGTAATTAGTCTGCCATCACGTAGGAGTACTGTCACGTCCAGAAAGTTAACACGATAAGTTGAGTAAGTATGCGAAAATGATATTGAATTATGTACATCATTAAAAGCAGCGATGAAAGAAGGTAGTTCAGGCTCGCCATGCTCCCATATTAGGAATATGTCGTCTATGTAGCATTTATAATAAAAATGCTTGAGTGAGCGACCGGAAAAGAAGTTGTTTTCTTATACACACATGATTATATTTGCATAATTAGGACCGATTTTTGTACCCATCGACGTACCGCTGATTTGAACGTAATGATCGTTATTAAATTCGAAATTGTCAAGTTCAAGGATTAATTTCAGCAAAGCAGCAAGGGTACCGCCATCGACACGATAGTTAATGCATCAAGTCTCATAGACTTGTTTTACGGATTGAATACCGTCCTCGTGGTGTATGTTAGTGCACAACGAACATACATCTAAGGTAACGAGAAGAGAGTCGCAAGGGACATGAAGGTCAGCAATGTTGAGTTTTTACTCGAGATACCGCCACCGACGCGGGCAGTAAAAAGGTGCGTAGAGTGCGCCTCCCGGCACTCGGCCTTTGCCGCGGTAACAAGATTGTGGCGGTTTAACGCGCGCACCCTGTATGTTTGTTCGAGTCCAGACCCGAACGGAATCCTGTCGCCCGCATGTGCTGAGCTGACGCTCCATATTCGGGAGGGCCTGATTTCGATGGTTCTCCGTCACCGCTGGACATTGCCGGCAGCGACGCGTGATGTGCCATTGACATGCGACTTGTGTCGTCTGGATGAGCTCCGCGCGTCCGCCGTCCTTTCTTGTGTTGTCACCCGCCAGTTAACCCTTTGGTTGGCCTTGCTGCCCGCCAGCGCCATTAGCTTCGCCAAGTGTCTATTTTCTTTGCGCGCGCGGCTCCGGGGGCTTGCTTTACGGTGCTGCGGCAGATCTGTGCGTCATACAGAGGTCTGGGGATTGTGCAGTGGTTTGTAATGCACTTACTGTCTAATAAACACTTGTGCTTTCAATTAACTGCGCTTTCTTTCCTTCGGAGCGAGAGCGCAGGCGTGCGGTGAACGCTGGCTGTTGTTAAGATCGGAGAATTCTGACCTGGGGAGGATTCCTGGAAGGCTAACGTGAAGGCGGATGAGTCATCGGGATGCATGCAGCGGCGTGGTCTGGCGATCACAGAGGCAGTGTCTGCCTCGGCTCGCGGGACGGAGGGATGCTATTCACGGTCACGCTGGGGATAATTGAAAGACGGCTGCGACTTCGACAGTCCCAGCGTTTCGGACAACAGGCGGGGAAGTACAAGGTCGTTCAACCCCCTGCTGGAAGACGGCTGACGTTCCTTGCCCACGGTGGTGCCGAACCCTCCAAAAAAGGTGAAGACGACACGCCGGTGTTCGAGGCGTCTTTATTCCTGTCCACCTGCTGGAAATCGCATTTTCTCGTGATATCGCTGTAGCGATCAAACTTGCCGGCTTTGCGAAAGGCGCAGGGATCTACAGTATGTATAGTATACAAGAGCAGACGCTGCAGCAGTAAGCGCGTCACAGCTTTCGTGGTCCACGTCACAGGGGTTGCTCCTCTTCCATGGCTCTGACGTCATAGCACAGCCCGTCATTCAGAATTCGGAAGCAAAATCGCTCCATATAAATGACGCAATAATAAATTATTTACTGTGCATATATGAGTCCTGTGGCCGTATCCTATAAGCTCCTCATTTTTCGTTGTTCATTTCCCTCCAATTCGGTCCTCTGTCAGTGGTCACTCAGATACACCCGCGACTTCAAGCGGCTGTGGCAAGCGGCCGGGCCATTGGGTGGTTGGCGTCCGAACCTTACGACTAGCTGAATTTGGATGCAATATACAGCCAAAGGGGACGTGCTTCGCATCGCAGCGCTCTAACAGCAGGCGGCCGGACCTGACCACGGCTGTCATCGGCTACAATACGAAGCAGCCCGCTAAGTTTTGAAGCAAAGAATAATAATAATAATAATAATAATAATAATAATAATAATAATAATAATAATAATAATAATAATAATAATAATAATTGGTTTTGGGGGAAAGGAAATGGCGCAGTATCTGTCTCATATATCGTTGGACACCTGAACAGCGCCGTAAGGGAAGGGGTAAAGGAGGGAGTGAAAGAAGAAAGGAAGAAGAGGTGCCGTAGTGGAGGGCTCCGGAATAATTTCGACTACCTGGGGATCTTTAACGTGCACTGACATCGCACAGCGCAAGGGCGCCTTAGCGTTTTTCCTCCATAAAAACGCAGCCGCCGCAAAGAACGCGCAGAATGAAAATTTGGCGTGTGCGCCCCCTTAATGTAACGCGTAGCTAACTAATTGCGATCATTGAGGAAAGACGTCGCTCGGCTTTATCTGACATCAGCGCGAAGAGTGTGCACATGCAGAGAACAATAGCACGTGGTGTTTTATTCCATGCCAGCAGGAGGAAGTTTAAACACTGATATATCTCAATGTATCGGCAGGTGGCTTATGCCTCGTCGACACGCATCTATCTGCTGTCCACCCGTTCAGCTTAAAATGATCGGAACTCGCATCGGGTCACCTATCAATAGGACGCGTATACCAATATGGCGCAAATCGACTGACGGCACTCCGTGTATCCACCTTTACCTGTAATCGAAGCAGGGTAGACATCATCAAATTGCCTACTCTTTCGAGGAGACGTGCACATGTACACTAGTGCGCGACATACATTTTGAGACATTGCACTAGATCTGTCAAAGGAACAGAGTGTCCCCCGTGGTGCACGTATCCGTTGAAACGACATTTGATTCGAAAGGAATTTGATACTCCGAATAGCATTTGTACCCGACAGAATTCCGCGGAGCTTCCCGACGCTTTCCAACGGCAGTTGCAAAATTCAACATTCACTGTCAGATTCCGCCCTTGACGCACCGGTCTGACTAACAAGACCAACGCCTCACCAGCACAGCCATGATCTCACAATGTTGTATATTTACAGGTTTTGCTGCCAACGACGCCGAAAAATCCAGTTCGTGGACTGTCGCCCGACCTGTCCTCGGCAAATCGGCGTCTTAGCGAAAAGTTCACGCCGATGAGGTGACCGCCTGGATGCCTGCGATTGTCTCTAACATTTTGTGTGTTCGCATTTCAACACTCACCACCGATAAACACTTACCAGAGTTTTTCATTTATTCGATGACGGCTCCTTCCCCAACGCGTAGGCCTAGGGGATCTGTAGGGAACATATATACGATTTCTGCTCCTGTGAAGATCGAATTCCCAAGTTTTAGCCAATGAAACGGTTTAGGTTTATGTTTAGGTTTATGGGGGTTTAACGTCCCAAAGCGGCTCAGGCTATGAGAGACGCCGTAGTGAAGGGCTCCGGAAATTTCGACCACCTGAGGTCCTTTAACGTGCACTGACATCGCACAGTACACGGGCCTCCAGAATTTCGCCTCCATCGAAATGAGACCGCCGCGGCTGGGATCGAACCAGCGTCTTTCGGGCCAGCAGCCGAGCGCCATAACCACTCAGCCACCGCGGCGGCCCCCCAATGAAAAGGGTCATCGATTGTAGATATGGCAAACAGTTAACCGAAATCAACGATTGCAAACATCGCAGGACGCGCATACGAAATGTCTGCCCCAAATTTCTGCAGTACGTTCTTGTACTGATCAGCATACAGTCGTAAGGAAGCGCAGACACTAGGTTCACCTTTGTTCACCAAGAGGCAACGCGGTTTTGTGGCCTATGAGTTGCGCGATCACCTCGCAGTCTGAAAGTCTTGGATTCAATTCCTCGCATCTTCGGAAGAAATTTGACCTTTCTGTGCCAGGTCACATGGGTTTTCGGACGCCGCATTTCCTGGACATCTAGTTTCGATGACGATAAGCCATATAATACTTTCACATTAAAGACAACGCACAGCATCTTCCTGTACAGTGCAGCAGTGCTGTACAGCTCGTCCAAAAGAAATAAATTTGAATGATTAGCATCATTGAAACGAATGAACATTTTATTTTTCATCTTTTAGGTTAAATTAGGGAGCTTATCATTGCATGCCTACAAAATTATTGGCGACGACGGTGGTGCCACCCACCTTAGTGTGAGATCATAGAATTTCTAGACGGCGATCGAGTTTGCCGTGTAGCTGCGGCACAACTCCTTCTGGTTTGATAGTGGTGGGAATCTCGAAGGCGCTCGACTCAATAGCCTGTGAAAACGACTGTGTGAAAGTAGTATAAGAGTGATGCCTCGCGTTCATGACAGAACCAAGTGATCGCGTCCCAGTTGCTGCTGAATGTAGCCAATGGGAGCCCGTTGTACGTCTACACGGCTGTTCAGCATAGAGTTGACTAATTATCACCAGGAAAAGAATAGGCGGAATTGTGGCAGAAAAACTCGTCCTGATTGTAGAAAAAACGCGCGAAGAATGCGGGGGTTGCATTTAATAAGCTGTCCATTTTCCCTTGTCCATTTTCCTTTGTCAGTGGTCACTCAGATACAACCGCGGCTTTCAAGCATCTGTGGAAAGCGACCCCGCTGTTGGGTGTTTGGTGACCGGACCTCATCATTGGCTGCCATTGACGGCGATATGCAGCCACTGGTGAGGTGCATCGCAACACTCTGTCAACACCAGGCGGCCGGCACCCGACAACTGGCTGCCACTGGCTGCGATATGCAGCCAGTAATGAGGTCCGGACGCCAACCTCGCAATGGTCGGGTCGCTTCATTGCCACAGATGCTTGAAAGCCGCGGGTGTATCTGAGTGACCACCGACAGAGGACCGAATCGACGCGAAATGGACAACGGAAAATGGACAGCTTATAGAATATGGCCCCAGGAGAAGCTATCTAACCCGGCAGGAGAACTTTTTTCGGGGTCTTCCCCTTCGTTTCGGCAACGGCATTTTAATACGGCGTCTATCACTCTCAAAATTGTGCAGTTTTAATGTAATTTTGCTGCTTTTCCAGCCTGATCAACCGCCATATGGCATCATCGTCTTCGTTCCTGCAGGGAAACCCACTTTACTTCTCAAGCCACGACTACGCGCAAAGACGGGGCAAGTCGCAGTTGGTCGGCCATGAAACATCATTTCTCATCCTTTGAAGTAATGAGCTTTTCCTAAGCTGTCAAAAGTAAGGTCTGTCATTTCAGCTGAACTGCTATTGACCCGGTGTCGAACCTTCAATCGGTGGCGGTTAAACTCAGAGATTTGAGGATTTTTTTAGATAAGATCACACAAAGGGTGGGCGGTCGACATCTCCAATTGGCCTAACATTTTTATGTTATTGCCTGGTGGCTATTTCCCCCCCCCCCCTCCGCCCCATTAAACGCAAAATACCTTGGATTGGGCCCTCTAAAAAAAATCCGACCATGTGCAGGTTTGAAGAGCTTAATAAATATAAGCTTGCACGAAAATCTTTTACTTTGGCGTGCGACCGCTTATTCGGTACTAAAATTTAATTCGGGATATTGTAGGGATGTATTATCACTGATTTTTGTTTTCATAGTTTTGTAGGACCAGGTAGTGCTCACGCCCTGCCTGCTCACCTAACAAGGAGTATTTTTCCCGTTGATAGACCAGCAGCTTGTAAAATTCTCGTCTCTCTCCTGGGCGGTGCCTGATGTCTGCAGAATTCTGGGCATTATGTGTGAAATAACCTAAACAAGGCACGCTGTCTGCTGAGCTCTGTTTAGTATGCTTTTGTAAGCCTGGCTTCAAATATCCTGTGCTGGAAGATTCTTGGGGTCATTCATCCTTTGGAAACCAATTCACCTGAATTGAAAAAGAAAAGATGTGTGTCCAATCAACGTGTGTCCAATGTACATATCTATTTGTGTATAGCCTTGGTTGGAACACCGAAGTTGAACACTAACTGAGCTGGTATTTTTGGGAACATGAATATTAAAGGGATTTTAGGGAAGAAACAGCGCAATGAAACACGGACACACGAAGAACGGACACACACGAGCGCTGACTCACAACTGAAATTTATTTTGAAGAAAAGATGCTTAAATAGGAGACGTGCGAGGGTGCTTAACAGGGCTGCTGCAGCGATAACCGCCAATCAGTGTGGTCGCGTCACAAAATTTCAAAAACAGCAACGAATGAAGTAAGTGATAAAAAACGGTGTAAAGGGCCGCAAAAAGGTGGTCAGGTGACAGTAACAAAAACAAGACCAATGCGGGGGGGGGGGGGGGGGGGGGGGGAAGCATTAAAACCATGAGAAACACAGATGTGAAAATACAGGTGAAACATAAAAATGAAAGACGTAGAAGCTTCAAAAGCGTGCCCAAAAAGGGGGGGGGGGGAGATAAAAGCGTTATAATCTTAAGACGCAGCGAAGGATAAAACAAGATAAAGGCACTACCAACAAGGGATCACAGAATCATTAGGCTATAGGTTGCACAAGAAAACTTAAGTGTTCATCAGGCCACCCAGAAAATTTAGCTCTTTTTCCGACAAGGAGAGGGATGCAGTGCTCACGCATTGTTCACCAGCTTGATGAATTTGGAGGGCTTCTAGGATTTCCCTCGTCAACCTATCTTGTCCTCGGCCGATAGTGGTGCAGTGATTAAAGTCAGGGGTGCAGATTCTTTCAGTGTCGTCTTCTGTGATTTTGCACTTCTTACAGTGCTTAGCCAGGTGCCCAAAAATTGCTATACTATTTACGTTGTTTTGATGTTCTTGTAGGCGGATATTGATGCACCTTCCCGTTTGACCGATATACCTCTTCCCGCACGACACTGGGATGGAGTAAATTATTTCTAAATCACAGGGGACATATTGATCAGAGTGTGCCACCCTACACCCTCGGGTTTCCGGCGGGTTATTCACTTTGGAACAGAGGGCGGAAAGCTTGTTGGGAGCCGTGAAGACGACATCCACGCCGGTACGCTGTGCGACTTTCTTTACACGATGGACGGCGCGCTGTGCGACTTTCTTTAGACGATGGACATCGTCTAAAGAAAGTCGCACAGCGCGCCGGCGTGGATGTCGTCTTCACGGCTCCCAACAAGCTTTCCGCCCTCTGTTCCAAAGTGAATAACCCGCCGGAAACCCGAGGGTGTAGGGTGGCACACTCTGATCAATATGTCCCCTGTGATTTAGAAATAATTTACTCCATCCCAGTGTCGTGCGGGAAGAGGTATATCGGTCAAACGGGAAGGTGCATCAATATCCGCCTACAAGAACATCAAAACAACGTAAATAGTATAGCAATTTTTGGGCACCTGGCTAAGCACTGTAAGAAGTGCAAAATCACAGAAGACGACACTGAAAGAATCTGCACCCCTGACTTTAATCACTGCACCACTATCGGCCGAGGACAAGATAGGTTGACGAGGGAAATCCTAGAAGCCCTCCAAATTCATCAAGCTGGTGAACAATGCGTGAGCACTGCATCCCTCTCCTTGTCGGAAAAAGAGCTAAATTTTCTGGGTGGCCTGATGAACACTTAAGTTTTCTTGTGCAACCTATAGCCTAATGATTCTGTGATCCCTTGTTGGTAGTGCCTTTATCTTGTTTTATCCTTCGCTGCGTCTTAAGATTTTAACGCTTTTATCTCCCCCCCCCCCTTTTTGGGCACGCTTTTGAAGCTTCTACGTCTTTCATTTTTAAGTTTCACCTGTATTTTCACATCTGTGTTTCTCATGGTTTTAATGCTCCCCCCCCCCCCCCCCCCCGCATTGGTCTTGTTTTTGTTACTGTCACCTGACGACCTTTTTGCGGCCCTTTACACCGTTTTTTATCACTTCATTCGTTGCTGTTTTTGAAATTTTGTGACGCGACCACACTGATTGGCGGTTATCGCTGCAGCAGCCCTGTTAAGCATCCTCGCATGTCTCCTATTTAAGCATCTTTTCTTCAAAGTAAATTTCAGTTGTGAGTCAGCGCTCGTGTGTGTCCGTTCTTCGTGTGTCCGTGTTTCATTGCGCTGTTTCTTCCCTAAAATGCATTACCAACTAGCCCGGAACCTTGCTCTTCTATTAAAGGGATAGAGACACCATATTTCTTGCAGTATGTTTTGGCTTTGGAAACATGTGTTAGGCATAAACATGGTTCATGACAGGAAATTTGTATTCGCTCAGTAAATAATTTGTAATTGATATTCGTCTCTTATGCAGATTTATTTACACTTTAAGTAGTCTCACAGCGACTGTGATGACACAAGTCACTGTTACATCATGAGACGGAAGCAAAAACTGTTGTAATAGCTGTTTATACACTAGTTTTTGTTATTTTGGTCTCAGGAGGAAGCTAGCGTAAGAGCTGAGACGAACTTAAATCATGAAGCAGCGACTATATTGCAGTTTTTGTATGCCTTACATGATTCTGTACCTAGTTGTGACGTCGTAAAAACGATTCTGCAACTGAAACAAAAACGAAAACTCAATAAAAATATTTACTGTGCGCAGAAACACTCTACATGGTGACACATGTTTACTAATGAACCATTCCAAACTAAAAGCAAACGACCAACATTTTTTTGCTCTCTAGCCTCTTTATTATTGTACATGACACAGTTGGGCAAATACAAGAAACGAGAAACAATATAGCGCGAGTCTGTACGAAAACTGATGTACTTGCATCATGTGGCAGCATGTAAACACGAAGGACGAATGGAAGCAACATGACTCTGACCCAGGTAATCCCGCCACTGTGTATCTTGTCCCCACCGCTAGGGGCTAGTCAGTCTCTGTGCCCTTGCAGCAAGCTTAGGAAGCTTCCAAGAAACACCGTCAGAACTGTGTTATCGTTTCCATTTGTCATTCATGTCTCTGTGCTGTCACATGGTGCAATTGCTAGACCGGGTGCACGTTTAGCAAGAAGGAAAAATTAAGAATTTATGGTGATCAAAGAGTTTGCGTAAATATTGGTTTCGTGCTCATAATTCCCATAACCACGATCTTTGGAAATTAAGCTAGTCATTCAATCACCAGCTCCTTAATTTGACTGGTTGTTATGTTAGCTTCTTTCTGTGAACTATATTTCGCTTTCTCGGAAAGTTAAAACTGTAAATGCTTTGTCCGCGCCCCCCCCCCCTTTCCTGGTTTGTTCTTTGGATGCGTGTTTTTTCTTTGTTTGGACGGCCTTAACCAATGCAATGTAGAATTTACTCGTGCCGTCGTTCAGGCATTCCTTATTTTGATTCAAATGCAATTGCGCGCATTTGCACATGCTCTCATTCTTATTTTGATTTCTCATTTCTGTATTCTTGTTTTTCTCTAGACGGTTAGCTATGAGTATTACAGTTTATATCAGCATGTAACTGCTTCAAACGATGCTTAAACTTACGATGCACGCGCTCACAAACTCTCACGTAGATCACAGGACTTCAATTATTTCAGCGTCTAACTATTTGTTTTTCAGTGTTCATTTTCTGTGTATACATCTATGAGTCAATAAGACTTTTTTTTTTTGCATGAGTCATGAAGTTCCTGCTATATGTGTTTCCATTAAACGCAGAAGTTCGAGGTTGGCGTATCTTTGATACTTGTGCTGCTTCACTGTATATTTAGAGCGCTGCTTTGGAGGATCTGGGTTTGATTTTTATTTTGCAGTAGTTCGTGGTTTAGATTCTGAGGTTTTCCACAGGGTTTGCTACCATTAGTTCAGCCAGTCATATCTGAGTGCACCAATCAACCCGAGATTAAGCAAAATTATGGACCCATTTCTACATGACTTTCCTCCCTAGGTATGTTCTCTTCCTTTTTACTTTTTGCACGCTCTTGCAAGGTTATTTTACCATTTAGGAGAAAGTTGCAGTTATGTTGCACAAATGTTCAGTTCAGCTTCGGGTTAGGTTATTTTAACGCTTCTTTGTAGCGTTTCATTACCGCTAGACAAAAAAAGAGAGATGACATGTAAACTCCATCACTTTTTGAGAATTCCGCGATACTCAAAGATTCAAATCTATAGGTAAAGCACGCTAAGTTTTTTACCACTAGCCTTTAAAGTGGCGCCGTAACCGCCAATTAAATTTCAGGTTTCTGCTAACAGCATCAGAGGTGTGCGGAAAAGCTCGATGTGAAGTCATGGAGGCTGATTTCAAATTTCTCCTGCCGTCAACCACATCCTGTCTTATATCGTTTGATGCTGCCAAACAACTCTCGCCGGGCTTTTCCCTCGATGGCGTTGGTTTTCTTCATTCAAAGCAAGCGTATGTGCGTTGAAAATGTCCCTGTACCGTAGATGAAGTCATCATGCAACCCCTCCACCCCATTGACACAATGCGCTGCGGAGAAGCCTGAAGTCCATCACTATTTTAATTTGCGATTACGTCACCATTTCAAATGCTTTCCCAAAACGACTTCGCATGCTTTTCTTGCGAGTTTACCACAGTTGACCCTTTAAGCTCATCGATTTTAGAACCTCTCTAGTTACCCGTCGGTAACAATCTACAACCTTTGTCCGCAAAGTTTCGAGACTGATTTATTTTCTTCTCTAGAAATGATTTCCAAAGCAAATGATGGTGCGTATGTGTATCGCCATCTTTTCGGGCTAACTTAAGCTATTTATTTTAATTGCTGTGGCGGCCGCTAGATGGCACTACATGTATATAAATACGTTTTCACTAGTCGTCTGCGCATTCTACTGCGAGTGAGTGGGGAGAGATGGACGTTACCTCGAACAGCGTGTAAGCATAAAATTCTGTGTGAAGCTTGGCAACACAGCCACATAGACGTATGAGCTCCTTCGGGACGCTTACGGCAACGAGACATCGCGGGCGCCAGTTTCCGAGTGGCACAAGGGGTTTGTTTCCGGAAGAACGTCGGTGGAAGACGACACAAGGCAGGGGCGCCCTGCAACCTCACGGAATGAAAACAACGTGGCTCAGATCAAGGAAATCGTGCAGCAAGACAGCACCATTACAGTCCGCATGCTATCAGATGCTCTCGACATTAGTGAGACAACATGCCACCAAATTTTTCGTCAGAACTTGGGAAAACGAAGCTGAATGCCGGACTTGTGCCGCACTCCCTCACACAGGGCTAGCCAGAAGGACACGCGGGCATCAGTGGGCGCTGATTTGCTCTCCGAGGCAGAGAAGGATGCTGCATTCGTCAACAGCATCATTGTTGAAGAGGAAACACGGTGTTTTCAATACGGTCCTGAAACAAAGAGGCAGAGCGCCGAATGGTGGTCCACAAGCTCTCTAGCGTCGAGAAAGGCGCGGCGACAGAATACGAAAACAAAGATGATGCTGATAGTTTTTTCGATGCCAGAGGTGTCAACAACGCGAGTTCGGCCCACAAGGGTATTTTTTTATTAATTATTATTATTATTCAGGAGTTTTATATCCACGTGCTCCAACACACGCGTGATGCACTGCGACGTCGTCGCCCTGACATATGGGCATCTGGACAATAGAGCCCTCTCCACGATGACGCAAGGCCGCACACTGCTCTCAGCGTGACAAAATTTCCCACCAAGCACAACATTATTGTACTTCCCCATCCGCCATACTCGCCTGACCTCTCCCCATGCGATTTTTTTCTGTTTCCTCGAGTGAAGAGAGCCTTAAAAAAGACGATGAATTGGGAGCGTGGAGGCCATTCAAGACGCCACGACAAAGGAGCTGACAGTCCTTCCAAAAGCAGTGTTTTCCAACTGTTTCCAAGACCTGAAGAAG
Organism: Amblyomma americanum; assembly: GCF_052857255.1. Lineage (NCBI taxonomy): Eukaryota > Metazoa > Arthropoda > Arachnida > Ixodida > Ixodidae > Amblyomma > Amblyomma americanum. The sequence continues at coordinate 324,727,657 of NC_135497.1, read as the reverse complement.
CGTTTGAAGTTGTGTATATACCGCAAGGAAGACTATTTCGAAGGGGTGCAGCACAAATGATTTCAATGTTAAACGCATTTGTTTAAAGGACTTAGTCTCGGAACTTTACAGACAAAGGTTGCATTAACGTATTAACAAAACGGTAACGTTTTAATGTTTCAATGCTAACCGGATAATGGTGGTTGCATGCCATCGGGATCGATTTAGGTGCGAAAAGGCAGAACTTAAAGGACACGCTGGCTTTTACCTTTCGACTGTTGCCACTGTGGAAAGCAAACTCGCTAGCTCCAGAAGGAAACGCGCTTAACGTTCCTGTTTACTACTGAAAGCGAAATGGGGAAAAACGGGGCTGGGGGGGGGGGGGGGGGGGGCTAGAAAGACACTGCTTTAAGCAGCAATCATGCGAAATGGTAATAAAAAAAATAGTAGTCAGTGTGGGAAGTTTGTTACGACGCCGTTGTCCCTCTGGCCTACGGACACATTCGCGCGCACACTTGCATCCCTTCCTCCGCAAGGTGTCGCACGATCACTTCGCTTCTTTTCTCGATCGCTCATTGGCAGTTTGCACACGTGTGCACACACACATGGATTTTCGCATGGAGGATGAAACTTGCAGCTTCATCTTTCTTCTCAGGCCATTTTGCTGCCAACAGATGCGTCAGTGCGAGATGTGTGCTCAGCTGTGAATCTCCAACCGAATCCAATCTATTTCAACATCAACATCCACAGGCAGTTATGTTGCGCACAGTGGATAAAAAGCCTCAAAATAGGGCTTGACAGTGTCCACTGACCGTCTGCACAACAGCGACACAGCAGCGCAAATAAGTATTTCAAACAAACAAAGTACAAAATGAAGAACACAAGGGATACACCGAATAGGCGAGTTACGCTTTACACACGAGGCAAATCTATATACATAGAGAAGTGAATTTGCGAAAGAAGAAACAAATGTATATCCATAATGAATGGTTAATTAAGTATGGACGTGGGAAGCGCAGCGTCAGATCACCAAAGTTCCTGCAATAAAAGCAAGTACCCCGAATGTTTCTATTTGGTTTTAAACAGGATATACTCTCAATCGATTTTTCTTTCTAATCCCCGTTTCATAATGTTTTCTTAGACAATGTTGATCAAGTTCAGGAAGCGACACTAATTTTAATTCTCTGAAAGGTGGTTTGGAATGAGTCAAATATTGAACATTCATGAATACTCGAACAGACGGCCTTTTTTATTATACGTAATTGATTTATATGGTCGTCCCCCAGAGCAAATAACAGTAACTGATTATTGACATAAATTTCGAGTTATAAATAAGAAGTTTTGCGCTTCTGGGGAGCCAATGAATCATTTTAAAAACTCCGGATACTCGGGATATTTTTCCCCCATCGTGTCTACTCGCGGATCAAAAGGCATGGTGCTGTTCAAAGAATACTCCAAAACATTTTACAAACGCACAATTTCAGTGATCAAGTTTTCGAATTGCAACTCATATTGCCAGTGGATTTTGTGATTTTTAGGACGAAAAAAGACAGCTTTTGTATTGGTTGCATTCCCCCCCCCCCCCCCCCAAAAAAAAAAAAAAAATTTGGTGTCGACCAAGTTGATAGCCGCATTAGTAAAATGTTTGCTTTCATAATAACATCGTTTGTATCTCGCGCAATAATTAGTCGAGACGTGTTGTCAGCATAATTTAGCAGAGCTGTCAATATTAACACGGTCATTGACGTATATACAGAACAATAACAGCCCAAGACTGCTTTCTTGCGGTTCTCCTGATATTATAGATCTTAAATTTGAGGCATAATTGTTAATAATTACTCTCTGCTTGCTGTACACAAGGTAAGCTTTGATTAGATCATGAAATAAGCCGCTTCTTCCGTAGCTTTTTTCCGTAGCCGCCAATCGAGAACGCCGTTGCATTCCCTTGCTCACCAGTGCAAAGCAAAGGTGTAGCTTCTTAAACAACAAAAACAAGCGAAAGCTCACCCAAATGCGCGTGAAAAAAGTTCTAACTCTACATTACCGGAAAATCAGGACAGCTACGAGCCAGTGCCACTAAACCTAGTGGCCTATCACGTGCTGTTCTGCAGCCACTCGGTCATTCTCTCTGTTTCTTACGTCACGGATAATGTCAGCGCGCTATTTTTGATTGTCCAAAGGTATGCACCACGTGGTGGCAGCCAAGGAAACTAGAACCGCTTGCCCGAATTCCTGGTAATGCTTGTTTTTTGTGCTCTGTGCACTCACGTCCTTTGTCGCACTCTCCGTTTCTGCCCATCAATGCTGGAAATAATCGTTCAGTTAATAGTCAGTGATCCTCCATGCCTCTCACTGTGTCCCGTCTCTCCTTCGATGTATCACTTCGCTATGCGGCATAACGTCGCATTTCATCATAGAATACACCAAAGAGATCAATTAAAACGCTCTCTACAGCCGCCAGACACTCACATTTATCGGCTTTAATTGGACAGAAAGCGCACTGAGGCTTAACGAGAAACGACGAGCTCATGAATGCAGCAAAGAAAGCCACAATAAAGAGTGTTTCGCAGCTGCCCAGAAAGGGAAAACAAAAGCAGAGGCGGTCAAAGAAAAGGAGCGAAAACCTGCAAGAGGAAATAGGCAGAGCGTGCAATAATGTCGCTTGAACCGAAACAGGGAGGCAGCACCTTCGACGGCGGACAAACTGCTGAAGCAAAAGTTCTTATAGTTAAAAAGTTATGCGCAGACCACGCCTCCGCAGCGATCAAACTCGCTCGCGAAGTGATAATGCACGTGGCGTACATCAGTTAGAAAGTCGCGGGCCTCAGTTAGAAAAAAAAGCTGCGGTGGTGGCTAAACGGTCTAAGGCATCCGAAAACGAGGCCGTCGGGTTTGAGCCGGCGCTGGATCGAGTCCCGCCCGGGGCTAGAAGTACGGGAAGTTTTTCCATCTCCCTCACATTCTAAAGGAAAACTTCTTGTTCAGGTTTGGACGATACTCCCCTGAGTTTGCGAAGAGCTGGAGCCAAAAGCATTTCATGCTTAAACATCCCCCTCCCCCCTCTTCGCCACCTTTTCCCCAAAGCGCACCTAGTATCCAGACCACATGACTCCCATGTCTCAGTCCTACATGGCTGATATGTAGAGTGAAATGTTTCCGAATGACAATACGCATAATTTCATACGTTTTTCATGTAGATAATGCGGCATTTTGTATGGGTTCTGTGAATTTTTACGTCTGACTCAAGCGAAACATACTGTACACAGGCGCACCATACGGACCGCGTACACGGAGATCGCAACGCGTACGGAGTCCGTATGATGTCCGGCACAGCATGCGGAAACCATCGTGACACAGCGCGGGACACCTAAGGAAATAGGTACGAAAATCGTTCAAATTTTCACATATTTTGCATATCAATCGCACTCCGCTTCCCCATAATTCGACATGCGCGGTTGATCGAGAGTGTTTGTAGAGATTAATCCTCTGCAAGATAGTGCAATGTCGACGACGACGTCCTTCAAACATTCAAAAAAGAAAGAGAAAAAGTATTACATGTTAAAGAGGAGATTTGTTTTCCTTTCCTATTTTATCCTATCCGTATTATTCTGCCCTCTAAATCTGCGAGAATGCAGCTAATTGGCCGCGTGTCATTGGTATTTCTTTCAGTTTTATTACAGACGGTTTGTGGTAACCTCTGGCCACACGCGAGGAACATTTCTTGGCCTTTCGCCCGTTTCAAATTCTTGGCTATTCCCTGCCACGCAAAGTACTCTGCCCCGACGAGCAAAATATGATCGCAATCAATCCTCGATTCAGCTTCGTTGAGCTTCCGAGCTGCTTTGTCGTCTAACATTTTTGCCAGTAATATGGACACCTGTTTACGTCGAAGCAGTCACGAAGAAATTTGGTTCCAGCTGGATTTCTTTTGAACCTCTCTGTTCGTTTAGGTTTTACTCAAACACAACTCAATTTTGACCAGCTGTAGCGTGAAACTGCCTGTCGCTCTCGGAATTGACAGATAACGGGCTTTATTCTTACACCTTGCGGAAGCGGCAGTCATGTATGGCACGCATACAGGCCACGCACAAAAAGATAGAAAGAAATAAAAGCAAAACTGGAAGGGATATTTGAGCTTAGCCTTAAAGGGAAGCTGAAGCACTTTCCGAAAAAAAAATGAGTTCTCTGCGTTATATTATAGCTTTTAAAGCGCTGAAAAAGAATATCTAATTCAAAAAGAGCGGAAATAAACGCAAAAAGCTATTTTTTTTAGAAGAAAACGCGCCCCATCGTCTCAGGGCGCAGAGCGAACGCCGCTCTTGGCCGCGATATAAGGCCGAGACTGTCGTGACATCATCCACGGGGATCTCCGGCCGGTACCGACGGCGTTGCTGCGTAGCGCGCTGGCTTTTAAGGACTAAGTTTTGGAAATTATGGATAATTCAAGCAGTATTGAACAGTTTGGACTTTCACCATGCATGTTCGAGCCGTCAACAGCTTCAGAAAACGGCGGAACCAACGACGCCGCGGAGTGCGCCGGCAGCGAAAGTCAAGTCGCGACATTTTCACGTGTCGAAAATCTCGACTGGATGGATGGGTGGATGACAGCTTTAATTTCTACCGGAAATTGAGACCCCTTACTACTCACCGCCCCCGGTACGCAGGTCTGGAGGGCGGGGGCCGGAGCCTCCCTGACTAAAGGCTAACAAGGAGATATTATCTCTACGCGGCCTCAGCCGCCAGGCGGATTGGCTTGTTTCTGCAGAGGAGGTTCTTCGCTTCGCAGCAGGGGTTCCCAGCTTTCTCTGCTATCAATATCTTCGTCGACTCCGGGGTAGTCAGCGCATTCCCATATTCTCTGCTTCCGGGTAACTGTGGAACCGCCGGACTGTCGGAACCTGGACGAGACACAGGTTGCTCTTGCCGTGCTCTTTCCACACACCATTTGCAACCTGCCACAGTTGGCAGGTGCAGACTTCACAACGGTGAACCTGGTCTGATGAGATCACTTCCAGTGTGGTGACGTCACTTCCCTTGAGCCGATTGAATTCTCGAATATGGTGACGTCACGTCTTTCCCGCCAATGACATTTCTCCGTTATGATGACGTCACTTCCCTCAGTCAATCAGGATTTTTCTCGACGACGCCGGACTATCGCTGCCGGCTTTTTGCTCTGGTCAGGCTTCTCTGCTATCGCATAAAAAGCAGCCTAAATTTTGCAGCTCTAATAATTATAGCCACATTCTTTTTCATAACTCCACCATATACGGTGGTCTATTTCACCGACTCCAAAGCAGCCCTCCAAGGCTTACAAGCAGCTGTGCCCCGTGGAGCCAATGAACAAATGGCTGTGGAAATCCGAGGGCCACATCACTGTGCCATGAATAACGTACACGATGATTGTCAACCACTGGCTACCAGGACACAGCGGTGTCAAAGGGAATCTTTGCGCGGACAAGGCCGCTCGAACTGCCCAGCACGGCGGCGACTGTGTGTCGATCCCAATTTCGAGAGCGAACGCAGCGGGTAGACTTCGAACACTTGCGTGGGAGATCGCGCTTGCCTCGTGGAATTGCGGCCAGTTTTCGAAACCAAGCCTACAATCCCTGTTCCATGACCTGAAGCTTCGGCTGCCACCCAACCTACCACGACGTGAAGCAACTTTTCTGTCTCTCCTGTGGCTTGGTGTTGCATTCACGAACCATTAATTCTTTGTTATCAGCATGGCTGATAACCTTGCATATGCTGTCTGCAGACGCAACGAGACCACAGCACATATTCTCTGTGCATACCCTGCTTACAGTGCCGAAGGGCAGCCCCTATGCTGCGTGGTGGAGCGCTTTGGTAATTGCCTGCTGATGGAGATGAAGATCCTCGGACTGTGGCCGCTGCGATCATCGGCGGTGAGGCCCTGCCAGGTACATCCCAGCCTTTCCTCCTCCTGCTGATCCTCCTCAAGCGTATAAGGACGGTTAGGTTAGATATCGACCACGGATTTGAGAAAGTCGCATAAAACCGCACAGAGGCATGCGAAAACATAAATGGGGTGAAAAATATTTGCTTATAAACATCGTTTTCAGCACACGATTGCACACAAAACAGTACAAAACGACGGGGCGATCAAAACGCCATTTCCCGTGAACAAATAATCTACTACCAGACCTCGTATGAATGGGGAGGGAGGTGACATATATTCATAAAACAACGCTCCAGTAGTAGTCCGGGTCTCAAAGGTTATCTGACGCCCTTGATAACGCACATAGCGCAACAAATTGACCTACGTGCTTCCTAGCTCATTTCCCTCGAGAAATGCCAGCTTTGCAGGCAAATGTGACGTCTGTCCCGTGTTGCGTGACGGCGTACGAGGCGGAAAATCGCTCGCCACCTTACGCTCCGATGGCAAGCAACGGCATCCAACGACGGCTAGAGCAGAGCGGTGGGCGTCAAAATCAGATCTACTTCAACACAACGATCATTCGCCACGGGCGGCCAGGCTCCCGGGACGTCGCGGTGAGTGCGATTAGAGAAGCCGTGCATCGGAACTGCTCCCCTGGTCGGCTTAAACTTTCACTCATTGATGCGCCTATTAACGAAAGCCATAAAGGAAAAAGGCATATCGCCCAACGACCACGAAACGCACTCAGATACAATGAAGGAAGTTGTGATTTCAAGTCAAACCTGGTGCAGGCTCCGGAACATTGTTGCCGTCACAAAAAGCGCACGAAGTTGTACTTGAGACTACTGTGGCTGGAAAATACTGCCTGCATTTCAGAATAACCGAACCGAAGAATGTCACCTACACAAAGTAAAACCGCACTGATATTTTCTTGCTCTGGTTACCCTTATCAGCCTTACCAAAGCCCTGGAATCCGTCCAGAATTGTGTGGTGCGTTTCATATCATTCAGATTATTATTACCACACCGGCGTTACATCACTAAAATCTCGAGCTAACCTCCGCTGCCTTGAGTCGCGCCGGAAGATAACTAGGCTTTGCCTTTATCACAGACTCTACTGTTCACCCCTGAGCACTTCCGTCACCACCCACCGTCATTCACGCCGCACCCAAAAGCAGTGCATCCACCTCGAGCGTCCACCTCTGCCCAGCCAGAGAGTGGAACAACTTTGTTCTGGTTAACCCCCCTGACCACTTCAAGGCATCAATCGAAGAGAACTAATCAATTAATGCACATGTGAGCCCATCCCTCGTGTAATGACTCCTTGCGGGCCTTTGAGGAACAAATAAATAAATAAGTGTAACCAAGCTTTTAAAAAACACGGAATGTCGTAGCCGAGTGAAACCACCTGAGGAACAAATAAATAAATAAGTGTAACCAAGCTTTTCAAAAACACGGAATGTCGTAGCCGAGTGAAACCAACTGACGGTTGTTTAGAGTCGCGTGACCTAGTCTGCAGTATTCTTTTCCGTTCTTCAAAGTTAATTATTAGTTAAGCTAATTAACTAACTTTTTACTTATTGACTATATCTACGGTAGATAGTGCCAAAAAACCGCTAGTAGGGCTAGCTTTATTTATTGCCCTTTAAAGAAAACTATCACGAAGGAGCTCCAGAAAAAAGCAAAGGATGATAGAGCATGGAATGAAACATTAAGAAGGTCCAGATTTCAGGGTGCAAAAGGAACTGACCCAACTGGCAACTGCCGCATCACTTAAATTTAAGTGCTAGTCTTGTAGTGAATAAACCTCCTACTCCTCTCCCGGAGGCCTGCGTGCCGTGCCGGAGAGGGTAGGTAGAGGGGCCGGTTCAAGCATTAAAACTTATTCTGAACTGAACTTCACTTTCTGTTAGTACGAGTGTATTGCTGGCAGATGATGAAACAAGATTACAAATGTGTTCACGCTTTGGGAGGAAACTACGTATGTTCGTAAAGATAATAGAAAAAGAAAGATTTCGCAGTTTACTGCGAAGGCTTTTACGAGGAAGATTAGTAGCGCGACGATAAGTCGTATGCTATGAGATATCATGTACTGATTGTGATGACTCGTCGAAGGCACAGCGTTTAGAACTGATGCACAAGGTTTTGTAGCGCAAGAAAAATTTAGTGGTAGTAGGTTTGGCAAACTTTACAGGGTGCTTTCGCGCTTCTCGGACAGGGCGTGAAAAGTCCTCCCCTATGCTGTAATCGGTGCCTTTTAACTTACGGCCGTTTGAAAGAATCAGATCTTTGGTTTCAAAAAATGTAAATTTTACTATTATGGGTCGAATGCGGTCAGGAGAATGGCGCCCGAGACGGTGAGCCATTTCGATTTCTTTGGGGTCAATGGATAAGCCTAAGTGATCACGGCAGAGGCGGAGGAATGTTTCTTCAGATTCGGGGTATGCTTCGGATGCATTCTCATTTTTAATGTTGTAAAAAATTAAATTGTTACTTCGCGAACGACTTTCGGCGTCATCCAAACGGGCTTCTATACCTCGGATTTCTTTGGCTGTTTGGGTAGTGTTAGCGCAGTTTGTATCCATGTCGGTGCGTAGGGTTGCAACATCTTGATAATGATTTTCCAGGGTGAATAACCTGTTACTAAGATCAAAGATAGCTTGTACCGTAGTTGTAAGTTGATTTCTAAGACCTTCGACCTCGACGATTAATTGTGACTGACCATCAGACAGTTTCTTCAGTTCCTCTAGTACCTTTTCGGGGCCTGGGTTTGATTCAAATTCGCCAGCCAAGAGCAACAGGGTACGCATGACACCAGCACATTCAAGGGCAATGGAAAGGCAGCACTGTGGGCTCGGTAGCTGCAGGAGACAGTAGTTGATCGGTTTTTTTTTGTGTGTGAAAAGAGAGTATTGCTTACTGACCTGCGTAGCGAAAACGAGCAGGTTTGACGACTGCATCGTGGCACAGCCACCGAGCCCACGGGGCGCCGAACGCGGGTGATGCGCCTTTATAGTCGCCGTGTCTGTCGCTGTCGATGACCATGGGTGAGTCCGGGGGTAGTCGAGGAATAGCAGAGGTGGCGCTGCCGGACAGGCTGAAGCCGCAGAGTGCTGTGCAGAAAGGCCGGCGGGAGGTTTGGAACGAAGGGATTCGATGGCAGAGGTGGCATGCGAAGGGGCGGGAACCAGGGACAGGAATAGCATCTGGGTGATGAGCGGTGCAAAAACCACAGCCAGCTGCCTCCGCAGGACCATGCGCACCAACTGGATGGCGGCCAGGCCCAGCTCCTCGGGAAGTTTCTTGAGCTCGTGGTCGCTGGCATCGAAGGCCCCCTCGGCCGAGCAGTAGATGGCCTCGATGCAGGACAGCACCTCTTCCTCCTCGCTGGGGTCAGCGGGCAGCTCGCTGCTGGGCTTGAGCCTCGGGAGGGCCGGCTCGCAAGTCACGCTGCCACCACCGATCGCTGGCTCCGGCAGCTGGCCCTGTCTGCCCAGTTTTTTCGTCAAATCCATGACACTCCGGTCCTTCCCTGCTGCAACTGAAACTTGAAATCCTGGCTCTAAACGGAACAGAGCCACCGATTTGCCACTGACGCCCCGGAAGCCGCAACGGAAAGCCGAGCCAGATCATTATGTTCACCCATGGATTGGCTCGATTTCATTTGGATGGATGGGTGGAAGTGACCAGCTGCTGTCATGTGACCAGCCGCTGGCTCACATCTCTGCCCCAATGTGCACGCAAAGGCTCATCGGGAAGAGAAGTTTAGAAAAAGAACGGATTTTGTTCCCTAAGACGCGTCTTGGGACGTTGAACTTGCACTGTTGTCAGGTGGAGGCTTTTTTTTTTATTGTGCGAGTCATGGTTTAAGGGCGGTGACAAAACTGCTTTATGTAAACGGTACCTTGGTGCCGACGTTTCAGTCAGCTCTTTTTCAAAGCGAACTACAACTTTTCCGCTGACACTTTGTCCCTCAAAAAAAATCATTAAAAAGTTAGCTAATTAGGCTTAACTAATTAATTAACTTTGAACAACAAAAAATACTGCAGACTAGTTCACGCGCCTTTACGCAACCCTCAGATGATTCACGCAGCTAAGACATTCTGTGTTTTTTAAAAGCTTGGTTACATTTAGCTGGGACACCTGCTATACACCGCTGTACAGCTGCTTCTTCCACACTCGCGTGATACAGTTGAAAAATTTGCCGAGCGTGCGTTGTGTGTGAAGAAGACAAAGCTAAATTTCAACAGCCTAGGAATAAACAACCGTGTGCGATAGACAACGAAGTATTAGACGCTATAAGGGAATATAGATCTGTCTAGGGCAGATCTCTCATGTCTTGAATAGAAGCTTAGCACTCTCAGGTCTTGCATAGAAGCTTATCAGAGTCCTTCATAGGTGGAAAGTATATACAGGGATACTGTTCAAACCTTTGAAGATTTTTATTTTAAAATCTTGAAAAAATACGTCAATGCTATCAGTTGAGCTGGACTGTACAGCAAGGCGAACAGAATGTACCTCATATGTATCAATAATAAAAAAAAATTGGCGGTGGTTTAGCTCTGGTTAAACCTGGAGTGACGCGATGGCTACAGCTGGCCGAGTGGAACTTGTTCACGTGACCAACCACGTGACGAACCACGTGATCAGCCCCGGCGTCGCGCCGCCGGCAATTGCTCCGCACTACGTGACCAACCACGTGACAGCGTAGCGGCGCAGCTACGGCGTGGTGACGCAGCCGCAGGGTTACAGCGCAGTCATAGGGTGGCAGCGCAGTCATAGGGTGGCAGCGCCGCCACCGCCACGGCGCCGCGACGCTGAAGGCTCGAAATGCTACCGTAATGTAGCTATCGCTACAAAATTAGATGCAACACTTAAGCGCCGCCTTAAAGATATGACTTGATGGCGTAATTCGTTAATTCCCATATCTGCAAAATGTCATTCCCTACTTTACATTCATAGATCCCTGGGGGTCCTCATATACCACTCGTGGCGCAGTGGGCAGCGGTTAAGTGATGCGCCACTGCGCTTCGATGGCAGGTGCTCCCAGCGGTGGGCCCTGCGCGACTCAGGTTGCTCTTCCCGAATGACCATTCATTAATTTAACTGCCGCCTGTCGCGGTAGGAAGTTTGCTCTATAATCGGTGGGCAGGTTGTTATGACACCGTCAGGTCACAATACCTAGGTGGCCCACATGCCTCCTATAGGTCGCCCTCTGGGGACCACCTGCCAGAGCTATGCCCGTGATTTTTCGCTCACAACGCGGACAAAGCCGATATTGACGCCGGATTTTCTGTGTAACTGGGCATTTAACGCTCTCGCGCTAAAACGATTAATTGGTTAAAGTATCTAATAAACTTCTTTATTTTTTATTTTACTGTGGAAGCTTATATTACAGAAATTAATGGTCGTCAACATCGGAGGTGATCAGTGTTTTGTAATTTTTTTTATTGGCAATGTGGTTCGAAATACCGAACGTCAAAAATACGTATTTGAAATCTCGTTCAGTTGGCTTTCACGCATTAAGTATTTATAAAAAGGTTTCTACATCTCGCTCTTCCTCTGCATCAAATGCAGGCGCAGTTGGTATATTTGGGGACGTAGAAGCTTACTTTATTTTGGCGACGATACCGCGCGCAGCGAAGTCATTTTATATTTAGGTAGTGCGAGAAAACCAACTCAACAAGTTTTTAAATGCGCGTTTTTGAATTGGGATACTTCAAACCACATTGACGATCAAAAAAATTTAAGAACAAGGCTAACCTTCGATGTTGGCGTCCATAAATTATCCATATATCCTTGCCCCCCTAAAAAAAAGAGTAAGAAAGTTTGTTAGTAAATTTGATCAACTAACCGTCTAGGTATTGATCCATATGAGGTCCGCCTTGTTGTACAATCCGGCTCAACCGACTTCACCGAAGCATCTCTCTCAGTTTAAAAATAAAAATCTGTAGCGATAAAAAAAAATCACCCTGTATAATGGTCACATCTTGCCGGTACTCACCTGTAAGGCATAATCTTGGACGCTAACGAAAGCAATTTAAATATATTATTGAGTGTAGCAGCGCACAAGATGGAGACGTCCCTGTTTTTTGTGCTGCTACTCTCAAGAATGTATTACCAATTTGCCCGTTTAGCAATTGTATCAAATTATATGCAAACAGCGCGGACAGCTATGAAACAGATATTATAGGAGTGACGTTAGAACACGAAGAGAACCGCAGCGGTGGCCTCGTGGTTGATCTTCCGCCTCGCATGCGGGAGGTGCAGGGTTCGATCCCAAGTGCCGCCGGGTAGCCACCGCTGATACAATGGGTACAAGCTTCCCCTGGACTGGTGCTCGACTTAAACAAGGTGAAATGGATGGGAAATGTGTCTTTGACCCCACCTTGAGTAGAAGAAACAACCTTGTGCCATGGCGCTTTTTCGCCTCAGACGCCCTTGCGCCATTAAAAAAAAGATTACGAGAACGCAAAGAGAGCAGAGTTGGTTAAGAAGCAACGCGTGGTAATGATATCCTAGCTGTAATCAAGAAGACGAAATGGGCATGGGCAGGGCATGTAATGCAAATGCAAGATAACTGATGGCCGCTCAAGGGTACAGAGTGCATTCTAAAGAACGGCAGGTGTAGCAGGTAATGATAGAGAACCAAGTGTTGGAATGAGATTATTAAGTTTGCAGGAATTGGGTGGTGCCAGCCGGCGCAGGACAGAGTTAACTGGAGACCAGCAGGACATGTATTCGTCGTACAGTGGATGTAGCTCGACTGCCGCTCATCATCAGCCTGACTACACCCACTGCAGGGCAAAGGCCTCTCCCATGTCTCTCCAATTCACCCGGTCCTTTGCCAGCTGCGCCCACGGTATGACTGCAAACTTCTTAATCGCATCCGGCGACCTAACCTTCTGCCACCCCCTGCTAGGCTTGCCTTCTCTTGGAATCCACTGATGATGATGCTATTCGAAAGCTTACCCTTCCTTGTTTTAATACTGTATGTCAACCTCAACGCCTTAGTGAGCGTTGCAGCCCGGACTTCTAAGAGAATGGTTTGTATGCCTATGTTTAAAAATGAAGTCCCCACACGTTTATGCCCTCCTGTCACTTCTTTATAGACACACACTGCAAGGAAACAAAAAAAAATATATGCCTGCAACACCAGCGCCAGAAATTTTATTGACTTTATCTTAGTTTATTTCCTACAGAGCTTCTAGAAACTTTATACTAGTTTTTTCGTACCAGGTGTCGAGGGCGTGTCAAGCTCTGCGTAGCTGTTTCTCTCGGCTGCTTTTCATACTTGTCGGGAGGAATTGCTTAACTTACTTATTTCTTTTTTCTCATCACCCTTTACCAATGCAGACTAGACAATACGTTATGTCGAGCCAAGCAAACCGCAGCTTTCAATTTTTAGAAAAATAGAATATTGATAAGGCAAAAAATTACGACATTTTGTTTTGATACCGCAGAAAGTTTCTGCCGGATGAGATTACGACTTTGAGAAGAAAAAGTACGCGGTTCTTTGCGCAAAAGCTATATTCTCGCTCAAAATTATGTCTGCCAAATACATTGTTCTTTACTCAGTTGGTACTTTGCGGTTTCCCGCTGTGATGCCTTCTCGAATCAAACCTAATGATTCCCCGCATCACTACCGACACGAGTGACAACCACAACCACACCGCCACCTGAATAGGGATGAATCCGGCCAGTGGAGACACGTGCAAACTCTTATCCCCGCGTCTTCCTCATATGCAGCTACAGAACGATCCTACACCGTTACTGCTGCCCCTCCTGCGAGGCCAAACTCACCCTGTACCACGCCACTTGGGAGAACCCCAAACCCAAGACGAACCTCCCAACCCAGACCTCAACCGCATACATTCAGAATGGGAAGCTGCTCTGACCGCCACCAACCCGCAAGAACCGCGACAGGTTATCAAGTGGGCATGCATGATCAGGGTGGGAAAAGGGAGGAATGCACCAACACTTCATAGGGAATACGTCTTTTCCTCCTCCCCCGTAAGCGAATTAAACAGAACAATATTGTTCTGGGCACATTTTTCTGCAGGGCCGAGCAACACATTTTTAGTTCACTTGTCTCTCGTCCCGCATAATTTTTCAATCGTGTCAAACGCTCATGTGAAAATAATAAAAAAGTAATGTGTATTTCTACTCCCCTGAAGCTAAATTCGCGCTATGTGGGACAGCATGATGAAGGGTTTCGGATTAGTTCCGACCACATGGACTCCTAGCACGTGCAGAAATTTCGGTACACGAGTGTTTGTGCATTTCTTCATCGCAATGCGGCCGCCGCGAACGGGAATCAAACGCGCTCTATCCTGTTAAGCAATAGGTCGCGCTATGAACGTGCAGCCACCACCGCAGGGGGTGCGCGAGAAAGAGCGAAACCAACTGCCACGGAGAGCCCGGCCCCTCGCTGCTTATTCACTCGCTAACACAACGCTTCAGTCGTGTTATCTTGCCTCGCTTTTCTAAGACTGGAATTGGGAATGCGCCTTGATCGCAGCCACCACCGCCACCGTTGAAGACTTCGGCGCAGAGGATGGCGCGGCGACAACCCCTTCAACACGGATGATGGTTCTTGAGGACGATGTAAATTGGCTGTGCAGATTTATAGCACGGGGCCAGACAAATTCCAGAACGATTGATCTCGTGACACCGTTACGCAACGCTTCTCGGTTATCTTGCACACGTGCTCAATTAAAAAAAAATAAAAAAAAATGTCAGCAGCAATTAGTCAGAAAGTCTCCCGCGTCTTCGAAAGTGGGTTGCGCAAACGGGGCCCTATCTATATAAGATCTCGTCGATGGCAATCTCTGGGGGAGGGGGGATACGAGGACAGAAATGGAGGGAAAGAGAGCTCCGGATTGCTTTTCGGGTCGCTTGGTTGTTTTGTGCGCTCGGTAATGAGTAGGTTGCTACTCTATTCGCGCGATCGTTACGCACCTGAACCGGGACCTGGAGCAACAAAACTACTTTTCATTGTGCTGAGTGCTGCGCCTGCTTTCCCGACTGAAGTCACGACTGTGAATGCAGCAGCGTGGCCGTAGCTATACGCCGGTACCTCCTGAATCTGTCGAAAATGAGTGTCACGGCATTCTTTGTAATTGCAGCAACATCGCCAGCCTAACGTTAACTAAACCTGTCTTGTCCTTGCAGTTATGTGTTTCTAATATCTTTTCGTTTTCCCTTTTTTTTAGGGGGGGGGGGGCGATTTCTGGACTTTCGTGCCCCAGAAACACACGTATAGCGGCGTATTTTGACTGCCGTTTAGGTGCGAATGATCACTGTAGGTTAGCTTTGCCACATGAATGGCTGTCTTTGTTCTGCTTCGCACATGTCACTGAGAGGGACTGCCGCCATGTTGGAATTTCCTTAATAACAGACTTCCTGGGCCTTGGTCAGTACGGCTTCACCTTGTCCACCTTCAATTCTATCAAGTCAATGTTTATTTCGTTTTTACTATACCGGCTGCTGACATATTGGGACGTAATATTTGCATTATTTTTGCTATGTCCTTTTTCCGGGCCACTCGAGGCTGACCAAAACTATTCCTTTGAGTCGCTGAGTGTAGAAGCTTATTTAATGGTACTTCATTCTTGACATTGACAATGGCGGTGTGTTGCATTTCCCTCTCTCATACACTCGGTCTCTGAGCTTTTAAAGGAGTACAGACACCTAATTTTGGTGGTATTGCAGTAGAGTTTAAATCTGGGTCAGTTGGCACATGATCAGGGAAAAAACCAGTCAAAAAACGGAACACAGCAAAGAGACGAGGCACACACACACGACGACTGGAGTCGTCCTCGTGTGTGTGCCTCGTCTCTTCGCTGTATTGCGCCTTTTGACTGGTTTTTTCCCTGATCTTGGTTGCACGTTTTCTTCTCTATAATGATGCGGAAGACACTACTACGCGTGAATCACCATGTGATATCCGCTCAAGACCACTAAATAATTTATAACCAATTTTTTCTTTCTGCCGTGCTGTTTCGGTTTTGGTTTCCACAGCTGAACGATGGCTGTGACGTCAAAGTAATTTTGTGGCACGTGAGGCACGGAAAAGCGTCCATATAACCGCTGCTTCATCGTTTTAATTTACTGCAGTGCTGAAACCAGCCTTCCTCAAGAGCCGGAATGACAACGAATGAGGAAGCAGCGATTATATTGGTTTTTCATGTCTCATATGACCTGTAAGTACACGTTGACGTCACAGTCCTCATTCGGCTTTTGAAACCTAAACCGAAACAGCTTGACAGAAAAAATTCTATTATAAATTATTTAGCGGTTGTAGGCGAATACGGGTGGTAATTCACGTATAATAATGCCTAACGCATCATTACAAACAATAAAACAAGCACCCAAAATTTAGGTGTCTATACTCCTTTAAAGCCGTGCATTATGAGAACATTCATTTTGTTGCAAGGAGCACGCAATCAATCAAGGGGAAACGAGCAAGAGCGTGCAGCTCATGCCGCATGTGCACGCTGAGTAAATGGGACGGAGGAACTCAGATCAAGATAAAATGCAGGCTCCGTGTTTTTCGTCAATTAAGCAGCGTTGCTCGCTCTCGGTTATGTATTAAATAGGCCACCTCAGAATTTTGGTGCATGCGTCCGCTGGCGGTGAAATCAAATTCAGTGCGTCAAACATCCCCTGCGCTTGATGTTACTTTTCTACGCGGGCTTTACTCAGGGGGACTGTAAAAAACATTTTTTAGAAGTAGCTAACAAAAGTTTTCCAGCCACTACTGAGCCCATTCCACTATTATGTGTGAGGTTTGTATGCTGATGAAAAAAAAAAACTAACTGGGCAACGGCAAAAACATTATCTTGAGAGAAGAAATAAAACAAAGTACAAAGCTATCGTGTTAAACGAAATCTCGTCCCACCGAATGGAGCAGACGTGCGCGCACACACTCATGCACACGTTTATTTGTTTAAATTACAGACCGAAACCGCGTGCCCGTGGAATTGCAAGAGAGAGGGCTTGTGTGCGGATCATAGGAATCACACGAACGGCAGTTTCAGCAGCGAATGAGTAACCTAATTTGTTAAATAACAAATTAGCAGGCAACACAATTCTGTATTAACTGGATAAACCAAAATTATACAAAATGTAAAGTTCACTCTTACAAAACGCAAAGAAGCATACTTAAACAGGCGCAACAACAACACTTGCATGCACAGAAAATTTAAATTACATTGGTTCAAAGGAAACAAACAACAACAGTCTTGTTTGGCAAGGCATACCAAAAGAACTTGAAACTTCTTTTTATCAGCTATTTCAATGTAGATTTTGTGGTGTAGAACTCGGTAAGTGCCTTATTGAAATCAGACAGGATTCTACTTTAGATCTGACCTTTTTGAGTGGGTGTAATGGCAGTATTTCAGTACGCAGCTGGTCAAAATGAAAGGTGATATAAAACATTTGGTACCTTTTTTTGTAAATGTTTATATATCCTGGAATATTTGAATGAATCTATCTTTATTCGGGCTTTTGGCTTATTTTCTGGATGTTTAAATTGATTTGAGAAGCAATTCCTACTAATTACGACGTGCGTAAATAAATCGTAAAGAATGCCTACATCAGCTGCAAGCATTTCTGTGGTGTTATCTAGGCCTTTCATAGATGTGCCAGGCAAACTATTAGCTGAGACTCTGTGCACTCATCTATCGATCCTACTTATTCTCGACAACGCACCCGAGGCATAACCAGTGACACCAAGCTTTAAACAGACTCTCACATAACCGTAAATACAAGCTGATGCAGCCTAAATTGACTATTGAATTTCATCTTGTACAGATACATACCAGTTACTAGGAGACGCATGACGAGAAGCTCAACATCAAAGGCCCAGGACATGTTGGCGTCAAAATGTATGCCCAGATGTTTGATTGTTTCGGAGAATGAATAAATGAACGCTTTGGCATTATGGATAACAGGTTCATTTAAAATAGTCATTTTGTAAAGATTTCTAAAGCAAACCAGAACCGTCCTCTGATTGTTAATTTAAATCACAATTTCTATTAATGTCGGCTCTGCAGCCCTATTGAACGGCACATGCCGAAGAAGCAAAGCCTTATGTCATAAGCGTACTGCTGAAGTATACAGCATTCAATCTGAGATCTGCTAAAATCTGAAACGGTAGCGTAATCTATATGTATCTGAAGGCATTGGATCTTTCGTTTTTCCTTGTTCGTTTCTTTTCCTGGTTCTTTTGTGGATATTTGATGTTTTATTTTATTGTTATTACACGTATCATGGTGGAACAAGTCTTGTGTCATTGACCAATTGTCTAAAAGCAGTTAGTTGACGTTTCAGAACCCCTGCGGGTTCCTTGTTCACAATGAAGACCCGGCCGAGTAAGAACCAACTTAAGAAGCTTTGAAAAGTCGACGTAATGATTTTGCGTAAGCCGAGTGAAGATTCCCCTAAGTCCTGTTGATAATTTTCGGCGTTAACTGTATTATCAGTGATTCCAGGTGCAGCCGTGCTGAGAGGTTCCTTTCGGTAGCAACGATTTCTACGTCATCCCATAAATTACTAAGTGAAGCGTTACCGTATCGCACCGCAAGCCAAATTCTAGGACCCCATGAGCCGCCAAACGAAGCAAATTACGTTTGGGAGGTATCTCGAGGGGGTGGCACTCGACAACAGGTAGAGGTGCATCGTAATTTCTCTGATAGATGGCGCTAGGCGTCGATCGCTCCGCTAGGTGGAAAAGTTTTGTTACTTTTCCGAACCGCTCAGGGTTTTCTTTAGTGGCGCCGCTGGATGCTTTAAGACTTTCGTTTTACGCATGGCCAATAAAGCTAACGCTAGGTACTTCAACGTATTCCAGATGGTGGCGGCCTTTTTTTTTGCTCGAATGGCTTATGATATACGAATTTTTCCGCAATCCATTCTTGTTCCCCCTTGAGTTTTTGTCAACTACCGATTGAGCTAGCCTTGCAATTATGCTTCCAACCGTTGTGTTCCTCTTTTTCATTGGCCGCCGCGGTGGCTCAGTGGTTACGGTGCTCGGCTGCTGAACTGAAGGACGCGGGTTCGATCCCGGCTGCGGCCGTCGCATTTCGATGGAGGCAAAATGCTAGAGGCCCGTGTACTGTGCGATGTGAGCGCACGTTAAAGAACACCAAGTGGTCGAAATTTCCGGAGCCCTCCACTACGGCATCTCCATAGCCTGAGTCTTTTGGGCGATAACCCCCACAATCCTAATCCCCTTTTGCCATTGGTTAGCGCCGACATTGATAGCAAGGTCAGAAAACGGCGTTGCTTGTTCGTTATGAACACTGAGGTGGCGGGCAGCTGCTATCGATTATAGAGGGGGAAAATACAAATCGAAAATCATGGTTTCAAAATAAAGCCCATGTGAACCAATAAAAAAAATTGGCGGCGGTTTAGCTCTAGCTAAAATTGGAGTGACCCGATAGCTACAGCTGGCCGAGTGGAACTTGGTCACGTGACCAACCACGTGCCGAACCACGTGATCAGCCACGGCGCCGCGCCGCCGGCAGCTGCTCAGCACCACGTGACCAATCACGTGACGGCGTGGCGGCGCCGCCACGGTAAAAGGCTCGAAATGCTATCGTAATGTAGATATCGCTACAAAAAAAAAGCTGCACCCTTATCCCGTATCATGTGGCTTCGCAAGCCGTAGAATTGTTTGCGGCATAAATAAGCCGGCGCGAATGATGTATAACGAACACGGCAGATTTCCTCTGACGCAGAACGGTAAATTTTG
This sequence comes from Amblyomma americanum, assembly GCF_052857255.1. Classification (NCBI taxonomy): domain Eukaryota; kingdom Metazoa; phylum Arthropoda; class Arachnida; order Ixodida; family Ixodidae; genus Amblyomma; species Amblyomma americanum. Next base: position 324,708,024 of record NC_135497.1, on the reverse strand, counting down.
AAATAGATTGAAATCGCACGTGCAACTCTGGCAAACGCGCATTCCTTAACTGTACTGCTCCGAAGGCAGCCTCTTCCGCGTTCGCTGGGCGAAGCCGCAGAAGTAGCAGGCGGGTGACTGAGCCCCTTCGCGCCATCCTCCCCTTGATCGGCCGACGAAACGACGCGAGGCACCCGTATACGCTGCGCGTGCTTACTTGCGATCGTATGCCTGCGGGGCTTCATGAATCGAGTGCTTGCGTCAACACACGCCCGAAGGCATATTGCGCGCGCTTCTTTTTGCACCCCTTCCTTCCTCGTGTTTACAGCAGCTGCACCAAGGTCTGCATCATTGAACGACCTAATCGAATTTCAGTGATCTTCGGCTAATGTCAATTTTAAACGTCAGCATGGCGCTGGAAAATAAGCGGGAAATAGCGTCGCTCGATGAGTAGCTCCTGGGTATATCGATAAGCGCAACTGTGGCTTTATTTTTATTTTTTTACAACATGGGTCTTTGACGGAATTTCCTGCTTCACCTGCTGCCGAAAAGAAATACTGCCCACTTGCTTGGAAGTTGGGCCACGCCGTATGATAGTGGGTGCCTTTCGTGCGTTGGTACTCGGAGTTGATAGCGGTAGTGGGGGATTCCAGCGGCATAGCGGGTACTGTAGAGAGGGTGCCACCTTCCGTCCTGCGATCCACGTGTGCCCACGAGTGGGTGTGCTCATAGCAAAAAGGGAGGGAGTGCGAGGGGATACGATGCATCCACCACTGTTGCCTCTTCGCACTTGGTGAGGGTGGAAGTTTTGACATCATTTGCCATTTTCACCCCGTCAGGGGTAGGAAGCTTCCTGCTATACCATAATAAGGCAGGCAGCGCCAATTCCTCTCTTAGCGGCAGGAGGAGAGTTCATTGGAGTGTCGTATCGTTGTCATGGCAACGTGCGTTTGAAAAGTGGCGGCATCATGCTCTCGCTGCAATGGGGTGAGGGTGGTCGGACAGAACACAGCGTGGTCGCGGTATGCAGAGTGCTTGCTGAAATTGCTGTTCACTTGTTTGACTCCCCCCCCCCCCCCTCCCCTCAAGCTCAAGGTGATTCATAATGCCTTATTTCATTTTGATCCGCATTTGCCGAAGTCCGTCAAAACCGCTTGTGCCTACGCGCCTGTCTCTAAGCAACACATGGTCTGGTTTTATAACGGCACGGAAATGCTCAGTTTTTTTTTTCTCCAGAATATACAACCATTAAACAAAGAGTGCACTGTGAGTTTTCGTGGTTACAGTGGGACCACAGTGAGCTGCTGTACACTGTGAGGTGCTTCTATATTGGCTGTAGGCACTGAAATAAACTTGATGACTCAATACGTTTTTTGAAAACACTCACATCGTCAGTTCGACAAATCTGCCAGAAAGGTTTCACAGACATACACGCATTGTCACGAACCAACTTCTGGCCACTTGGGATATTTCGCACGCTTGCCATAATACGCCAGCTGTTCTACTGGCCTCACCTTGTCCCAGTTGTCAAACGCTATGTCTAGAGCTGTCGGCAATGCCAGCGCCGTAAGGCCCCGTCCTCCAATCCTCAGGGCCTCCTCCTACTTATTGCACCATCGCTTTCCCCGTTCGATCAGGTCGGCATGGACCTTCTCGGACCTTTCCCTTTGTTCTCGGCTGGCAACCGGTGCATCATCATTTTCACTGACCTCACTCGATACACTGAGGCCAAAGCCTTACCTCCTGGTACAGCACCCGAGTTTGCACGTTTTTTCATGAACCAGATCGTGCAGTCGTCCTTACACCTGTCTAGAGAGCTTGAACGTAGCGCCCTGCATTGCATTTATGACAATAGCCGCAGCCTGGCGTGCCCGAAATATATTTTAAAGACCTGAGTATTTAAATGCGATCCATGGGAATGTGCGCATGCGCGATAAGGTCTTTATTCGCTCTCTAGTCCACTCGTAAGCGACGAAAGTGTACTCCATGGTGCGACGTTTGAGTGCTCTGGACAGGTGTGTGGACGACTGTACTTCGACACGGCGCCCCGACCTACGTCATTACCGACACAGGGACGGCCTTTACTTCGCACGTGATGGCTGAAAATTTTCAACTCAGCTACGCAAGGAACTATATATTACCGGGAGTCACTGCCACTCCAGAGAGCCAATTCCTGAGTGACCTTGGGGTTGGCGACATAACAACATTCTAAAAGTACCGGCACGCTTTCGTGCCATAAAAATAAGCATTCAGAGCAAACTCCTTCAGTTCTAGAGATAACCTAGCTTTTACCTTGGTTCCTGCGGCCTTGCATCGGCACTTTACCAGCCAAAAGCTTGTAAAGTTCGAGGCTCACGAGTGTTTTCAACGTCTTCAATGTTTTCCTCTTAGTAGTCGGTTTCTTTTGTTCCGTAGCCCATTCAGTGCTCTGCGCCCCCTTTTGGCTTTTCTCCTTAGGCGGGCCACACGTTTGGGTGCTGCAGGAGAGACGAGCTTCTGTTTTCTCCGTCGTTGGAATGGTTTGGATCCTGCAATTGAATGTTTGCGCATTACAGTACAAAGGATTGCGGCGTGTTTAAAATAGCAATGCAATAATTCCCCGATGTTGGCTACCGTGCACTTTTCCACGGTTATCAGTCGACCACGACCTGTTTATGGCCCATCATTTTTTGTTCAACGCCAGTGACGAGCGAGCTCTTATTTTTTTTTAAGTTTTCTTCTCGTTCTTCTGCAGATATGAATTTAACGCTTACGAAGGATTGCGCACACTTGCCGGCAGCCTTACAATGTTCGTCGGTTCTCAACCACCTGCGATGCTTATTTCATATTTTTGAGTCAAGCAAAGCAATGCGTGGCCGACGGTCGCAGAAATTACCGCGCCGAGCATGAGCATCGCTGTCGCGGTCGCCAATTTTCTTAAGTTTGTGTGCCGAAAGGTCATATTGATCGGTGAGGCTTTCAAATTTGTCCCCCGTTTCTCTGTCCGCCGAGCGCCACCGCCGCGTGACATTGCTTTACAAAGCAAAATAGCCCCTTCTGCCGGTTTTCGCGCCCCGCGGTCGACATCGGGCGTGGTAACATGACACCTACAAACGTACTGCCGAAAGCAATTTTGATTGCATCTAAGAATGTTATTTACTACCAAATCGAAATTATTACTTAGTATTAGCGTTTGTTGAGAAGAGATTAGAAGAAAACCTTTACATCTAACCAAATCTGTTTCAAATGACGTTGTAAAGTGGCATCACCTTCAGCACACGAAAATCATAAAGGGCGCGTAATAGTACTACGCACAACACACAGAAACTCAAAGTGAACACTAAGGTTGCAGACTCTGTGCTGTTATGTAGCAAGACTTCAGAATTCCTCGAGAAATACATCTATTTTGCATATATAACTGCTCGTGGATGCACAAATATACCTATAAGCATCTTTTCCTTCCACAAAAGTTTGGTGAAGGTATTGCTTCACGGAACGGGATGGTTTAGTTCTTTTTTCGGTTTTGTACAGCCTTTGCCAGAAGTAACCAGGCTGCATGGTTCGCTTCTCATTCGAATAGTATAAAGCCCTTACGGTTTACCTAACGACCGAAAAGTTCTCGGCAAGGGAGGACAAGGGTTCTCCTTACCACACAGGGATTTAGAGCTTGAGGGCTGGCATAATACCTTCAATATACGACTTGGAAGGAAACCGTCTAGCCTGGTTACTTTTGGCTAAGACTGTACATCATTATTCACATCACATAACTCAAGCGCCGATGACTGCTTGCTTCTTTTCATCAAGTGGCAATCGGAAGAACTTGGGAGAGCTTTTGGTGTTTTGGCGCCATATTCCAGCTTAAGGACGTGGCAGGGTTGCTGTGAAATGGTAGTGGTTCAGGCACGCTCTAAACGTGATGGTAGTTGACAGTTCGACCCAAGCAGTACCTCTTGCGTGGCGAAACTAGGATGCGCTCAAAAAATCGCGCCGCTTACGCGCACGCATCTATCACCACTCGCCGCAGACGCAAAAGCGCGCATGCGAACCAGCTTTCCCAGAACAAAATACAAAAAAATGCGTCGATGGAGGAGGACAGTCGAGAGAAAGAGCGAAAACGTATTAACTATAACATCTTCAGTTAATTTTACAGAATTATTGCGCGTGACAAAAATAAAACACGGACGCAGCACATGGAGGAAGCATCCGAATTTAACAACGGCTTCTCCTCCAGTCGCCAGGTGCGCTGCAGTTGCTGAAACCGAAATTAGCCAGAGTTTCCTACCCCTGACTATATTGCATTTTTTATACTATTCGATCTGTTTTAACGTCTCTTGGAGTCAGTGACCACCATACCGTGCCATTCAGAGCACTACGTGGTGTCTCGGCTTCGCGTTCAACGAGCGCCGTGGTTTCACCTATCTATGGCGCCGGAGCTCATACGTACCAAAGAGCAGTGGTGGCTCATAGACGAACACTGCAAGAGATTACTAATATGAGGAGCATATTCTTTGAAATTTCGCTGTAGTTGCTAAATGTCGCCAGGAAACGCCACGGCCACCACCGTCAGCACAAACTGTAGTAATGGAAAACAACAAAACAACGCGACCAGATCGCCATCCCATGCATGCAATTATTGTGTAAATAGTTTTTTGCGTATATTACCTCTCCCCCTGTCCTCTCTTCCTGTCCCCTCACCTCTTTAATTTAATTTCTCCAGTCTACCTGCTATCCTTTACTTCCGCTGGCCCAGCTCAGGTGCTTCAGTATCGATGGCAGATGCCGAGGCTAGCAAAAATCTTTTCCTTCCTTTTCATTATTATTTTTAATAAACCACATAGTACTATACTCCTGCATGCAAGTATAAACGAGCGCCCGTGGTGAAACGTCAAGCTGGCTCTTCGCGTCGTTCACTCCTGCGCGTGGAGAACAGGAACCTTTTCAGTGACGTCACGGCCCCTGCAGAGGGTGTTTTGCGACAAAGGAGAACACAAACCGACTCCGGTAGAGTTTTTGACTGCACAGTGTATACGCGCATAAATTGGCGCCCCAGATCAGTGACCCGCCCGCAATGCAGGCGCCGTAGAGTGCGCAATCGCCACGCTGTAAACTACACCCCTCCGTCACCTTGGACTACAAGGCGGCCGCCGACCGGCCGGCACACAATGCCGCCAAAGGGGCCGCTGCGCGCGCGAACCGCGAGCACGGTGCCGGGACGCTTGCTCCAGGTTCGCGGCGAGTTCGTCGGCCCCGGCACGGAAACAGGGTGCGGAAGTTCTGAACTGGTTTCCGATCTGCTTGCGCAGGCGTCTCGGCCAGAGTGAGTGTGTCAGGGACGGCGTTTGGGTAACCCGGTTAAAAGGCGCCTCCGTCGCCGCCGCCGCGTTGTACGCGAGCGAAGACGCGCCGCCGGCCCGCGGCGGGTCGACGATCCGCGCAGCTTGTTTTTGTCGAGTCAACGACACTCCAGTATTTACCAGCCGCTGGCCCAGATGGAGTTTGCGGGCAGCGGTGGCGTGGCGGGTTTACCTTCTTGCGTGTGGATACGCGATGTGCGAGTATAACGCAATATAGCGGAGGTATCTACCGGACTTGTAAAAACACACTCTGCTCTTACGCGGGAGAGGTTATTGCTTGAAAATGAGAGGACGATGTTGTAAAACTATTGCGCAAGCAGCGAAATCAAAAAGTAAACGGTAAACGCGCAATAAGGAAAGAGTGCTTGCTTCCAATTCGCAAAATACCATGACGCAACACTAAAAACAACCACTAAACGTTTATCAGATTGGCTAAGTGCGCCCAAAGCATTCGATCGACATTTGCTCGCGGAAACTAGAGCTGTCACCAGCAAGGAAAATGATTACTTACTAGCTTTTCCTGCTGTGTGCCTTCGTTGATGTTCGATTAGTTTCTGTCTTTTCCTTATTTTACCTCTTCTCTTGTATTTAATAACACTTAAAATGCTCACCTGCAGGGAAGCAACGAAAGCTAGCTTGCGCAAGTATTTGTCTCAAATTGCTATCACCTCATTTTACACACACTTACCGCACTCTTCCCGGAGCACCTTAAGAAAAAGAAAGCGCGATGTGCCCCGCTTCCTTCTTGTCTATCTTCGTTTAATTTATTTTTGTGTCAACAAACAACAGCGAACACGTCTAGTCCATGAAAGAAAACTGCGCAATTGCAAGGCGCACCGCCTACTTAAGGATTTTGCGGGACCATTGCAATTCTTATTGGCCCGTGCATGGATTTTTCTCCAAGTAGGAATATTTAGAAATTCTGTTTAGTTTGTGCATTGCAGCACGAACACGAGACTTTGCGAACTTTCACTTTTATAAGATTTGCAGACATAGTCAGACGGCAGCTTTTTTTCGTCTTCATATCGCAATGGAAAATTAAAAAAAGCTTCCAATGTGAATACGAAGCCACAGAATCTGTTGCCCAGTAACCAGCAAACCCAGTTAAAAAAAATGCTTCAATAATTTTTTTCGCACATTTTACATCTACTACACTCGGTAGAGTATATCTTTTTAATGTTTTTCACGCTCTTGTTCGATTTGCGCCATGCCTCATATGGGACACCAAATGTTAAGATGAAAGTGAGCATTTCGTCACTACTGAAACTTTGTTGCGAAAAAGGTCGAGCTCAGCGAATGTGTCCAGCAAATACTTCCATTTTCAACAGATTTTTTAACGCCTAAACACGGCATTGCAGCACTTGGTGACGTTTTCCGTTTCTCCACGTCGGTCTAAGGAGGTTGCGAGGGAGTCGCACCGATGCGGGCGCAAAAAAGGCCCGATTCTCGCCAAACGTTTCTTTCTCGAAGCATCGCCGCTGCCCGAGCTGGCGCCGTCCAGCGAGGGACCGTCGCCGCAGCGTGCCCAAGGCCCGCATGTTTGCGCACCACTCGGTCTACTTTCTGGCGGTGTTACGCAAGTTAATTCAACGCCACTGTCAGACAAGCACTTGAAGATACAAAACCACACCACGAAAGCTGACGCACGTGAATTGGCTCGTTTACCACGAATCTTTGGAACGCAGATGTGCCGGATCGCTTCGGCCGTCCCGTATCGGATACCAAACTTCGGTGCCGAACGCGCGCTATGCCGAAATCTCGCTCTCCTGATTTATGAACAAAACGGGCGCCTCGACTCCGGTCGTAAAAAACGGTGAGATGGGCGTCACAGAACGCGGCGAAAGCAAATTTTAAAAGGACCCTCGACTACAAGCCCCCTGCCGCTTCCCCCTCTGCGGAAAATGGTTATTTCTGCGCCAGAAGCTCCGACAACGTGGTACACTAACTTGAGCGGTCTTTCACAGCGTTTTTCGTTGGAGCTCTCTTCAATTCATTTTGTATTTACATTCCGAAAAAAAGAAAAAAAATTGGAGGGGACACTTAAACTCCGCATTAAGGGCATGACGCGATAGCGTAGTAGGTTAGGTTGTATTCCCACCCTGCTAAAATCCCAACTCCGAGATAGTATTATCAATAAATAAATAAATAAATAAATAAATAAATAAATAAATAAATAAATAAATAAATAAATAAATAAATGATGGCAGGTGCTCCAACTGGTGGGCCTTGTGCTGCCCAGGTTGTTCTTCTCGAGCGACCAATCATTAATTTAACTGCCACCTGCCACGGTGGACAGCTTGCTCACTATCCGGTGGGCAGGTTGTGATGACGCCGCAAGGTCACGTGACCAAGGTGGACCACCTGCCTCCTAGGTTGCTCTCTGAAGACCACCTTCCACAGTCATGCTAGTGATGTTTTGCTCACAACTCCGACGCCGACAACGCCGGGGCCGCATCGGAAGCGATTTGTTGCATGCACGCAGGAGGTATTGCAACTTGAAGATTTTTTTTTAATCGAAAGAAGTTTCTGCTTTATGGGGTTTAACGTCCCAAAGCCACTCAGGCTGAGAGAGACACTGTAGATAAATCGCTTTGGATGGTTTCAGCCACCTGGGGTTCTTTAAGGTTCACTCACATCGCACAGTACGCGGGCCTCTAGCATTTCGCCTCCATCGAAATTCCATCGCCATGGCCGGGATCGAACCCGCGTCTTTCGGGTCAGCTGCCGAGCGCCATAACCACTGAGCCACCGCGGCGGCTGAAGTAAAAGGAGTGTTCAGTGTGCTAAGCGTCGGAAGCTTTGGTATCTGCTCGCTTAGAAGTAAAGGAGTGCTGGGAACGCCTTCTGATGAATCATATACGCTTGTCCTGTATTTCCCACCTTTTTCCAGAATCACCGCAAGCCTGCTAAGCCAGAGCGCAGCGCGCACCCTCTGCAGAAGAGGATGTACGACTTATTTCATGAAACTGGTGACAAAAACATCGCCAGTGAGTGGGGAATCAAACAGCTCTTTACTCGTGAGACGGGCGCACTGGCTCTTGACCACCGCTGTTTCCTGCTTGTTTTTTTTTTATTAAACAATGTACTTATTACAAACAAATAATGTTCAATGTACATGAACATGTGCATGAACAAAGTTTTTTGGAAGCGACGTCACAGAGATCTGAGAAACCGCCAAAGCACCAGATCACTAGAAGGGAGGCAAAGCTGAGCTCGCCAGCAAGAGGGAAAGCCACTTCGGTTTAAAGTCTGTCTATTCATACACTTCTCTTGAATGAACAATCATTTCAATCAATCAATCAATCAATCAATCAATCAATCAATCAATCAATCAATCAATCAATTAATCAATCAATTACTGTTTTATTTTCTCTGTAACAGAGAAGGGACAGGACTAAAAGCTCGAGCTTGACGAAGGTCTTGCCCCCTTTTTCAACTTGACGATACAGCATACAAACAGCAAGATATCGCTTTTCGCAAAAACAGAAAGTAGAGACAAAAATACAAATATAAAACACTGAGTAAAAAAGTAAAAAGCAGCGCTGTTCATTGCAGCACGCACACAAAAAAATAACATTCTATGGGGAAAATAAGAACAACAGTGTGATTCTAAAATGCGTGCAATATCATCTAATACACTTGTCTAGAAAAAATTGCTTAACAGCCTTTGAATGCTCGAAAGGGTAAAATAATTCTTGCTTTAACTTTTTTAATAATACTGGTAGTGTGTAGCAGAAGGACTATTCGATGTAATATGTTCTAGGAGTCGGCACTAATCACATTTCTTTATGTCTAGTTTGGGGAATATGGGTATTTTTCACAAGTTTCACCAAATAACCAATATAATTTTTGTGTGTAATCGTATAACGCAAGGACTGAAAGGATTTCATATTTTAAAACGAGGTCATGTATGGGGAAACAATCTGTTTGATAGAATCATGTAAAACATTCTTGGATAAAAGTTTTGAATATTAGAAAATTGTAAGGTACTGTTACGGAAATGTGGAAGGTAATGGTCCATGCTTCCGATGTGTAACAAATACTTTCTTTAAAAGTTTTTCCAGCGCTCGCATCGATCTGTTGAGACTGCCATAAAAACCAATGGGGAAAGACAGCAATATTGTTAATAGCAAAAATGCAAGCCTGCCGACGAGATATCTGCGGATATATTGATTGGTATAGTAAAATCTTATAGCATATAAAAAAATTTCAGTTCATAAAATCTTTCCTGTTCAAAAATGCTTTTGTCCAGAATTGTTTCGTATGTTAAATTTTGTCGAAACCGCAGATTCACACTGCCGGTTGATCATTCGACTTTTCCACAAGCTGTACAGAGCAATAAGAAAAAAAAAACATATCGAAAGGTCGAGCAACATATTGCAAAGCAGTAAGGTATCGTATAGTATGAGAAGACAAAATAATTCTCTTCGTCAAGATCCACCACCGGGGTCTCAGTGGTTAAGGTACTCGGCTGTTGATCCGAAAGTCGTAATAAGTAAGTAATTACACATTGGCATCCACCCAAGCGCAGCCCAAACACTGCTCCCACTTCGAATTATTGGTCAATTCTCTCTCGCCCTACCATAACCATGCCGCCGCGGTTAGCTCAGTTGGTAGAGCGACTGCTCCGGTGAAGCGATGGTTCCGGGTTCGAACCTCGGACCAGGACGAATTTTTCTTCAAAGGCAAAGTTTCTGAGAAAGCTGTCTAGATTTTGTTTGTAGCCGTATGGCTGCGCTTGGGTGGGTGCCAATGAGCAGTTACTTCCTTATTACATATCTAACTCACCTTAGGGGATTCCACTAAAGATTTGACCAACACTGACCCGAAAGGCGCTGGTTCGATTTCGGCCGCGGAGGTCGCATTTCGATGGTGGCGAAATGCTAGACACCCATGTACAGTGCGATTTCAGTGCACGTTAAAGAACCCCAGGCGGTCGAAATTTCCGCAGTCCTCCACTACTGCGTTCCTCATTACATGAGTAGCGTTGGGATGTTAAACCCCATAAAGTCAAAATCAATCTTCTTCAAGGCCCGCATCAAGGCGTCACAGGACAGAATTGGGTCTTTACAATTTATGAAGCAATGCTGAGTAGTTTCTGGAACGCGATAGAGGGGACTATTCGCTGAAGACACGAAAATGCTCGTTTTCTAAACCCGTTTATTCCCGGCAATGGCTCCGTACGTAGCTTGTAGGAGAAAGTTTTGGTACATGATGAAATTGACCCAGGCAATGATCCTGCCCCGGTAAAGCAAAATTCACTGAAAGGCAAATGGGTGGAGAGGAAATAATTGAATTCGAGTCTTTGTACAAATGATTTCAAGGCAATAAAAATGATTACATTGAAAAATGGACAACGAGGAAGTGTACTGCAAGATATACTTCATGCATAAACCCCCATAAGTAAGGATGCTCGCCAAAAGTTAGACGACGCAATCAGTGTGGGCAAATGATTAACTAAATTTAACTGCGAAAACGCTTCAATTATCAGGTAGGATGCCTCTGGGCAAAAACATAAGCGGAAAACAATATGCTGCGTGTAAAGACGGACTAAATCAAGTCCACTGGCGGTGAATGGTCGGAAATAAAAACCCCGTCTCATAAGCTCTAAGCACGAATCCAACGAAAAAGTTGCAAACACTCTGTGAAAGCGGTCAGTATAGTCTGGCGCAGTGAAAATCTTTGAAAAAATGTGGAACTAATGCTTGAGCATAGCATTGTACAGTCGATACGCAATCTTTTCAATAATTTTAACTTTTCCTGTTCATGCTTAAGGGGGGCCAAGGTACCTGGGCGGCACACGCCCATCCCACACCGGCATATTCAGCTCCTGCAGACCGTCACAATCCAAACCGCAGGCAGCAACTATTTGAAAGCGTCATCACTATGGCATAAGAAGCATCGCGAACAAATTAATTATGTCCTATAACTTGTCATACCGTTCTCAATTTGTCGTCATTGAAGGAGAACATTCCTCGACAAAATCCATTAGAGCAGGTGTCCCGCAGGGAAGCATACTGGACCCGTTTCTGTTCATCCTTTATATCAATGAGATAGACCCCATCGATGAAACAGCCCATCATATAATCTATGCTGATGACACGAGTTTGTTCTTTTCAGGTGCATCATGTGCAGATTAAGCTAGCTGAGCAAATAGCGCACTGTTCAAAATTAATGCATGGGCACAAATGAACTGCCTTAAAGTTAACAGTAATAAAACGAAGGCTGTTTTATTTCACCGCCACCATACACATGTGCAGTTGCCTCCTATTTTGTTAAATAACTGAAATTGAAGTGGTCAAAAACTTTAAATCACTGGGCGTATACTTTTCACAAAACATGACATGGGATAATCACGTGGACTATATTATTAATAAACTATCCAGGACAACCGGCATTATGCGCCGTCACTGCTACTTCTTCCCTACGTCTGTTAACATACTCATATATAATTCTTTATTTTCTTCTTTATTAAGTTACGCGTTTCTTGTGTGGTCAACAACAACAGCTGGAAATATTAGTAAACTTTCTGTCTTACAAAAAAGAGCTTTACGCCTAGCCTGTAAAGTCCCTTATCGCTCTCACACTGCAGGTTTATTTAAGAAGCACCATATAGTTCAGGTTTCATCAGTGTATGACTACAAGCTGTGTCGTTTGTATAAACTCTGTTTACTAAAAAATAATGATGCCATAACAACCTTAGCACGGCTTACGAAAAACTTCCTTATTTATAACGTTCGCCATCCCGAAGTGTGGTACGCGTCGCCAAATGCAGAACCAATTATGGGCATCAAATGCTGAAATTTCTACTTCTGACACTTCTAAATCACGTATTAAAGGAACTAACATTGATATATCTGGTATGTCTGGTATGTCACCAAAATAAATGCGGGAAATGTATGTATAATGATGTCATACACTGATTTTTTTTTCCTCGTGCTTTCCTCTTCGTATGATGTTGCTTAACTCATGTATGTGTTTTGTCCAAGGGTACTTCCTTAGCCGCACGCTTCTATGCTGCCCGTGTGGTAGGGGATCAGGGCTCGTCAAGCTGTTTCTCGCAGCTTTAACCTGCCTTCCTCATAACCTTGTTTTGTTGCGGAATAAATTTGATTTGATTTGATTTGATCTTGGCACCCGAAACTGAGCCAAGCTGCTAAGTGAAGCGAACAACTTCATCCAATCTGGGCTTGTCTGCAAAGAAAAGCGCTATGTCATCTATGTAAGCCAGTACTTTTACCCCAAGATGCAGGATACGGGAACCTCGAATGGCACTACTCCGCAGAACGCTCGTACAAAGTGGTTCGAAGCAAACTGCAAGCAGAAGTGGGGATAACGGACACCCTTATTCAAGAGAGGAAAAGATCGACACGGGTTGTAATCTTCCATTAACAGTCAGGCGGATAAAGGTGTTATTGCAGCAAATACATATTCCTTTCCTTACAGCTGAGCCCATGCAGACGTGTTCGATATGTGAGATGAGTAAATTGTGACCGACACGATCAAAGGCCCTGCAAAAGTCAATTTGAAACATTGCCACTTGTTCATGAGAGTTACTACAAAACTACAAGGCTTTTAGGAAAATATGTAGTTTAGTTTGAATGGAATGCACCCTAAGGCTACGTGTCTCCATGGTGAGGTGCAATAACAGTCGACATTGCAAACTGTATCCTATTCGCCAAGACGTTTGTAAAACCTTATGGTCTACATTAGATAGCGTATTGGACCTACAGCCTCCTACATACGGCACTTTTTCTTTATCAGTGCTATTTGGTATCACTCTTTGTGAGTGACTGTGGCTGAACTTCGATATTCAGACCGGTCGTAAAGCATGAAGCAGAACAAGGCTAAGGAGGTGCTCAAAAGCGTTGCAAAATTCTTCGGAAAGGAAGTGAGGCACAGGCACAGGAAGTCGCCACTTATGAACCTGCACTCCTTGTTTACTCGGTATAAAACGTGAGATTAAGGGATACACTCTTTCAGGAGCAGAAGACAACGCGCCGAAAGGCCCGCAGAGAATGACACGCAAACATTGTAATCTGCTAAAAATGGCCGGAGGGCTCTCTCTGTCGCCTCACCAGTCTTTATTTTGGTCTTCTGCATGGCGACAAAGTCAACCCGACTGCGCGAAAACAGCCAGCGCCGTTGTGCCCAATTTTGCCGAGTACGGAGTCCACAAACGTTCCGTGTAGCGAAGATCAGTGGTAGGGCGGCTGTCGTGATCGATCAGTGCCGATTAAATGACGCATCCATGAGGTCAGGCAAGGAGGAATAAGGCGAGACCTCCTTGGTTTCGAGCGTCGTTCATGGACGCTTTGCGGTGAGGCTTAAGCCTGGCAGGGAGAACATACTCAACCTCCTGAGAAGACCCAGTTGTTTGCTACGCACATCGCCTATGAGCCATACTTGTAAAGAATTGGACAGCATTAGGGCACTGGAGAGGCTGTGGAACCCAGCACTGGCTCCGAGACTCTGGCATGATGCACGCCCACTCACGCCGCAAGCTTCTACTGCAGAACACTGGCTAGGTGACGTCAGTAAGGTGACGCCGCTACAGTAAGAGCCTTCTGAATGTGACAGACATTTCCGCTGTAGCGGTATCTACGTAGCAAGCAGCTTCCCTTCCACAGGATTGTGCGGTGCGACCAACAGATCTGTAGCAGAGACAGGCGGCACCAGAAACCATGTCTTAATATTTAGAGGTGGCAGGCTTAAAGGGTCCCAGAAAAGGGTGTTTGAGATTGGCCATAAAATGCTCGCATTGTGTGGAGTACAGGCCAACGAGAGTTCATGCCGCCTACAAGAACTCAAGCCCGAGCCCATAATTTACAATGCAATTTTAAAAACTCCCGCTTCTGCGCCTATCAGCGACCTGCTGCGCTGCGCTTTCGCCCGAATCACGGTGGCCCGAATCCGCGCTCGTTACGTCATGTAGAGCTCGTTACGTCAGCAATGGACTGCTAGCATTGGTCCGTGCGCGTCGGAAGCCGGCGGAGGGAGCGAGTGCGAGGGGCCGTCGGAGGAGCACCGACATTTAAAAAGTGCAAAAGGTGACGAGAGGAGAGGGAAAGGCGCGATAACTCAGCTTTTGCAAAACGCATCTAAAAAAATTCTTGCTGAAGGATACTTGTGAAGCGGCGTCCTTTAGCATCCTAGGCACATCGCTCTTTGTTGAGACCCCCTTTCAAAGTCCCTTTAACTGCTCCGATATGTGCAGCGTCTCATAGGCCGCCAGTCGCATCAAGTACTCCGGTAGCGTCCATGTAATGCTCTTGCAGGGCGTCATCGTAGTATGGGAGCCATCCCCGCAGCTTGTTCACATAGATAACTGCGCACTGCTCAGTAGAGCGACCAAAACACCGACAATAATTGCATCGAGAGGTACGGCAGTGACGGCGAATATGACCCACCCTGTGGCACCGTAGACACACGGGTGGCCTTCCGGGAATCGAAATGGGGCAGTGAATTCCACGGACACTTAAAGGATGAGGTACATCGCTGGCACTGACACCATCAGCCAGCGTCAAATTTAATATTCCGATTCCAAGTTCGCACCTGCTCCATTTGAGTGGCCCTGATGGTCGCGGTTGAGTTTTCAACCTTGACTGATGTCACCTTGCCGCAAGCTCATAGGACGTCCCAAATACAGACGTACTCTAGTTGTTCTTCAAGCCAGAACAGTTTCATCTTAACTGTCAGTTGTGATGCAACGACGGTTTTTCAGCGGAAGATCATTCGATGTTACCGATTTTTGCCTTTGCCAACACTGACTTCCATGTAACCATCTAAACATACGACTTCTGAAACTGTCCGATGGAACAAGTGTCGCTAAAAATAATTCACAACGCAGAGAGTCCGGAAATTCCTTGAGTACGGTAGAGACGTCCATGAAGGTTCGCATTCAAAATCACAGAGATGGAGACCAGCTTGCGTGCAGACAGACGGGGAAGAACCGTACGGCATGCGCCGTAGCACTACCTCGGCCAAGGGACGATTTATTCGCTTCGGAGAACATGTAAAACAAAAAATGCGGAGGGTTTAGAATTGCTAAGCACGGAATATTGTGCAAACGCAGATTTTGCAGGTGAACACCTACAAAATAAACGGAGTCTGCAACGTTGTCAACGCCAATGAAACCAGTGAACGCCGCCGACCTATTGCTCCAGTTCCACGGTTATGCCAAAGCGTTGTAAACGCAAACGCAAGCAGCGCACGTCTCTGTCCCTACCGCCACGTAGCTCGAAGCGCGATTGAGATGTCCACTGACACAGGTAGCCAGTTATGCGCGTTTCATTTCTTTTCATGACTTGCAAACAGATGGAAGTTGATGAAGATGAAGACGTGCAACCCACAGCGCGAGAGTGAGTTGCAGTTTAACACGAGGCGTATTCGGCTTTGGCGATAGCATAGTGCTCTCGTGCAGTGGCCAGCGAAGCCTGTTCACACCGCCGCGTGTTCAAAACCCAATCGCAGCAATATTTACTTTATTTCGGCAGGTACCTCAGACGCTTCTGGCAGACATCGGCTTTTCAAGGATTGCCAGTGAAATAGTGCTTCCGCTCTAATTGCGACTGTTCTGAACGCCGTCTTCGTCTTCCTCCCATGACTGTACTCTGGTACAGGCGTCATTGCTTTGGGGCAGATATATGCTGCACTATATCAGTCCCGTTTCCTGAGGACATTTTGCAAGCTCTAGTGGTTAACCTGGCCACTAATTCGGAGATTGTTGCCGCATGAGAGCTGGCACAGCTCACTGAACGACGAAATAGTCGAGGCAATAGCTGCGTACCGCATAAAATCTTCGCTCGGAAGTAATTTCATGACGCGCACCATATGCTGAAGTCTCGCCCTTTGTGAACAGAGAGAACTGGTGTCCAGTTGCTTAATTCTTTGCAATAAAATCTTGAGTTGCTACACTAGAACTAACGTCGGACGTTCACACCATAGTAGCACTGCAAAACGGAATATTTAGACTGGTGTACCGCGCCGAATCGGGATACTTTTGGAGGATTGAGTGGAAGTTTTTTCCTTGTACCGAGGGGTGACTCGTTTCTTCGAAGAGCTTTTCCTCATATGATTGTTTTGAAAAAAAATAAATGTACGAAAATGCTGCACCCTCGAAGGTCATAAATATTTTCGCTTTGCGACCGAGCTATAGCTCAGCACCTCAGGAGGCATAATGAGCTTTCGAATGCAGAAGCCAAAGATTCGTGATCGACACGAAGCTAATTGCGAGGACGGGCATGAAACGAGACGGGTCGGCGAGACAGAACGAAGAAATAAAGCCTCTTGTGCAAGAAATAAAGCCATACAACATGAACTGGTGGGCGAGTTAGTCAGAGCTGGCTGTTATGCAAACGTTGCCGCAATTAAAAAAATAGTTCCTTCTCGTACTCTCATACGCAAGTGCATGCCTTCGCTGAACGGTACTTATTAAGAGCCTTTGCTCAGATATATATCACTCTTTTCCTTCCACTCGAAAGCAGATCTCTTTATTTACGTTCTACGAAATCAGCGATGGATGTACTTTGCGAATGGCGCAGTTCATAGGGGACCACATAGCTCCGCTGCATTATACAAGCGAGGGAAGTAAACATCCTCGAGCTCCTTTTAGCCGCCGAGAGAGTGCGCTGGCAGTTCTACTCTCTGCCGAAAGACGCGCTTCACTCCTCAGGCAATTTGTGTGGTGTAAACACCTGCTAGAGAGAGTACAGCAGCCGGTCTACTCTTTCCTAGAGAACCAGTTCTTACAATGTGGTTCAACAGCAGACCGATCGTCGCGCGCCAGAAAGTTGTGCCAAGCATTTTTGGCGCCTAATGCACCACTCTGTAAACTAACAGCCGCCTCCGGAGCTTTTTGGAGAGTCACAATTAGCAGCATGTTCGAGAAGAATCAAGGCTCCGCAAGAGATACGTGAAAGAGCGCTACAAGAATACTCTCGCCAAGGTCAGACAAGAAATTGGCGACAACAACGTTAGGGCGTCAGTCGCTGAAGCCACAGACGCTAGCGCATGGTTCAGCCGCCAGCGAGCTCTAAAAATTTTTTTTATCGAATCTCAGACTGTAGAAAAGGGGGCTTCAAAATGTAACATGAGAATGCCTTTGTGAACTGCGCCGCAGGAGTGTTTCACAACATATCGCTAGCATGTGGCAAGTCCCACGTAGGACAAACTGGACGCTCTAATAATGACCGGCTACAAGAGCATGCCAAAAATCTACAAAGAAAATACAAAAATGCGTATCTTTGGGCGCATTTTACTTCGTTTGTTAGTGCGCGTAGGGAAAGACTTCAGGAGGCTAAGATTCTAGGCGCGGGAGCGCGAATGAAAAGGCTAGACTTCTGCTAGAAACTTTTGTTACAATAACCTTTCTGCTCACTGTATACGCTCCCCTTCATTCCGTTCCATTCGATAGTGTGGCTTTTTGAATACTCCTTGTTGATGATGCGGTTGAATGGCATGTATTTGGATTTTGTTTGTTTTGTCTCAAACTGGGCTTGCCTTATCTTCCCATATACAGGGTGTTTCACCTAAAACTTTACACATTTTTTTGTTAATATTCTTTTTGAGTTAGAAGAGCGCTTTCTGCAGCATATCATTGGAAACGGTGCAGTACATAAGAATATATCTAAGATGTGCTAACTAGCGGGCTGATTAACTAATATTGAATAATTAACTTTTTAACTATTACTCTTAGGCTTCTTAATTACTGAGAGGCAAGTGTAGCCAACGATAAGTAATATCCATATCAGTTTTTAGAATTTCGAAAGCACGGTTACCCTCGGCGTTGTGGCACCACAAATTTTGGCTATTTCGACGAGTTACGCGCACTGGAGAGGTTGCTCTGCTTGCAAGCTTCTCGAAAGTGCATGTATTTTGGCGCGATGTAGCCAAACTTTGTTGGGCCACAGCGCCGACGGTAACCGTGTTTTAGAAATTCTAAAAACTGATATCGGTATTGCTTACGATGGGCTACACGCCTCTCAGTAATTAAGGAGCCTAACAGTATAGTTAAAAAGTTAACTATTCAGAATTTGTTAACGACCCTGCTAGCTCGCACGTCTCAGCTGTATGCTGATGTACTACACCGCTGAATATGCTATGCCGAAAAAAGCGCTCTTCTAACTCAAAAAGCCGATGTTTAAAAATTGTGTAAAGTCTTAGGTGAAACACCCTGTATATGCGCGTACTCTCTCTGGCCTGAACAATACTGTTGGTAGTAATACCTGTGAGCGTCTTCGCTTGTCTTCTTTATAGTGTCTTTTTTTTTTGCTGAATTTTTCTAAAAGCGCACAGTTGTTTTGTTGTCCCTTGCACGGTATGCGGCCAACTTCATTATCGCAACAATGAGTGCTGAGGAAGCTGGACGCAGAGGTTATCGAAAAGTTGAGCCATACAACTATAGGACGTTTCTTTTAATTATTATCCGCAGCTCTTATGGGCTGGAAATATTTAGTGTGAGAATGTAGTTTTGTTCGCCACGTATGGGACATCCTACACTTGCAAGGCAGGAAGCGGACTGACGCTTTTACATAATTAGATGGTTCACCTGACCAGCATTGTCCATGCAATGCATCGTATCGCCGAATGAGTCAGCGCTCTTTTCCTCAAGCTGATACGTTAGTGTCCAGCACAAAAAATTGTTACGTCACTTAACTTTTTTTTTTTTGCCTCCACAGCCTCGTTAGCTAGGCTTTAGGCGAAACATCGATGAACGCAGCAACATTCTATTCGTAGCATCTTATGGGCTAAAACCTGTCTTTCAGAAAATCAAGGATTACGCTGTGTGTGTGACGTAAATAGAAGACATGTTCAAACAGGGTAGCTTGAAAGGAGACCTGGCATGCATCAGTGCGAATTGCTCTCAATTTATGGAAAGGCTACCAGTGCTGGACAAAGTTGCAATTTCAATAGAATTATTAAAGAGAGTCGAAAAACTACAAGCACCACTTAGAGGACTGGAACTGAAGGACGCTAATGCACCGACAAAAATGTAACAATTTAGGGGAAAAAAAAGAGGCCTTGAAACTATCCAAATTAAAGATCGTCGTTGCAGAGACGATACGGCCACGGCCTGAACACCCATATGCTGTCATGTTTTAAGTTTCCGCCCCAAACTTCGTCACCTAGAAAAAAAATTAATTACAAAGCTACGCTTACTGAAAACAAAAAGAGCTTCAAGTTGGACATCTTGAGAACGACTTTTTGTGGTGTGCTTCAAGGACTGCGAACACTCCGAGCTCGACTAACCGATCGTGTATTACTCTGCTATGCTAACAGCCCGAAGAAATCGAACTCAGCGATTTTTAACACGACAGTGTTAAGGAGTTCGTGTAGCAGTAAAGCCAGTGTCGTCGGCGGCGTTGGCCCTGAGCGAAAAATCATCCTCCTCCTCATCCTCCTCCTCCTCCTCCTCGCAATGTATCCCACTGCCCCTACAAATAGCGCGCGACAGCAGCGACTCCCGCTCGCCTCGTTCGGGCGCAGTGGGGCCGTGCGGGCACGCAGGAATCACGCGGTGAACGGCGCACAACGCAGCGCACATCCAAAGCGCGAAGCTTGCGGCTTGCTGCCCGTTCGTTCGGCGCGGAAGCTATGCTGGCGTTCGTGGCGTCGGGTTTGTCGAGAACGATGTGTCGACGAACTGCGACTGCAACTTGAGTCCCGCGCGTTTCGGCAAGGCGCCTGGCAGCGCTTCTACGTGGTTTGCCGCTCCGCGCGTCCGTTTCACCGCACGTAGCAGAGCGATTTGTCTAACGGGCAAGGCGTCGCGCCGAACGGGCGATGGCGTTCCGTGGACTCCCTGGCAGTGCTTCAACACGCTGTCGCGTTCCACTCTTAAAGGCGAAGCTTAAGCGTCCTCCAATTTTTTTCTTATTGCCGTGTTAGTTTTCAGTGGCTGAAAGTATTTGTTAATCAAAATGACTGCTTTATGTTTTTTTAATGATAAACGAGTATTGCTCAAGACGCCTATTCTTGGTTTATAAGCGACTATATTCAGATTTTCAGAGGCCTAAATGCGTCCCTGTTTTGGGTACATTATTCCCCAGATTTCCGCAACCTCATGACAACGTATCCTGCTGATGAACAAATGTTACGGTGTCCTAAAGACCACGAAAGAAGCGTCGAGTTTGTGTAGCGCATAATGCCAGGCCAATAGCCGTCGGCTTCAAGACCTTGCAGTACGTGCCACCGAAGATGGGCTAAGGCGGCTCCAGTGTCAAGACCCCGCAGTTCGTGCCACAAAAGCAGAAGCGAGGTGGCTTAGCGGCCAAGCTGAATTCGAAGAACGCACGAAGGCCTTTCACAAGCAGTTCAGGAACAATCCGTTTGGTTACACTGGCTCACGGAGTGATCGCCCATTGTTACGCAGTAACCTCGCAGCATTGCCATTACCTTGCCACTGTACGCTCCAAGAGGCGTTTTCGACTGCCAACATCACTATGTTCCACTTGTCCAGAAGCTTCGTTGAATTTCTCGTTGCATTACCGTGATCGTGACGTCAGTTCTTCAGCACCTGTTTTCATTGCAGAAAAAAGGTTAGTACTGGCCGAATGAGACACGACAGGAGAACAGGAACAAAAACGAAAGCACAGGCGCAGTTTTTGTTCCTGTTCTGCTGCCGTGTCTCATTCGCGCAGTACTAAGCTTTTTTCTGCAATCTAGCCCGCAAGATCGTTCTACCTGTCTTCAAGATGGATTACGCAAGCAAACATGTACTTTGAGTTATATAACTTGAAAGCGGCAATGTAGAAACACCTCGCGTAATTAAAAACGAAGAGATGTAAGCCGTTTCATTCGTCACCCAGCACCTATTGAACGAAAACGCAGCAGCTGTGGCTCGTCGCCACTTGCTATTTGCGGGGCCACAAAAGCTGATACCACGGAAATGCCTTGAAAAGAATGTGCCATGTTGGCACGAGGCACACACACTTCGTCTCCATCTAGATACACAGTTGCTTCAATATACCACGCCCTCACGTCCAGCACTCGGGCGGAGAGTAGAAATTATGAGCTCCTTGGCCACTTCAGCCAGCATAGCGGCCGCTTTCGCCAGCATTTTAATCGTAAGCATACACTTTACACGCATTGTAGAGTAATAAACTGCGAGTGCGTTTGGTGACCTACTCTTTGTGTTGCCGGTTTACACAGGGACAAGCAGCACAACCTGCCTGAGGTTCACTCACAACACGTCCGCACACAGGCGCGGTTGTGTTAACACATATGGCGACCTCACCCGCAGCCGAGAAGCCGGGCATCAGCTTCGGGGCCGACTGCGAGCGGCGGCAGCGGCGTCGGACGGTTGGGAAACGGTGACTGGGACAGACGGGACCCCCTTGGCGCCCCGCACGGCGCAGCCGACGGCGGCGATTTTTGGGTCATGCGGCCCGCCGCGCGGCCGCCGAGCTGATAAAGGAACGAATTATTCGCGGCAACTGCTTCCACCGGTGTGACTGATGGCAGTACCGTATCCAGGCAGCCCTGTTTTTGCTTTTTTTAAAGGACGCCGCGGAGATCTCCATCCAGTTGTTTTTGTTGTTTTTTTTGTCTCAGTAATACTTGATTATGTGGGTTCTTGTTGCTTTGTTGGCGTTTGTCCGCCAGAAAACGCATTTAACGCCGAGAAAATTGGATTTAAAAATCTTCCCGCCTGTCGATTCAGACTCGTGACTTTCGTATCGAAAAGAACGGGTTGCCACCGGTGTGAAGTGAACGACGTTGTAGCATATAGCCTCTCGATCCGATGCTAAAATTCCGTGTCGACGCACGCATTGTAAGTGTGAAATCGGCCGGCGGTGGAAACAGCTTTTTTTACGTTTTTTTTCTGGCCTATGCTCGCTCCGTTTTCGGCTAGTGTGGTCTATTTTCGATCGGTACGTGGCACCCTCTTTATACAGGTCAACTTCAATTTGTCCTCAGTGCCCGTTCAACACTATTCTCCCGAAAAGGCGGATCAAGGTGAACACATCGGCATACAGGAAGCCGCTTCGGTTCTGCGATGCAGCTTTCGTTAATTTCTGGCTCCAGAGTTGTGAGATCAGAGTTCCAACCTCACGACCGACATTTACTGAGCGGAAACGGGTGACAGCGTGAGGTGCCCACGTCGGCGACCACGTGATCAGCCGCAATAAAGATAAATCATGACCTTTTCATGACCTTGTTTTAGACTGTATGTGTACCACTTAAAAAAAATTAGCGGCGGTTTAACTACTTCTGAGCCTACATGGTTAGAGAACGAAAGTTG
This sequence comes from Amblyomma americanum, assembly GCF_052857255.1. NCBI lineage: Eukaryota > Metazoa > Arthropoda > Arachnida > Ixodida > Ixodidae > Amblyomma > Amblyomma americanum. The sequence continues at coordinate 324,685,467 of NC_135497.1, read as the reverse complement.
CGGTGCACCGGGAAAGTAGACGGGGCTTGGCGTCTGTAACGTTGAGTGCGTTCCGCACACTGGATAGGCAGCGCACCCACCCTGCCACCTTGGCAGGTGGGAGCTAAATTAATGGCTGATCGCCAGACCTTGGTCACCCAATGAACGCTGAGGCTTATTGCTGTAGTGCCGCGTGTTTGCCAGAACGCAGCACTAATGCATGCAGCCCACATCTCTCTCTCTCTCACCACAGCCCCGTACTTCAAAGCGCGATTGAGGCGTCCACTTACCCAGGGAGCCAGTTATGCGCCCTTCCTTTCCTCTAAATCATCAGAGTCTAGAACGTTGTGAAAGCCAACGCCAGTGAACACAATGAATGCCGACGGCCTACAAAAACAGAGGTGAGCGGCGGCGGCGGTTCAGCGACGCCATAGTTGTCACGTGGTTCAAGGTCGGTTGAAGGTCAAACGCGAGCACACAGTGCATACGGCGCACACGGCGAAGAAGGTGCGGAGGGGAATAGTAAAGCTTTCGCTTTGAAACGGACGCTTCCCGAAAGCGTCACCGTCGGACATCATTACGACTAAGAAGACTCTCAGGAATAGCACATATAGCTTTGAGCACTTCCTCAGCACATAGACAAATCCGAAATCAAGCAGTCTTTCTTTTGATAGCAGCATGTTTCGTATGAGGCTTTCTCCGGGATTGAACAGTAAACGTCATGCTTGTTGCGTGCACTTTAAAGCATACAAAGTATCGCCCACCAACTTGGAGTAAGAATAGGTTACGAAGACTGATATGCAGATCCGCCCGCCTACCACCCCTTGCTCAGGTTACATTTATTTCAATGCGTCAGCATTGGGAGCCCCACAGCTAACAAAAAGTATGCCGTGTCCGGCGGCGTAGTGCAGTGTAGTACAGTTGGTGGTGGTGGTTGTTGCTATGAAGGGGGGGGGGGGGATACTGGTCCCGACGTATGTTGGCCCTTTGGGCATCACTCTTGGGGACCAGGGGAGGGTGGTTAGGGGATGTAGGGGTGGGGGGGAGGAGGGGGAGGGCCGCCGCCGTTTCCGTGGATGTCCTTAGGCGTTCTGGACTCGCACCGCAAGCAGCAACATCAGCGTCCAACAGGGAGGGGAGCCTCGGTGCATTGGGAGTGTGTGCAAGCACCGGGAAGGGAGGGAGGGGAGCCGCGGTGCACTGGGAAAGTGTGCAAGTACCTGGCGGGGGGGGGGGAGAGGAGCCTCGGTGCAATGGGAATGTGTGCAAGCACCGGGCAGGGGGAATGAGCATCGGTCCACTCAGATCAATCGTCTCGTGCTGGACGGGGCGAAGGTCTAGAGAAGGATGCTCAAGCCAGTCTCCTCGAGGAAAGAAAGGAGGACCCGATGCGCCAGGAGCTGGCTGCAAGCCGGGAAGAGGAGGTCGTGATCCGTGGTAGACGGGAGACCGAGTGCCCGGTATCCCAACTCGAATCGTCGCCTGGGGGAATCATGGGTCGGGCACGCCAGAGGGAGGCTGCCGATCGTCCCCGTGTCCCCGCAGGAGGGGCAGGCAGGAGAGTGGGCTCTGCCACATGCGTACAATCTGGAGGTCGTCCAAGTGCAACCGATGCGGAGGCGCAGGATGAGGGCTCGGTCCCGCCTGGGCAGCTGGTCCGAGAGCCGGCGGAAGGGCTTGTAGGCCGCAATCCTCCGGTCGGGGTGAAGGGCCCGTACCATCTGCATGATGAGGGGGCGGGCAAAGTCATGTTGAGTCACTGCAAAGGATACCGGGGACCCATCGGTGTGGGCACACTTGGCCAGAGCGTCGACCAGGTCGTTGCCTTCACTGCCGGAGTGGCCCGGCACCCAATGCAGGGAGATCTGGTGGTCAGCATCCTCCAGGGTCTGCAGGCGGGCCCTTAGCAGGGAGGTAGTGGCCACGTTGTCAAGAGGCCTGGACAGCTGCTGGAGGGCTGGCCGGGAGTCACAGAGGACCACGACCGGACCAGGTGGGATGGTCGCAAACAGGTCCGCTGCCAGGGGGATTCCGGCCAGCTCAGCCGCAGTGGAACTGCCTGGGAAGGGCAGCCTGCATGTCCTTGTCACTTTCAGCTGCGGAGCCACGAGTGCTGCTGCCCCCTGTCCTGTGGCTGGTAGCACCGAGCCATCGGTGAAGAGAAGGGTGGACCCCTTAATCTCATCCAGGAAGGCAGCAGCGGTCTGATTGTGGGCCGCAGCTGGTGTGCGGCGCTTCGACGTGCCTCCGAAGTCTAGGGAGACCTGTAGGGGAGGACGCGTAGGTGGTTGGGGGAGGGCAGGATGGCTGGCGGGAGGGCCCAGGGACTCCATGTAGGCAGCGGAGAGCATGCCCATCCTGGAGTGGGGGCGTCCCGAGAGGCGTGCACGGAGGGCTCTGCTGTCAGGAACATGGTGGAGCCGGTCCGTGTGTGTGAGGTCTCTCTGTAAGAGTAGGAGATTTAATGGGAGCACCCCCGCCTAGGCTAGGGTGGCTGCGATCTGGGAGCTCTGTGGGACTCCCAGGAGACGGCGGATCCATTTCCGCCTAGAGGTCTCGAGGCGACGGAGCCGGGTGGTCCTTAGAGTCACCAGAGGAAGGGCGTAGAGCACCACTGATGTCCCAGCTGCCTCAAACAGCCGGATGGCCTGGTAGAGGAACAGCCGTTCCCGCGTACCAGGAGGCGTTCGGCTGCTCGGCCGACGCGGTCCAGGTGAAGCAGGAGGGGCTTGTCCGCTGGGATCCAAGTGAGGCGATGGTCGATGGTGAGACCGAGGTACCTCACTTGCTGCCTCCAGGGGAGGTCGGTGCCGTCAATCCGCAGAGTACGGATTCGCGACGTGGCCGGTGCACCCCGCGGATGAACGAAGAGTGCCTCTGACTTGGTGGCAGAGAGCACCAGGCCCCTGGACGCCAGGAAGCAGTGCAACTCGTCGAGGGCTCGCCGGAGGGCCTGCCTGGCAGAAGCGATGTGCCCCCGAGTACAGTTGGCACATGCCACGATTGGCGGGTGGCAAAGTGGAAAGAGGGAAATCGCCCTCCCTAATTGTAGGGGAGAGGCAGGAAGGTGGCTGCCATGGGGAGAACTGGCAAATGACACAGTGAAGAGCGCAGAAAAGTAGCTGAGCAAGGAACCTTTAATGAGCGGACAAATACATAGCAGAATATATGAGAAAATATAAAGAGAAGATAACAAGTAGACGAGAAGCAATGCAGAGCAACGAGAAAACCTAATGCTAACTCACTGTCATCGCATAATGACAATTAAGTGCAAGCGTGATAGTTATTTTTATTTAAATCATGCTGCTAGCCTCTCAGAGGCTCTAAGCTCGGCTGTGCCTTGCGGCTGGAACGTAACCTAGAAACATCGAGGTGAACTGTGTTTATTTGTATGCAAGAAATGCACTCGCTGGAAGCGCGCGCTTTAATTTACTTTCGACCGACTGCTTCGACTTCGTCGACTTAAAATTTCAGCATTCTCACTTCACACAGCTGTCTATGGAATTTCTATGTCTGCACCTAAAGTTCGAAGAAATACTAAGCGATTTGCGGCGACGTTGAATCAAGAAACTACGCTTAATCGCACAATGCCACCTGAGGGGCGAGCGGTACGAAACTACGCTAAATCGAAAGCAGCGTTCGTATTTCGGCTTGATCGACGCATTCAGGTCGTATCATAGGGAAACGCCGTCTGTACCCTAGCCCGCACGCGTAAGCGATGAGGGCTTAGAGTCCCCTCATCGCTTGTCCCTCATTCCTCATCGCTTGGAGCCCCACGCTAGTAGGCCCCTTTGGACCTACTAGCGTGGAATCGCAGAGGGTGATACAAGAAAATGGAATAACCACGGCTTAATCTGATTAACCGCGGCGTTATGTAAATTGGTCCACGCCATTGGCTAGAGGGCCTTCGTCTCTGAGGGGATTTTAAATGAAAGGAAAGCTAAATTAATGTCCCTAGCTAGCCGCTTAGTTTTCTGCAGCAAACCCAACAAACAAGAAATACATTATTTATTTATTATTTTATTTATTCCTAAATTGCCTAAATTGGGTGTATTACATAAGGAGGAGTGCTGCCACGCACAAATGCAACCCTGGAGAAAAAAGTACGATGGAGCACAGAAAAGAAAGCGAATGCAGGTGAAGGTAGAGTCTTGATGAAAAATTTTCACGCCAAAGGCATTTCGCTTGAACCGCATTATGGAGCCATCACGACACCATTAAAGACAGAGAAGCTTGCTGCTTGACGTGCATTTTCAATGTTCAGCGGCACGGAGCATTCAAGGGATAGTCATTCCACTACAAGCGAACACCGTGGCCTGAAGACTTTTGGCGCGGGGGTGTACATTTTAATAAAGTAAAGGCCAGCCTAAAAACACCGACAAATGCGCTGAAGCAACATCACCAGAGCGAATCAAGAGATGCCATTAAGGTATATTACAAATGCTGTTTCAATAAAAAAAATGCAGTAGAACCCAAATATATCGAACTCGAAGGGGATCGCGAATAGTTCGATATACCGATAATTTGATATATTTTCCCGATGTTGGTGACAGGACAAGGGACCCGGCAAGATAGGGCTCGGCAGCACGTCCTTCGGTGGGGGAGACGGCGAACTTCAACGTCCTTCAATCCGAGCGCCACCAGCGTCAACGTCTTCTTGCCTCAGCGCCACCTGGCAATATATAAAAATGGCAATAGATAAGCTTGCCAAAACCCTACGAGGAAGAATACATTGCACCCACGCTGGTGACGTGCTTCTCGCCGTGACGTGCCGCACGCCGGTGTGCTGACAGCGCACCGCTCGCTAGGCCTAACCCGCTTCATATCGAAGACGCAGCGTACGGCGCTTGGAACTATAGCCACTGCTTTTTGTAACAGGTCTAATTCCGTTATCAGTATACTCTAAATCTAATAATCGCTCATTAAAATTAAGGTACAGTTGGCTGCCGCAACGCATTCGGCAGCGAAGCGAGCAGAGCACGCCAGGCGAGGACCGCCACTAGGCCTTAGTTAAGTTGGCTTCACCGCCTGACTTGGATGTGGCATGGAAAATGAGCGCACGAGACCACAGGCCACACTCAAGCACGCCTCACATTAACCTCGCCATGTGGTTTCACAGCGCTTGCGCTTCCACCAGGTGCACAAGGCCGAGCAATCGCGCACGAAAAGTGGTCGAATAGCGCCGCTAGGAAATAAATCGCCCAACGGCCGAATGGAACGACCGGTGAAATTGGAGTTGAATATGCAGCGCGACTTTCCTACGCTTCTACACAAGATTTTCAGGGGGGTAGTTTGCGTGTTTGACATAGCCAATAATTCGAAATTCTGTGTTCTATATATCCGGACTCGACTGTAGCGTAAACAGTGAGCGTCAGTGATACATTTTGAGAGCTCCTGAAACTTGGCAAGGTTAGCTTCTGTTGCAATATTCGATAATAGGTTATTCCGGTCTACTGTAGTGCGAGGTATGAACGATTTAAAAAAAAAAACAGAAGTTTGCCATGAGATGCGTTTGACTTTGAATAGGTGACCACGGCGCGGAAAAATGATTTCAGGCGACTAGAAGAAATCAAAATGAAGCAGTTGAATGGAGGAATAATTTATGGAACAGTGCCAAACATGCCAGTTTGAGGCGATGTGATAATTTATTTAGTTGGACACATGTATATCAGGCTGCGGCGCTAGTATATATCGTGAATAATCAAAATAGATGAATCTATCAGAACGGCACTGTAGAGATTCGTTGTGATTGACAATGTATACATGATCCGAGTGCCAGGCAGCTGACGCATACTCGATTTTAGGACGCAATAAAGTAATGTCTGCTAGTTTTATAGCGATAGACTGCTTGACCTTTTTTGTATTTTTCGTCACGTTCCGCATCATTTGGACGAATAGTATAATGTCCAGTGATGTCTAGCAAATTTAACTTATTTTCCGCTTCAAGAAGGCCGGCATGATTTTAAAACAGTGGAAAATAAAAAGACGTGTTACTGTAACGTCACTACATTGTAAACGTTTTTTTTTTTTTTGACAGAGCACGTTTGCCTCTTTGAACCTCCCGCTCTTTATGACGTCCTATCTACGTGGGGATCAAACGACGTGTACTCCCTAGGCCTAACAGCTCTCTAAATATGGAAGCAATATGAAAAATTTTGCGGTGCGGGCATCTCCAGAAAAGCAAAAAGTTCGCAACTCTTTCGTTCACCGGGAACGAGAGACCCAGCGTAGCAGCAACGACAAAGCGGTGCGAATTGGCCCCCGCATCGACGGACACTGACATCTTGACCCAATGCACGACGGCTTCGGTTTCGGTTTCGAAAAAATAGCGGTCGACGCTGACTTAACCCAAGACGCAAGGCGTGCCTTGGGTTCTGCACCTGAGCATTTCAGCGCCCCAAACTCCTTGCGAGCCCCAAGCCTTGGGGCCCCCTATTGTAAAACTGTACAGTGTCCCGCGCTGTATTACATCTCTATGCGGCATAACGTTAGATTTCATCATGGAATGCACTAGTGAGCTGGATGAAGACGCTTTGCTGGCACTTTTAGGCTAATACAATCCCGCTTGTAGTATATATCGAAACGGGATATTTCGATATAAGTATACCAGTGCAGAACAGCAAAAGACACAATGAAGACACAAAGACACACAAGCGCTGAACTTCCAACTGAAATTTAATGGGTGAAACACTGCATATATGCCATTCCTCCCCCCCCCCCCAAAAAAAAAAAATTATCGTGTATCCTCGTGTCTTCATTGTGTCTTTTGCTGTGCTGCGCTGGTATCCCTATATCTTGGAACCCCAACTAGACCGCACTCTTACCCTACTGGATATTTCAAATTGTTAGCTATATGGGACGCACCGATTATACCCTTGAAAATCCTGTGTAAAAGTATAAGAAAGTCGCGCGTTAAATCGAAATACAATTTTGCCGGTCGTACGTGCGCGCCGGGCGCCTGCAAGTGGCTTTTCTCCTAACGATGCTCTTCGAACAATCCTCGTGCGCAACAGCTGGTTGGCTGCAGGTGCTGCACGGCCTTTGGCACCTGCTGGCCGCCCTAGCGCTTAAAGTCCCTCTATACTTTTTAAAGGTAGAGTCAACTGCCGCGCGCGCCACCTAGAACGGTCCTCCGTATACAGTAGACGGCGCCCACGCTAAACGATTTAACGATGGCTGGCGGTATTCATAAACGGGGAAACTACCTGCATATGCGAGGGAACAATACGTTCCGGTGCCTTACTCCTTTGAAAAGCGAAAAAAAAAAGTGAACGAGGTATAAAGAACAAGTCTGTCCTTGAATTTGAAACGCGGGCTGAAAGAAAAACACAAGAGAGGATGAGTGCTCGGTAGCCGGGATTCCACATATTGCGGACTTGTTTGTTTGCACATTTCGAAATACGTTGCACTTTTTTAGTTTCATCCACTTAAAGTGAGAGCGAGAGAGCCGCATATTGATTTTGTACCATTTTAGAAAAGAGTCGAAGTCCATGACGGTGGACAATACAGTCGCAGCCGAAGACTACGCGAGACGAGTTTATCTGTTTCACGCTACATGCGCGAGCCGCGGCAGTTGGGTGCGTTTAATTTCGGTGATTTGTGGCTTTTTTTTGCGTATACGTGTGCTGGATACACATCGCGGTTACTACGGACGAAAACTTTGCGCAAAAAAGAAGGCTGATAGTCACCTGCACTGAAAAACTTGAAAAATAACTTCGCTGATCCTCGCGGAAAGTAAACAACGTCGTAAGTGCGTGTGTGCAAATAAGTGTCAACAGCGCCTCTCGCCGTACACTGTGGCGTATTACGGTTGTTACCCGACCGCTTTTGAACTGAATTTTGTTTGTTTTGAAGTTTGGCTCGTGCGAGCTAAAATTCAAAACCCCTCCGGAATGCTAGCGCATTTAATTCGCCTTGGCTTAACCATAAAAATTGAGCGTCATTTTTTTTACAATTTTTAACGCGCAAGTTTAACAATGCGCACAGAAACACAGCTGCCAAAAAACACCGAAATTGGAAATGAATGCTGAAATTTATAAGTATTGTCTCCAGCAACGAAATTCGTATATTTGTTAGCGACTTTACGGGCTCATGTAACGCCTTGTTTGCACGCTTTATCAGATTGCATGAGCTACGTCAGAATGCGGTGATATTCATTACGGACTTTAATCCTCAACATTAATGCGCGCGCTCGAAATACTGTAGCAGCTTGGCACACGCATTTGTAACATTTTTCTCGTATCTCTGTCGCGAACATTGCTTACCTCGCATAGTCGGGCAGTTTCCGAACGTTCAAAGTCTTTCCCGCCGATTCTGTGGAGCCATACTTTTCTTCTTGTCAAGTTTTGCTTCCCGCGCGGGATGCAAAATAATTTATTACCGTCTTCCGTCCGGTTTCGGCAGCCAACCGCGCAGCAACAAGGCATTACGGCTTTCCCAAAGCGTAATTAGCACAGCAATGTGCGTATGCTGGTATCTCTCTATATCTTTCAGCCAAAAAAAGAAATAAACGAATTCGTTGAAGAGAGAAAATTTCGGGCCGTTGGCAGAATAGCGATGCCACTGCAGCCTCAGCTACTCTACCCGAGCTCCGCGCACGCACGCGCAAACTTTCATGGCGACGAAGGGGCGGAGCAAATTCGCGTGCTACAAATGAGCCTATCGCTGATGTTGGCGGCGTGATCAAGGCCTTTCCTTACTTTAAAATTTTTGAGGGACTTTACTAGCTCTATCAGGCAGTATGACGAGGTGAACGTAGGGAGTACTTGAGGGTTGCCTTCGACGTCTTGCACTCATATTCCACGTCATATCGGTCTCATGCGGTGAAGTCAACATAACTTACCAAAGGCTAGCGGCTCTCGCCTGCCGTTCCTCGCTCGCTTCGCTACCGAAAGCGTTGCGGTAATCAGCTGCGAGTTAATTTTAATGAGCAAATATTTTATTTATAACCCACTCGAAACAAAGCTATACATCTTATGATACGCACTGGCTAGCTCCAAAGCACCGTCCGCATATATACTGAATTATCGATATTTCGAACTGTTTTGCCTTCCCCTTCAGGTTCGATATATCCGGGTTGGACTGTATCGAAGAGTATATCATGGAAGAATGTACATCTGGATTGCTTTGAAAGATGATATGGGGATGCAGTTGCGCAAAGCATTAAAGATTAAAACTTGCAACTGTTACCACACATCGCCGCTGAATTTACTGGCGAACGCGAGGAAACGTCGCGTTTTCAGCGTGAAATTTTTATTATTTGTGCTTGCATGTGTCGAATGCAGTATCTTCATTTGGGATGAGCATGTCACGCTTTACGACATGAAATGTAGAGCCAGCAAGCTTATCATATATAAATTTCCCCAGTAGCACCCCAAGATACGGGGCAGCTTTGCAGCTATATCGCAATCATTTAAATAAGTTCACTGCCTTCAAATGTGTGATCTAATGAACCTGTGCGACAATTATTTTGAAGCTGCCCCTCAAACTTTCTACCTGCATCGTACGGGAATCGGTGTTAGTCTTACAGAAATGTATTGTTTTTTTTTGCCACCAGATCGCGCGTTTCTCCATCTTACTGTAACTGCAACTGTAGCTTGTCGTCAAGTTGACTGTTCCTAGTTTTATGGTAATAAATTTTTTCACGCACTACGCGTATTCATTTCGTTAACTAAATTCTGGCCAGAAGCGAGGTATTTTTTACGCCAATCCGTAAGGTTTCAAAAAGTCCTCTGAGCTGTGCGAAGACATGTAGTATACGTAATCCTTTAGGGGTGTCATATCCTTTCCTGTCTGGCGGGCGACTAAAACTGATGCTCTTGAGCGCGCTGTCTGACGTTGTCAACATGCATAAGCATATTGAGTCTCGTAACACCTTCACGCAAGGGATATCCTCAAGCGCCAACGAGTTCCTATTTTAGTGCCGGATAGCCAGGAAGAGAGGGAGGAAATGTTGGGTCGAAAATTCAGATCAGCGCAGCCTTGCTCAACGTATGCCTGAGCAAGTAGCTGGCAGAGTTCGCTCTCAGGGCCACCCTAGGGCCACGCGCCAATGCCGAGCGGTCCTCTTTCCTCGACACGAACACGTCTGGGCCTTGCTCGAGGGGTTGCGCGCGTCATTGCGCTCTCGCTGGCCACAGCTCGGACGTCAGTGCACTTTAAGAACACCGTCGTTGAATATTGCTTGCAGACTGTGTGCAAGCAAACGGTACGCATTAAAAGGAAGCGCCCTCGATAAAACGCACGCAGGCGAAGTGGCCAATGCTTTACAGATTCACTGTTCCAATAGGAGCTGGATTACAGTGAAGGGGTAAACACTAAGAGAAGTAGTTCACGATAGTCAAAAAGTTAAACGCTCAGGCTAAACACGTAATCCCGATGTCTGTAACTATTCTGTAATGAAAGCAAAGAGACCGCCATTAGTACGAATGTGTTGACACGCTGACAGCGGCTTTTTCACCTGCGTGCTACTATACTTGGATGCAACTCAAGAAGGCAGCGGCGAATGCCCCTCAAAGGAAGCCCTCCAGCCAATCGCATCGACCGGTTTTCCTGAAGTCGCGGTTAATCCCTAGCGTTAAATCGCACGTGAATGGCAAGTGCGTCCGTGAAATGGCACTAACCGCGACGTCATGAGATTCGACGGACAACATTGGAACATTGCCTGCAGGGCCTCCTTTGAGGGGTATTGGCCGCTGCCTTCTTGACTCGTGTCCCACTATATAGGCAGTGAAAGTAAATATCGAAAAAAAAAACGCATAGAGATTACTATTTTTGTTTGGGTCACAAATGCGGACGAATATTGTAGGACTATTTGCTGCAACATGGAAAAATTATTGCATAATATAATTGCCTCCAATATGACATTTGTGTCCCAACGCAGGAGAGTACCCTCGCGATAAAATGTTAACGAGACGCGTGTTCTCGGGCAAGAAAAGTTGGTTGCAGCTCTTCCTCGCTACCCAGCCACGTGGCATTGTTGCCAGCTGATAGAGCATGCCCGTTTCCTCATACCTTGACACGTTTCAGGCGATTGTATTGCATGACTGCACGGCAATAATTTTTTTCCCCGCACATTCGCGTCCCATGAAGATTTTGTGGCAATATCACATTGGTGAACACTTCGCGCGGACTGCTACTGAAAAATAAAATGCGATGCTTTAACGGAGAAGGCCAAGCGTATGAGCATTGCGCTTCAGCCCCCTCTGGTGCTAGAAGGGCATGCTTTCAATGAAGAAGACAGGCTGTTTCCCTCACACTCTTCGTGAGAGCCTGAAAAACTGCTTTCTGCACCTACAGTGAATAAAGAAAGTTTGCTTCATGCATGATCCTGTCATATTCCATTTATTTTATTTTATTTTAGCTCATTTACTCTAAATGGCGAAGGAGGCCGAGGTTAAAGCTGCCATAACGCGGCTTGAGAGGCTTCTGACCCCCTGTCACTTATTGATTTGGTTTCGCAAATTTTATTGATAAAATAACCACTAATGCAGCACATTATAGAAAGACGATCGCAGTAACATTCTTCGCATCGCCTCTCAGGTGCAAGGAAAGTAATAAAAACATCGCTTTGCGGTAGTGTTGCATGATGGATCGTACAACAGAATTGAGTTCCGAAGGTGTAATTCTTTGCGCGTCAATGCCATCTTTATGAATTCCGTGAACAATGGACTGGAAGACTGATTTGACCCTGAAATGAGTTTATATTGAGGCTGACTCGGGCCGACTGAAAACTCGGCAGCGGGGCAGCAACAAAGATGCTCTGTATTTGTCGACGGCGCTCAGTTTAGATCTGCCAAAGAAATTTAGAGATAAGACGCCAAAATTAACTACGACAATTTCTAATGACGCAGAAGCAAGTGCGTATAGCTGCGATCATTCGATATAAACCTAATGTCATCTAGCGTCATAAACAAGGTGATAAAATCACGTGCTGATGGGTCTGAGCACGATTAAACAGTACAAAGTTTCACGGAAATATGGTTGCTTAGGAACACTGCTTGATCATTTGATCATTTGACCAAACATGTCACCAGCAAATTGTCATTGCACAGCATTGGGTGCATTTAAAAACACATTTTTCAGTAGGTTTATCAAAATGTTATCTGTACGTTTCAGACAAAAGCAGTAGCTATGAGGTGACGTTTGCTTGCAGAGATAATACATTTCAGACACACCGCACTAATCGACAATCTCTTCCGCGTTTGAACTTTACGGTACATTGGCAATGGCACGCGTTATATTTTTCTGTATTAAAGATATTTTGTTACGACTGGAATCTGTTCCTATTTCCTATATGAGATTATGATGACTGACATTAGAGGCAAGCAGTGTTTTCTACAATAATTTCTCGACTTAAATCTGTAAAACGTAAGCAGTTGCGACTTAGTGCACCAGTGATACCATTTTGGAAGGATAAAATATACACTTGTCCTATTCTCGTATATAAGTTGGCGAAATATGTGCCATTAGTCTTCACAGTAAGGGCAACTTTCATAGCATAAACTGAACACGGTTTTATGAAGGACTACAAGTACCTCTCGTTTAAAAATTGATGGTATAATGCTCCAAATCCCTGTTAAAAAGTTTTCTCGCATGTCGATTGTCAGTCCGTCTATTTTTTCGCTTTTGTTCTATGGTCTGCAGTCGCGGCTACTATATAAACAGTAAAAATAATAATCATCATCCTTTATTTCCGGTGGCCAGTAACAACCCTAGGGCCTTGAATTTTCGTGCACTGTTTTCCTCTTTAATGTGGCAGTACCAAGATTATGGCGTTGTTCCTGGCACATCAAAGACAAAAACAATGTACGAAAATTGAGCAAAAAAGAAACACAAACAGCGCGGAGAGCAGAAGATTCAACTTCCAAGACGGTAATGAACATCAGCTGCCGCCGGAGCCCGTAGATGAAGGCAAGAGAATGAGAAACAAGCAGAGGCGGACGAGGTACGGTGTAGCAGAAACCGGCACCCGACCAGGGCTTAGAGCAAGAAGCAATGAAAAGAAAAAGGAGAAAAGAAGGCAGAGATTGTGTTAGGATGTCAAGACCGGTTAAGGTACCGCACCTTCAAATTCTTGCGAGAACACATCCAAACTGTGGGAGTGAATATTGAATTACCCCTGGGGTCTTTCAGGAAAGCCCGCCACTGATTTCTTAGGATTAGACTCTTCGAGGCCTTTTGCTGCATAGTTATACAAGCGTTGGCGGTACGTCATAAAACAGGTGAATCACGTCAACTAGCAAGAGGTTCGCTAACGTTAGTAGCTAGTTTTCTAACCGTCACTAAGAAGCGGATGGTTGCAATCAGAGATTTGTAGCGCTCCATAATTAATAGCCATGTCGGTTATAAAAATTTCGTAGAAGCGATTACCCTCGTCGCTGTGACTCAACAAATGTTGGCTATTTTTCACGGAATTCGAAAATCGTGAGACTGCGACGCCCATTAAACCGTGCCACTCCACGGCACAACGGCCACGTGACCTTCTCTGTCCCTCACGCAGTGCGGTACTCATCTGGCTGGTCGCTGCTCCGCTCAGGGCGGGGCAGGAAACCCAGAAACCCCACATGTCCCAGAGAGTGGCGCTCACTGGTGACCGTCGCTATGCGCTCGACTCTGATGCGCGATTTTCGAAATTTATTACGGCGGCAAGAGTAACGGCGTTTTCGAAATTCTAAAAACTGATGTGGTTATTACAAATAGTCGGCTACAAATCTCCAACTGACACCACGCGCCTACTTGTGATAATCGAAAAGTTCACTATTAATTTAGTTAACCAGCTTACTACTTAACATTATTCACCTGTTTTCTGACGTCCGGCAGCACAGGTATTATAAGCCACCTTCTTACCTGAAAAACGCTATTCTGGAAATTTAGTGGCGGGCTTCCCTGAAACGCTTACTGGTATAAATACCGGGTGTTTCAGCGAACACTTTCAAAAATAGGCTTTTTCGGGTAAAAATATGGCTTTTGCGGCATAGTATTACACGTGTTGACGGACGCCATACAATCGGTGAATCGTCTTATGTAGTGAGTCTTAAGTAGCTCGTTAACTATCTTTTTTAATAATTAACTGTTTAACTAGTAGAGTTAGGCACCTAGCTGCAATTATAGGTTTGTAGCCGGTTGTTAGTAACAGCCATATCAGTTTTTATAATTTCAAAACGAGATTACCTTTGGCGTTGTGGCTCGACAAAATTTGGCTTTTTCGACTAGTTACGTGTACTGGAGGGGTTGCTTTGCCTGCATGCTTTAGAAACCGCATGTACTTTCGCACGATGCAGCCAAATTTTGTCAAGCCACAGAGGCGAGAGTATTCGCTTTTTCGAAATTCTAAAAAGATATATGGCTATTACTAACAACCGGCTACAAATCTCTAATTGCAACGGGTTGCCTATGTGTGACAGTTAAAAGTTAGTTGCCAGAAATTAGTTAACCAGCTTACGAGTTAAGGCAATTCACCGGCTTTCCTGTGTCCGCCAAGACTGTTGATATTATTCCGCAAAAGCCGTATTTTTAATCCAAACAGCTTGGTTTTGAAGATTTTTTAAAAACTTCTCAGAAAAACCTGGTATGTGAAGGCTCAGTGAAGAGTCGACTGTGAAAACCGTCACTTACAAAGGGTTCGTTTGATGGAACTTTTCCGCGCGGCACGAGAATGTCAACGAGCATATGTCGCCATGAAAGAGTGTGTGAAGAAAAATTAGCCTCGGCTCGAATTCGCTCACAGAGCAGAGTCGGCATACATGTAGATAAACCATGTCATGTGTGTGCATTCCAGTGACGGAAGCGGTCCTTGAATAATAATAGTCTGATAACATGAAACAGGTAACTAATAATGTTAGTTACCTGCCTGCCACGCGCACATGCATTGCGTGCCACTTCGAGTGGCCCGGTCAAAACATGGCTGAACGGCAACAGAAGAGGTTTTCGAATTTGACGAGCTTAAGGGATCGAATGCGTGAAACTTGCAGGTAAAGCATCCGAAGTCTATTCTTATGCTAGTATTTGAGAGGGTGCCGTATTTGCCACATAAAGCTTGGATGAATTTCCGGCACACTGAGCTAAGGAGGGGGGGGGGGCATGATGACGTCATCTACGGCTACGGCAGCGGTACATTTCCAAATCATAAACACCCCGCCGGGCGTTGTTTCATAGTATCCGATGACGCACGGCAGGGCGTGGGCGAAGGCAGCAGAAATTTCAAATCCCGGTATACGTGACGTCATCACCGCGCTTTCTCGCCATTCTACTACGCTGTGAGGAGAAGCCTAATTTTCAAGCACCGATTACGTCACCATTTTCAGTGCTAGAGCAAAAAAAAACTTGGCATGCTTTGTCTATAGCCTTCATATATTTCAGTTCTTGAATCGCAAGAACGTCTCAAAAGCCGGTTCACCTTCCTTATACAGCCGGGGTCTCAAACTCGTATTGCTATGCCGGCTGCATTGAGAAAATTTCGTATCCCACGGGCCAAAGGCTAAAAACCAAAACTTCGGGGAGGGGGTCAATTAGAATGGCTTTTTTTTTAAGGTGGGGTGGGGGTGGGGGGGGGGGGGGAGTTCGCATGGTTGCATGGTGGCTCGCATGGATTTGCAAGGTGGCTCCGAGGTGCTCGTCTGTCATCCTTGAACGCAAGGGTTTCGGACAAGTATGTGCTCCTGAACATGAAAATGATCCTTGTCGCTTGGTGCCCCAGAGTTATAAAAATTGTGCTATATGAAAAGTTTAAAACTCAGGGACACCCATGCCTTCAAACTTCTTTCGTACTGTGATGCTCGCCCTATGTTCGATAAGTTTCATTTGCAACTCAGGCTCATCTTCGTCGACTCGCACAGCAAAAATTGCAGAGAAAATTTCCAAGTCTGGAGAGGCTGCGGATGTCTCGAAACTGAATTTTGAATTCTTCCTCGAGGTGGCGAAGCAAATCTACGAAAACACCGCAAGGTTCTTGGGAAACGTGTCCCTGGCACTTGAGAGTTAGAAAGGGGCCCAGCTTATTCATTTTTATCCTTGCTGCCAGCGTTGTAATTTGGCCTGAAATGCACGAGTGTCCTCGCTCATTGCCGTTATGATTTTCTGTTTTCCCTGACGGATTTTATTCGTTCAAGATGTTGAGGTTACCGCATATATCTCTGTGAGAAATGCGATGGGGCGAAGTGACTTCTCATGTGAGAGCTCGGCAGTCGGCTTATCTTTCTCCTCCAAGAAGCAGTACATTTCCTCTCTAAGGTCAAAAAGCTCTTCAGCACTTTTTCGTAGGCCCGTCACGGTGGCTCAGTAGTCAGGGCGCTCGGCTACTGATCCGGAGTTCCCGGGTTCGAACCCGACCGCGGCGGCTGCGTTTTTATGGAGGCAAAACGTTAAGGCGCCCGTGTGCTATGCAATGTCAGTGCACGTTAAAGATCCCCAGGTGGTCGAAATTATTCTGGAGCCCTCCACAACGGCACCTCTTTCTTCTTTCACTCCCTCCTTTATCCCTTGCCTTACGGCGCGGTGCAAATGTCCAACGATATATGAGACAAATACTGCGCCATTTCCTTTCCCCAAAAACCAATTATTATTATTATTATTATTATTATTATTATTGGTTTGGTTTTATAAGGGTTTAACGTCCTAAAGCAACTCAGGCTATGAGAGACGCCGTAGTGAAGGGCTCCAGAAATTTCGACCACCTGGGGTTCTTTAACGTGCACTGACATCGCACAGCACACGGGCCTCTAGAATTTCGCCTCCATCGAAATTCGACCGCCGCCGCGGCCGGGATCGAACCCGCGTCTTTCGGGCCGGCAGCCGAGCGCCATAACCACTCAGCCACCGTGACGGCCTATTATTATTATTATTATTATTATTATTATTATTATTATTATTATTATTATTATTATTATTATTATTAATATTATTATTATTATTATTATTATCGCAGCCTTTTTTTTCGCACTAAACCAAAACTGGGCGGATGAGGCGCGCAGCAAGCTCAGTGCAAATACACCGTCCACTGGTGACGCGTTGCGATGAATAAACGGCGAAAAATGTGAACTGCCATCTCCATTGTACCACGGCATGAATTTTTTTTTCTTTGCTTCGTCTCTGTCCAACATGACGACCATGTAATCGCACCGAGCGACGAAACAAGAGAAAGAGCATGCCGTGGTACACAAGCGCAGGCAGTTCCAGTTGGACGACGCAGGCGGTGCAACCGTAATTACCAGCGGACGTTGCGTTCACCCTCAACTTCCCGCGTGCCTCATCCGCTCAGATCAGGTTTTGCGCAGAATAAAGCGCGGCATTTCCTCGCGCTGCAGGTCCTTAGCGAATCACTATTATTTTCAGAAACGGATAGGGCATCATTTTGTGCCAGCCTTCGAACTCGCCATTGGCGTTAAGCATCAATAGGGGCTAAATAAAAGATCAAGTATTGAATTTTACTTTAATTATTTGTATAATTAGTATGATTTTCGTAATAAGTGGCGTCCACCGAGGATGAAAGTTGGCTTCTGAAAAGATTTTCTTTATACTTCGACCTCCCAAACTTTCTCAAACTTTTGAAGCTGTTCGCATCCTGTATGGACCTATTCAGGGGAAACGCGTTATGAGGGTTCCCAAACCACGTTATATTTCAGCCGATCTACGAAAATTAAATTCTGTGCGAATCAATGTCAACTGTAAAAAAATGGTATGCCATGGTATGGTACGGTATGGTATGGTATGGTGTGGTATAAGTGGTTTAACGTCCCAAAGCGACATGAGCAGTAAGGGAGCCCCAGTGGAGGGCCCCGGGTTAATTTCAACCACCTTTCGTTTCTTCTTTCCTTCCTTCTTTTCTTCCCTCTTTAACAAGCACTTTGATAAGCCCCCAAAGTTGTCTAAATTAATCTAGAGACCCTCCCTCTCCTGCCTCTACGGCATCCCTCACTTCGAAGTGTCGCTCCGAGAAGTTAAACGCTACAATACGCAATTCAGTTATCCTCAGCAAGCAAATGGGGGATGCTGTTGCATTGGCGCTGACTCACTCAAAATCATGCAAGCAAGACGCAGAGGTAGCAGTTGGTATTCAAGCATGAACAACAGTTTTTTTTCATCTTTTTATTCAACACAAAAGGCTTGGAGTCTTATGGCGTGAAGAAAAACTCGCTCCGTTAAGAGCGCCGTTCTTCGGAAGGTGAAGAAACGGACTCAGGTTTCACCGAGGGTTTATATATTTATTGCGGCAAGTTAGCTTATCCTAAATCTTGCTCTTTTTGCAAGCTCTGAAGGCGCAAGGCTATTTGCTAAGACGTCCTTTCTACACGTGAGACACGGCAGCTCTGATGTCACGAACGTTCGTTCCCCCATTCGTACGAAGGACTGATCCCGGCCAACGGGAAAGGTCTATACCAAATATTACCCGTACCGTATTTGCTCAAGCAGAACATGACCCAACTGGATGTCAGCGGACCCTTAGCCCCGTTTTAGTATCAACAACTAAGGAAGAACACAAAACGCCGTCACTCTACGCGTAAGCTGACTAGCGTGCACATCGATATTCTTCAATTTGAACTTGTTATTTTGTTTGCATGCGTCCAAAATACTTTCGGGCTTCTATTTGCCACTGGCGTCCCTTGAGCGGACCCGATCCGGACGTACGCACGCTGCCAAACTGAAGCTTCCGCCCACCTCCTGTGGCCATGGCCACTGTGGCAGAAATGTCGTGCCTTCTGGCCTTGACCGTAGGCCGAAGACAAGTAAACCAGCAGATCACGAAGCAGAAATTGGCAAAAGGGAAACGATGTTTCACCACACTAAGGTAAAACGTTGATGTGTTTCGTCAATTTAGTGTTTCCGCGGATTACTACGATGCGTCCTCATCCTCAAATTTCATTCCTCTTTTTCCTATTCTTTGATCCACCCACAAGTCAAGATTAGCAGACTTCAGTGTGCGGACTGAAGCGCACATCTCCGATTCCCTGGAAAATTGCTTCTTCCCGCTCTTTTCTGTATGTGGCGCGTTTTTATGCGACATTGTGTACTGCACTGCCATCAGGTGCTGTTCTTCCAAAGCTAAGCCCCGCGTCAGTTTCAAGTAGTACCGTACTCAAGTGGCCAGGTTCATTGTCACGCTCAGAAAGTTCGCTTCGCCACGTGAAGAGCAAAAGAAATAAAACACGACATAAGAAAGTGGCTTTCGGAACTGATGTCAGTGACTAGGTCAAGCAAATACGCACTCTTATAGTATAGATGAGTGGCCAGAAACTTTCAAACTTTATTTTTTTATCATAGCCAAATTGTTTTTATGAAGTACTTTTCATGATCTGAAGCAACCTCTTCAACATAATAAACCAATAAAAGTGAAGGCAAGCATAAAGCATTTACAATACCCGAGCAAGCAAAATAATGTAGAGCGTTCTACGTTTCGTAATGCTCATCGTAAACTTCAAAAGTTGTTTCCAGTAGGAAAGTCGGGCATTACGCTTTGTAGGATTCAACTTCCTTCGCTAATAGACGCGTTTATTAAGCATTAAAAGCTTTTAGCTCCCATTCTAGGCAAGGTCAGGCGAGCATCGCCTGGAAAACGTGGAGAACCAAAGGCCGGACATGAAGCCGAAACATTCTGAATTTCACGTGCGAACAGTATTCAGGGGAAAGAAATTGCACCGCTCCATAGCGCCGAGTGGGATCCGTACCAGCACCAGCACAAACAGGGGAGCTTCGTTTCCCGAACAGAACCAGGCCAATAGCAGAGGGCGGCTACCACTATGCTTGAGGCGTCCTGGAAGGCCTTGCGCCTTTCCGGCAGTACTTTTCGTGCTTACTCCTGCTCTCGACGACGAGACAGACTGCAGATTTTTTTTTCAACTATGGATGGCTCCTGTATCGAGGCTACTCAAGAGGAGAGAGTGAAGTGCTCAACGAGGGCTTTACTTTTTCAATGGCAGGATGTAAAACTCTCATTAACGGTCAAGGTCTCCTTCCACTCTCTCGAAGTGCATGAAAATATTGAAATGTCTAGCCTTGTTGTTCACTAATGAAGTTTTATGCAACCGGAACCACACCAAATACAATAAACCCAAAGGCCTCTTTTTTTCATAATATTCAGATCAATGACACTTGAATTTTTTTTTTCAAACTGCAGTTTCTCTAGAGGTCCCGAATTGAGCATCTCATTTAGCGCGTCCACCCCAACGGCTGACACCCGGTAGACTTTTTTATTGGTTTATTTATCTGATTTTTTTTCTGAAGACTAGAAAGGAAATTGATGTAAATGACCGGACAGTTAATAGCGTATAGCGCCAGAGTCAGCGACAGCTCTTAAGGTGTTTATATTTTCCGTTATTTCGGGGTAGGAATATGAGAGCCAGCTACTAACTGTCTGTATAATTCTAGCGCCCTCATTTTAGCTTTCCGCACATGATCTCGTTTGTCCTCCCCAGTCCGACGCTCTAGGCACGCGCCACCGATGGCCCTCTCCTCGGGCGGCGCGCTTCGCTGCAGCTGCCGCAGAGGGCCGTGACGCTTTTCTCCGTTCTCGCCATGCTCTCCCTGCTCCTTCCGCGGTAACCAACCTCCGGATGGTCCCCGTGGTAACCATCATCCCGTTACGCATTGCCACGCTCTCACCATACGCTCTTCTTCTCTCCACGGTAGCCCAGCTCCTCTCCCCTTCCAGGCTAACTACCCTCCAGGCGGTTCCCGCGACAACTACTTTCCGCTTGCGCTTTAGGCTCACTCCATTCCTTGCTCCATTCACGCTAACCACCATCCCGTTGGGGATTTCTCTGCTCTCACCACACCCTCCTCCTGCCTTCCGGGCGGTTCCCGTGGTTAACAGACTCCGGTTACATCTTCCCACGCTCTTGCAATATCCTCCTCCTTCCAGGGCAACTACCCTCCGATTAGTTTCCGTGGAAGCCACCCACCGGTTGCGCCTTTAAACGCTCGCGCCATACCCTATTCCTTCCACGCTAATCATCCTCCGTCTGGGGGTTCCTCCGCTCTCGCGATACGCTGCTCCTTCCATGCTAACCAGCCTCCGAATCACTTCCATGGCAACGCACCCACCAGTCACGTGGACGACTGCGGCATACTACTACTGCTACTACTACTACTACTACTACTACTACTACTACTACTACTACTACTTCTACTACTAATACTACTACTACTACTGCTGCTGCTGCTACTACTACTACTACTACGGCGACGACGACGTGAAACCCACGAAAGGGCACGTGGCAGCTGTCGCTGTAAAACTGTAATTTGCGGGGTTCAACCTACCGAAGCGACACGTGGCTATGAGGGACGCAGTAGCAGCAGGCCCTGGGTCAACTAAGGCTACCTGGGGTTCTATAACGCTCTTTATAAATACGGCCGACTCGGCTGGGATCGGACCCGCTACGTAGAGATCAACAGCCGATCGCCAAAACAACTGAACTAACGCGGCCGGTGAAAAAAGCTCATGGTTAGCGCGACAAAAACGACCAATTCGCTCCTAGACGACTCAACCCCGAACCATGTCTCCTTCACCACTGCCCTTCCGGCAACAATGTTAGCGCGCCCCATTTCGCGAAATCTTAAAGAAGCCAGCTCGGCTCTACGCCGCTAGGCACTTTGAAATATCCCTGCCTGTGACCTCATACCGTTACGACTGTGGAAAAATTCCGTCTGTAGCAAAATCGAGGAAGACAAAGGCGGGGTCGGGTGGTGGCGGTGGTCACGCTTTTTTCCACGTACCTTGCGATTGCCATTACCTTGCTTTGCATCAGACTGTGGATGCGCGGGGCAAGCTCATCACTAGAACCACGTCTCTCATTCAAAACACAACGCGCGGCTGCCCAGAGAAAACCTCGCGGCCGTCTGGCGGAAGAAAGCGCGAAGGCAAGGGAAGCCGCAGGAAGGCGAAGCGAGAGGCCGCGTTGAGAGTGAGCGAGCACGCGGCGCGTGCCGCGTTCAGGGCCACGCTCGGAGCACGTGCCGGTGCGCGACCATCCTCTTTCCTCGACGCGACAACGGCTGGTCAGGCACAGCTCAGCGCACGCGCGTGCGCCAAGACTGCGCGGGCGTATAGCTCGGTGCTTAGTCTGTGCATGCGGCCGGCCGAGGGAATCGATAACGCCGTCGCACGGCCGTTATGAGGCGGCTCGCCGCTTAACGGCGCGTCGCATGTGCGTCATCAGCTGTTCGATTATTGCCGGGCACTATGCGGAGTTGTGCGTAAATCGGGAGGTGATGACACGTGGGACAAGCCAAGGGAGGTGGGCTGACCAGCGTTTCTGCACGCGCCGCTGGTCAGGCTGGCGCGCTCCGCTGTTCCAGAAACTGGGCGATGCCGGGGAATTTCTCTTTTTCCTCGCTCTGCAGGTTTGTCTGTAGGGCACAGGTTGGTCGGAGCGCTTCCCTCGGAGCCCAAGGCATGCTTCGAAAAGTGGCGATGACGCAGCTTGAGAGCAATGGTTGAACTTAGGGGGAACGTAGTCCGGAATAACTGCTCGTTTAAAACAGCGAAGCGCACGCGCACGTGAAGACGACGCTAACGCCTATACCCTCGTTTACATGAATGCCACAGAAGTCGACTCCTGTCTATTTTTGTTTAGGAAAAGCGCAGGCTTTGAGAAGGAAAGGCGCGACTAGTCCTCTACTCGCTTCCTCGACGTTTTGCACTTTCCCTCGAAAAGTGGACTTGAGTCGACTTCCGTCGCATTCATGTAAACACGGCTTATGAGGCCGTCGTTTTTCAGCATCTGAGTTGTTAGGAAGAAGATTTAAGGTACTTTTATAGAGCAAACAAAAGTGTGGGAAGAGCAAACGAAGAATATCGTCTGAGGTGTGACGTACAGGAATAGAGACGTTGTATGTTTTTTGCCATTCTTCTGCCAGCCAGGTTCATTGGGCTTTTCTGCTTAAACATATGAAGATAATGTATCATTTTCGTCTGGAGCTGTGCCACATTTCCTTCTGGCTATTTTTCATAGGAGCGCCGTTTATCGCAATACCCTGCATCCATCCAGTTGCTGACATAATTGCAGGCCACGCTGGGAATTAATACCCCTTCATTTTAACTCAGGTGGAGTCATGGTGTGCATTAAGAAGCCCTGTTAATGCTTCTGTTCTGCGGCTTGAACGGTATTGCTTAATTGGACAGTCAGGTACAAAATTACTTCTTAGAAAACCTTAGGTAATAATGCATTAAATCTATTTCGAACTGAAATCGTGCAGAAGGAAAGTTCATTACGCGCGAAGTCCCGTTTGTTGCGCCACAGTTCCGTACAAACGTTTGGAAACGAAAGCGGCCTCCATCATTCTAAATATTCATATATACTGTATACGTACAAGCAACCGTAAAAGGGAAAGGTATGTACTATAACTGCACTACACAAAATGTTATCAGGTATATACGAGCTCAGAAATGCCTCGATGGTTTCAGTCAGCAGTTTAGTCGAGAAAGACAACTGTCTCTTGAAGCAATGTATCTCACAGACGGTTGAGTTTTATACCAGCATATATCACAAACGAACATGACAAGGCTTTAGAACACGACAAAGTTATCAAAACATTCTGACGTTATCTTGGTATAACTACTAAGTGGTACCACAGCTGTTACCAAAGCCAAACGGAGAAAATGAGTAATAAAACTCACCTGCTTGAAACGGAATAAAGGTGCTACCTGACTGCTTCAACCGACAGTCAATTTCAAACCTATAGGTTCAGCATAGAGGAGCGTAGTTATGTAAATTAGTTGCGTAGCTTCAGACGCTTTCTTCAACAGAACACATGAGAATAAACTTTATTTTGAGTGGTCAAGTACGCAACGTAAATACTGACGCAAGCATCTGGACCCTCAGACAAAGGTTTTTTTTTAGGTTTATTGCATAAATGCAACATTCGCAGATTCAAGACTGAAAGACACGAACTTTCATTGCAAAATTGAGTAGTTGTTCTGAGATAATGTGTGTACATTTAGTGCGCGAGTGATGTTGACAAGGCTCGTAACTCTGGCTGTATTGGTATATGACATTATAGCGCTAGCGCTCGTCCCTGTCAGAAAATATCGATCGAAGAGGGCACGTGTGATGTGGTTACACATTGGTACTTTAAGACTATTATTTCTTTTTACGTCTAGTTCTCATCTGTTGAACATCACACTGGCAGTGCAAAGCTCTTGGCACTTAAGAGAAAGCAGTGATTTATTAATCTCGTTGCCGGTATATTAGTAGCTCCTTTTTGTTCGATATGCGCAGTTTACGAAGCGTGAGATATAAAGGAACAAAGCCGATTATCCGTGTCGACAATACAAGTTACTGCAAGAAATGCTAACATTAGTATTTTATCTTGCCGAAAGCATTTATATGTTCTACGTTACCCTGTGTGTAGAAAAAGCGCTTTCATAAAGTTTCCTAACGCTTTTATCGAAACTGCTATATGAAACAACAGTAAAAATAAAACTGACCCTCAGTGGACAGGCTGTAGTACAATGTTAAATCACGTTAAAGAATGAAAGCGAAGTGTCCAAAGAATATAGGCAGTGAAAAGGTGTTTCTCAAAGATCGTCCCTTTCATTTTAACGGGTGAGCTGAACGCTCCATTCTGCTTCTGCATCATTACATTTTTAGGTTATTGGCTTAAATCAAGCAAAATAGAAAAGAAAACAGTTAGCTTTCGCCGAATGACACAGTCGAGCTTGCTGCATGCAGGACGGCGAAGATTCTTGCTCTTTTGTCTACAACACATGTGCGAGCAGCACCCGCTTTGAAAACAAATGACCTTGTCGTGTTGTCACAGTGGGAAATTCGGGCGAAAAAATAAACATTCTTTGTCAGTAATAATAAAATTTATGTTTGTCGTGAGCGAGTTAAAAAACAATCTTTTTTATTATTTTAGAAGCTATTACCCGAAACAAATAGAACCCTCGGGTAACTATAGAAGCGCCAGTGCTCTCTGTTCATTTACGGAGCTTCGAGACGTAATTTCCCGCATAAACTACTGACCGAGCAAGTCATTCTGCGAGACAAACCTGCTGCTTGATTTTCTTGAAGGAAGCAAGCGCGTCGCAAAGTTCGTCGGAATGGGTAGCGCTTATTAAGATGCCTACTCAAGCCGGCAGCTGCCTCATAAGCCGCGGCGGTGCTTAATAAAACGCATAACCGCGCTGAGCTAGCGCCGGCGTTTGATGTGTTTTATGACTTGCTGCATCTGACACAAGCTTCTTATGGGCTGCTTGCATAAAAATAGTGTATAACGTTGCTCACCCCCATGAATCATAAGCAGCCACAATGACTGCAGTGCACTTGGCCGTTTTGTTTCAGCGATCTGATGGCGGAGTTTGGCAAGCGTAGTGCTTTGAACCATGTTCTTAAAATAAAAAGAGAGAAGGATAATAGTTGGATCAAGCTTCTTGCTAACGTGCTAACTTCCTGCTAGCTTAAAGCTTGTACTCTCGAAGCCCCAACCGCATTGTACGGCCTCGTCACGGCCAAGACTGTTTGAAGCAGTAGCAAAGCGGCCGGTTTTATATGCAGGGTGTTTCACCTAAGACTTTACACAATTAAAAAAAAATAGGCTTTCTGGATTAGAACAGCGCATTTTTCGGCATAGCATCGTCCGTGGTGTAATACGTCAGAATAAAGCTAATACATGCTATCAGCGGGCTGGTTAACTCATATTGAAGAGTTAACTTTTTAACTATTACTGTTAGGCTCCTTAACTGTTGAGATGCGTGTATCCCATCGTAAGCAATATCCATATCAGTTTTGAGAATTGCGAAAACCCGGTTACCCTCGGCTCGGTGGCGCAACAAATTTTGTCTGGTTCAACGTGTTACGCGCACTGGAGAGGTTACTTTGCCCGGAAACTTCTCGAAAGCCAGTATATTTTGGCGCGGTGTAGGCAAAATTTGTTGGGCCACAGCGCCGATGGTAACCGCTCTTTCAAGATTCTGAAAACTGATATGGATATAAATTACGGTGAGCTCACGCCTCGCAATAAATTAAGGAGCAAACAGTAATAGTTAAATTGTTGACTATTCAATATTCGTTAACCAACCAGCTAGCTAGCACGCCTTACCTGTATTATGGAGCAGTACTCCGCTGGAAATGCTATGCCGAAAAACTCTAAAAGCCGATTTTTAAACAGGTACAAAGTCTTCGGTGAAGCACCCTGTAAAGATATATCCCTTTCCTCGAATTAAGCCGTCACTTTCCTGCTTATAGAAAACACCGAAAGCTTGGCACTGTGACGCAGTTTAGTTGAGACTCAGGTGGTATGCACGTTTTTTTCTTCCGACAGTTCATAAAGTTGTAATTACAATCAATCTGTGGCGTATCCTTCAATATTCAACGGACCCTTTAGATCTCATCCCTTGAAATTAGTGCTTGAGCGCACGTACGGAAGACGTTCGTCAAGACGCCAGGTGAAATGTCGCACTAATCGGTTGCCAGCTACTGCGAGCAGCGGCATTTAAAAATTATATGCAAATTATAGGGGCCACGCGTAGCTTTTAAATTTGACTCGAACACCCACACAGACAAAATCGACAGATCTGTTGCACTAGAATATGACCAGCGAAATCATTTCAGGTACCTTTTAAAGAGCCTAACATTTAATGAATAGTTTACATCCGACTTCTCATTGGAGTAAGGCAAAATTAGTATACCTGAAATGTGCGGGGAGGTGAGAACGCGAAAAAATTGCATACTAATCAGCATGAAAGATGACATTTTTTTCTGTACAATTTTTATATGCAAATAAAAAACCTTAAAATTCCCCGCTCGCCTCACGTGATAATAATTAGTGCCTGAAGTGGTTAAGCTACAGCTGGACATTCACTTACAACTAATCTATTCTCCACTTTTATGTTCGACTTGTCAAAGCTTGATTTGTGGTGAAAATTGAGGGCGATCACGAATGATCCCTCTTCAAACAGTACAAGACAGGCAGAGTCAGTTTTGATAGTTTGTTTATTAGCCCCCTGCTCGGTGTTTCAGTGGCTCACCAGAACATGTAGGCCAGAAAGATGCTGCATGGTTTGAAATGTAGACAAACGCACTGAGAAGGCAAACGCAGAGGCAGAAGAAGGGTACACGAAGGTTAATGTCGCTTTATTGCCGGGCGAAGCCAGCAAATAGACCTACAAGCTAAAAGCAGGGGATGCGAAGGAAGAATTTCCACTGCCAGCGCCCAGTCACACGAACTACTCCAGAAACATAATCTCCGATGTAAAGAGCACCACAGACATATAGCTGACTGATTCGCTAGCTCACTGGCTTTGTCGTTAGGCTGCTGAAGCCAAGGTCGTGGCGGCCGCATTTCGATGGAGACGAAACGCGAATGACGCCCATGTGCGATGCGACATCAGTGGACGTTAAAGAACACTATGCTGTCGGAATTAATCCGGAGCCCTCCACCACGCCGAATCCCCGTAGCCTCCGTGCAGCTTCGGGAGTGAAAAGGCAACGTACCAGATTCTTCTCACGAAGCTTTCTAGCGAATATTTAGGAACGAGGACATTAATAGAAACCCGAAAGCAGCAGCAGGGTTGGAGTGGGCGTTAAAAACTGCGTTGATAGCCTCAGGACCCTTTCTCAGTGCGTCTACTTTTCGAAAATCGCGCGTCACTGGCAGCCGAATGAGCATTGTTTGCGTGCTCGCGTCTTCGCAAGGCTCCCTTCATAAATCTCGACTGCGTGGGTCTACGCCGGCGGGCAGCGCTGATAATGTGAGGATGGCCCTCGTTATTAACGGCATGGGGGCTGTCTGCTCTTCTCCGAACGAGAGTGTGGGGCGCCCCGCGTGCTTGAGGAAGTCGTGTTAGAACATCACGCGACATGATGAACAGCGAAGCCGGCGCACCAGCTGGGCGCGCCGTCATGGAGACATAAAGTGCACCCTCCAATTTCCTCTAGGAATGCGACAGCCCGCGAGGAAAGGAATTCACGGACGCTGCGTGACTTGCGGCGCCGTTTGTCATCGGCGCAAATGACGGCCACCGTGAGGGAATTTATGTTTCTTGCTCTCAAGGAAGGTACGGACTGATTTATAAATCGGTTGCTTCGCATTCTTGTAGGCGCCAAGAATTTTAAGCGCATGGCAGCTTTCCGGCCTCTTCCTTCACAACAATCGAGGTCTTAAGATCATGATCAAGATCAGAACAATCACGGTCTTAAGACCGTCAAGAGACCATAATCTTTTCATGGTCTTACTCTTACTTTCGTATTCTTTTGTATCGTGTGTAGACTGTTTGCTAAAAAAGCCGGGAACCGATATCCTGCCAGAGGTGTTTCTAAGCAACAATTATTGTCAACAGCAATTTCAGCGTTCTCGTAACAAGTAATTCATGCAGATTATTTCACGGTGCTGATCTTCTTACAATCCAATTAGCTTTACGAAAAAATGTAACAAAAATGAATGTTTAATTTTAACTGTCTGAGAAAGAAGTTTGCCCAATCCCTCGGTCATTTCTGCTACGTCATCTCACATTAGATTTTCAGTTCTCCGGAAACATACACGCTCCCCTATATACCAGTTCGTTCTGGGAAGCCGACAATTAGTCTTTAGAAATAAGTTTTTTTCTGGTAAACAGGCACTTCTTGCGGCATAATAATACCAGTTTTGGCGGACACCAGAAAACAGGCGCATCATGTTGACTAATAAAGTTTTTAACTAAATTCTAATAGTTGACTTTTTAAGTGCTACCCAAAGGCCCTTCATTGCAATTATAGCTCTGCAGCCAGCGTTTAATAATAGCCGTATCAGATTTTGTAACTTCGAAAGGACAGTTACCCTCGCCGCTTTGACTCAACAAATATGGTCACTCCTCGGCAATGCAAGAAACGCGCGCTTGCAGAGAGCGCGAAGAGCGAAGCACATCAACTCGCGTCTCGTCGTGACGCGCGTACCACGTGACAATCCCTGCCCCGCCTGCTCTGCAGCGCTTCCCGCTGCTCGCCACTTCTGTGCTCCTGCGCGGGCGGGGCAGAGACTATCACGTGGCAAGTGTGTCACAGTGTGACGCAACTTCATGGACGTCGCTTAGCGCTCTCTGCAAGCACGATGCTTTCGAATGGCACGAGAAATAACCCAAATTTATTTAGCCACAGCGACGAGGGTAATCGTGTTTTCGAAGTTACAAAAACTGATACGGATATTACTTATGAACGGCTGCAAATCTCTAACTGCAATCATGCGATTATTGTAATAGTTAAAAAGTTTACTATTAGAATTCATTTAATTCCTCTACTAGTTCATGACTAGCCTGTCTTGTGACGTCCGCCTACAATTGCATTACTATGCCGCAAGAAACGCCTGTTTAGTTAAAAAAAAATTTCTAAGCAGTGGCTGGCTGCCGTGAAACACCTCGTATGTATACTTCTAGCTGCATAGCCCGCCGCGGTGGCAGAGTGGTTATGGCGCTCGGCTGCTGGCCCGAAAGACGTGGGCTCGATCCCGGCCGCGGCGGTCGAATTGCTATAGAGGCGAAATTCTAGAGGCCCGTGTGCTGTGCGATGTCAGTGCACGTTAAAGAACACCAGGTGGTCGAAATCTCCAGAGCCCTTCACTACGGCGTCTCTCACAGCCTGAGTCGCTTTGGGACGTTCAACCACCATAAACTATAAACTTCTAGCTGCATTGCAAGAGGCAAGTATTTCATAAAAAAAAAGACATGCAGCCTATCTCGTCGTTCACAGCAGGTGTAAGCCTCGAAATGTATTTCGAAAAACATGTAGCGCTTTTAGGCCAGCTCATACACGGTGGCAGCCACCCACTTCTGTTCTTCGAGCGAGGCGGCGCTCACGGTCTGCCTGGCTGCTTTCGCGGCTTGAGGAGCCTCAGTCACCAGCCGCTTTTCTGAGGTGGATTATGTGCTCGGTTTCCTTCGCCAGTTTGTTCTCTTCACATTCGGCCGCGTTCATCCGCTTCAGCTTTTCGTGATGGGCAGCTCGCTCAGCGTCCATCGATGGCTTCGCTGTTCGATACGCCATTACGCTCTCTCGCTCTCATCCACCTTAGTGAGTATGGCCGCCTTGGCCGCCCTTTCACCTGCTTGTGCGGCTGTATCAGACTACCGCTGGCGACACAATCAAGTCTTTCTACCACTTGCAGCACTGCTCGCATTTCCAAGCATTTGTAAGCGCAGAATGAACGGATGAAAGATGAGGCAGTGCGAGAGGATGCCGTTTAGAACAGACAGCGCGCGCGAAGCACGGGGTGGGGCCGAGTGGTCCGAGGCATCAGAATACGAAGCTGATCTGCTTGCTCTGGCGTTGGTTCGCATCCCACTCGGGCTCTGGACCATTTACAGTGTGCATTTCGCTTTGTGCAACAGAGGTGGCGCCACAAGGATCGCCGTCATCTCTGGGCTCATGCGCCGCTAACCGCTGTTCCGAAAGGTAGTCGAACTTTCGAAGTGTCTTCTACAAAGGGAACTGTTATTGCAAGGTGTCCTATGATCTCGCTGTGTGTTGTGTGCTCTTGGCATGCGATGACTGAAAATAACAAAACAAAATTGTCACGCTCGGCAGGCGGCAGAAGCTAGTTGGGCGTGCGGCTGTGCGAGGCATAAAAAAAACAAAAAAGTAACGCCTCGCTCGACACGTGGAAGAATGCAAGAGAAAAAACCGTTACATTACTGTTATAGACGACTCAAGCAAACGTTATCTGGCCTTGCAGACTATCAACTATTTCATCTTATGATCAGCGACGCCGTGCGAGCGCTATCGAAATCAGAAGTGTCGACTTCGACCAAGTCCCGAAGGGCGCATCCGCAAAGCTCAACAAAAGAAAGCGAAGACAAGGCCCTGGCCCTGCCAGGCGAACTAAAAAAAAACAAATCATCAACGCTGCCCAGAGTTTCTTGCTCGTGGAGCAGAGGGTTCCCGGTGAAGACGGCGAGCGACTCATAATAGCGCCTACGCGTGCTCTAATGTCAGTCCAACAAGCGATTAAGCTTTGCATGGACTGTTTATGACAGACTTTGGTTCATGACGGACTTCAGTCATGAATGGCTGGTCGTTTCCTCGTCTATGGTAATTAAGGTGACATGTATTCTAGGTATGCTCACTATTTTCCTTGCGAGGAATGTACCGTGCAAAGGAAAGGAAGCTCTCCGACTATACTGCGCTTATAATTTACGCGGCTCAAACATTAATTCTTTGGTCCACCGCGAGCGTAAGATGCTGAATTAAAAAAATGGGGAGAAAAGTTCGCAACACGCTATCCCGTTTCTCGGCACGTCCGGCCAGTCAGAAGGGGACCAGCAAACTAGGAGCCTAAACGAAGCATTCAGTAGCGCCAACACACACCGTGCGCCTTCTCACATCGCTTTTTGTGCCGCCCGCTAATGCGTTATACACTGCGAGAGCTGGAACAGTAGTCGCTGAAACCAGGCCACGACGACGGCGGGATCGCGTGACCACATATGGAAGCGCCAATGCCTTCGCGCTGTAAAGCGGGCAGGGTGCACTGTTTTTTTTGCTTCTGGCTATCATTTTGACGCAAAACCTGGGAAGTTTACGGATGACTTTGGCCTGATGTCCGGCCTGAAGTTCGCTGCGATTCACGGGTGACGTTCGCCTGAATTTGCTGTAGAATTAGAGCGAAACGCATTTCATGTTTAAAAGTCAGTGGCTAAATTCAGTATTTCAAATTGAACCACTATTACTGGTGGTTGCCTATAGAGCAGGCAGCGATAATAATTATGCTAGCTCGCACACCTCAAATTAATCAAAGTTTCACGCCAAGCGCGAACACGGGTCTAGCCCATCTTCTCGCCTCCAAAACTTCTTATTTGTAGCAGCATTTCGTTGCTTGCTTTCTGCAACTTAGTGAATCACTTGCTCGTGAAAGGTCCAATGTGTGTAGTCGTCCTTCTGACGCCAAGAGGTATGAGGACTTCACGCTGTTTAACATACGCTGCGAGTATAATTATACAGTACTTCCAGATGCCTTTCTTGAAAGTGCCGTCCCAGAGCATGAGACTGCCGCAAGAACTCTTCACGCATTGGATGGAGCACACAGCTGACCATGTGCGAATGAACCCGCCATAGTCAGACGTCCTTTAAGGTGCGTGATGCCGGTGAAGAGAAGGACAGCATGGACCCTGCAGGAGGAAAGAACCTTGTGAGGACTGTAACCCGGAATTAGCTCATGGAGGAAAAATTAACGTCCACGAATCATTTCCACGCGGACCGTTTCAATCACGCAGCACGGCCTTCGACTTTCGACAGAAGGAAGTCGAGAGGTGCACCCTGCCTCGTATCAGAGTCCGGTGACGCCATTCGACATTGTGCAATTAGGCACAGTGTCCTTCATTTTGCCGGCATAGGGGGCAAAAAGAAAAGGAAATGAGGATTTTAAATGAACGAAGGGGTGCTCGTGTCTTCCTCATGACACAACGAAGGCGACTCTGAACGCCCGGCCCTTATCGCTTTCAGCGCTTGCGCGATGGAAACAGAAAATAAAATTTTCACTTAGAGATTCGTTGAGCTCGCTCCTATTTGTCACACTTCGTGCAGGGTTCCACCTTTTCTTCGTCTTGAGTGGCTCGTTTTATAACTACTTCTAGTTTGTACTGTTGTTGTTTTCTGTGCCATGAAAAAAAAAGCCTAACAGCTTTGGGAGACAGTGCCACGTCATAAATAGTTTTCGCTGATCGGGAGAGCTAACCATGTCCAACATTCTCAGACAAAAATTTTAAAAGTTAGAAAATTTTACGATACTGTTACGGAAATATTCAAGCTAATCAATGGTTCATTGTTCTGGCATGTATCAAAATCGCAAATGACGCTTTTGCATCACTGAAAGAGCACCGATGGCGACTGAGCCGCGAACGTGCGTGACGAAGCACGCACACATGTTCCCAGCGTTACCGCATCGCGCGAGCCCATGGAGCTCTGCGAGCAATGTAACGGCATCATTACGTGTTCACGGCTTAGCCGGGAGTGCTATTTCAATGATAGAGAGCCGGTGCTCTTGACCTGCAATACACACAGCCTTGCATCTCGGTCGGCCGCTAATACCGCAGTGTCCATGCTCGTGGCTCCATTTTCCAACCTATCTGGAACCCGATGACTGCCGCCAGGCGTCGCTGGCACAGTTCTGAGCGCCCGTCGGACCACTCTAGACTAGTGTGATCAAGTCTGTGCACTATTTGCACGGCAGTACAAAGGTGCGGCACTAGGCCCAACAGCATAACGGCTTCTCGAGATGGGCTCGCTCGTACGGCAGAGACTCGAACGCTGTGCCTCGCTCTATCCTCTCTCTCCGACGTCCGGGTTGGCCTTTTATACCCTTGGCGGTTGACGACGTTGGCATCACCCGCTTCGCCAGGAGGGTAACTCATCGGCGGGCATCGGGCATGTCCAAGCGTGTTTGGTAGGCCACGCCGGACGTTGGGCAGCGAAGCGAGCTTCTGCTGCTGCATGGGACGATGAGCTCGGCGTCTGGCTTCAACTTGATACCAGCGAGAAGGCCTTTTGTTGGAAAAGCTCTGGCACAGCAGCACCCCCGCCACCAGACAATGCGCCAGGAAGGCGAGCTGCTTCCACGTGGCTCGGATGCCGGTAGTGCTGGTTCGCCAGGCCCATCCAGGTTCTCCTCTGATGTTCGACGGACAGGTAGCTCCGCGTTCCATGTCATGCACAGACCCACTCGTCAGGAAAGGATCACTGCTCGCCACTTCCGCGGGTGTCTCCGCCCGCCTCGCTCAGTTGGTTCCGGCACTTTTGGTTCTCAGCACCGGTCATTGTTGATCATTCTGCGTCTTGGGAGAAAACGACCGACAGCAGGCAATCCCAACACAAACAAGTGCCCTCTGTCACCCGTCAGGCCAGACTTCAACGACATAAACATTCTCCTAGCTATACCTCTGCCCCTTTCTGTTCCTTCTGCAACAAAAGCCACATGTGGGATACCAGAACTCTCAAGTTCGGACACAAAGTTTCGTTACGTATGACACACAAAATACTGAATAAAAATTGGTTTTCTTGAAATCACTTCGACTAGAGGACACTCAGCCTAGGCTGCAGACGTGGTCTATGAATTTGGTCCAAGCTGTTTAAGAACATAAATAGCCGTTCGCGAAGTAACACAATAAAGCTGCGGGAAACTCGCTAAATGCTCGTCGAAGGCACCTGTGCCCCGAATGCATGAAACGGTGCGTCGGCGTCCGCATTAACGACCCCTGCTACTGCGGCAGCTAACGTCTGTGCCTTTTTCCTAATAGCTGCGCTTGTCAGTTTCTGTGTACCTGTCCACGTTTCTACGGGAGGAACAAAACAAGAACGATTTGCGTTATCTTACTGACAGCTTGTCCCTCTCCTTACGCTTCGCGCACCAGTCGCGACTTTTCATCGCGAGTGCGTAACGCTTCCGATGGGACCGTCGTTTCAATTTCTTTGTTAGTCGTGGCAGGTGAGACCTTCCACGTGCGTTTAATTCATCCGTTTTTCTTTTCGCGTGACGTGAGATTCTCACCTATTACGCCTTTTTTCACGTCTCCCTGAATATCACCTTTTTGACTCTCGGCTTTCCGCCACGCTACCTATGATTGGCAGAGCGCTTAGACGGTTTCTTCTTGCCAATTTTTTGCTGCCCGTGTCGTTACGGCCCAGTACAGTCTTATGCTTTATTTTAGGCACGATGCTCTATTGCCACACACCTACCATAACCTCTGATCCTAACCTCAGCTTCCGGGCTGACATCATGACTGGCGACATTGTAACTACGCTTTCTGAGCTTGATTTTCTTCTTTCGAGGGCAGTACCCTTCATCCTGTTTGTCTGTCATCATCTTTCGGTGACAGCTCTCTTTCTTGTGCTCGTCTATCATCTTTCGATATCTTCGTCTATCATCTTCCGCTTTTCCTTTTCTTTCGATGGCAGCTCTATTTCTTGCGCTCTCCTTTCATCTTCTGGTGGAAGCACTCTTGTACTTGCTTTTTCCTATCTGGAAGCGGATGCTGTTTTTGTAGCCAGACCTTAAAGGTGCCTGTTCGGGGGCAATACCATTCTTATTGTCAGCAGATTCGCCGGTGCTACACGGCTAAGAACTATGTTTAATGCCTTTTTTTAACATCCTCCACCTGCATTCTTTCTCCTCAGCATCTCTGAGTGCAGTTTCGTCCTCTTATTCGCGAATGAAACGACATTTGTGGAAGGTTCTGTACTCCACTGTCGTCCAGCAGCTCCGTTACTTCAGGCGCAGGTGAAGCAGCGCTCTCGACTTTTATGAATGCAGCTAGGCTGCTGTCTTCCTGCACTGGACGTGTTCCAACCAAATGCGACTGACTGTCGCCCTTGCTATCAGTTTGAGGTTCCCGCCAGTACTACTGCTTTACGCGATGTAAATGTGCGCGCAGTGGTAAGAAATGCCCCGACTCGTCTCCCATCGTTCGCCGCGAGTGTTTACGCTTTGTTAAATGCGGTAATTTGCTGTCGGGACAAGGCACAGGGAAGAAATGCATCGAGTCTACAGGTTCTCATGTATTTTCTAGCGTTATGCACACTGATGACAAGAAAATTTCTACTGCCCCAACCAGATCTTTCTTTTCTATACTTTTCAGTGCAGTGCCCCGGTGAAAGGTAGCTTGAGAGTGCAAATGCTTAAGCGATGCCCTTTTTCTTTTTGTTATTTCATCTTTTGCAGTGTCAAGGTGCCCAGTCGGCATTCCTTACCATCTGCCGTATTGCATGAGTGGTTTGAAAAAAGCTCTCTCTCAAACTTGTACTGTTGAAGCCACATTCAACAGCTTTCAGCCGACAGAGCACATGTATGTATGTACTAACGTATTTTAGGATGGGAGCTGTCTTCGTAAGACACACGTCCCCGCACCATGAGAAACCGCCACGCGTCTCATGAACCACATTATTTTAAAGATAATGCCGACCAAAATAATGCAATCTAAGCTCCCAAGATTTTGAATAAATTCCACTTTACTGTACACCACTATGTGCACGAACAGACAATCATAAATTCTTTTTGTCTCAGTTTATTTCTCGGCTTTCTGCACCATTCGTTATTACGAACGACTAGCTTTATGGACGCTCTTTACGGGGTGCCAAAGACATCGCACAGCACACGGGTATTTTTGTATTTTGCCTCGGTAGAAATACGGCCTCCGCGGCTGGTATCAAACCCGCAATCCTGGGATCACCGTGGCTGATGGAACCGAAGTGTGCATATTAAATTCAACTCAGTTTATTTCCCATAAGGTTCTGGTCGGCTACCTGGGCTAAAAGTTGTGAGTTAACAGCTTGACGAGGCCCAGGCAGCCGTTACAGGCCATAACAGTACACATTAAAAGAATATTCGTACAGATCGTGAACCAAATATTTGATACACATTTCAAATGCAACAAAATATCACTAATTCAAGTAAATGCAATGCATACCTAGGTGTATTAAAATATCAAAATATGAAATCAGCAGCACGACTAACTTGCAGAAAATTGTATATATTCAACTGATCAATGACAGCAAATCATACATACCTTCTTAACGATTTTAACGAGAAATTTTAAAACGAACTCTGAGGAAAATTAAAAAATGATTGTGCAGCTGAGAGAAAGAACATCGGGTTTAATCAATTCAAAACACTGACGCAGTGTAACTGGAGTGAATCTATTTATGTCTTTGTTGCGCGCGTTCACAGGATGGGTATTTTCTTTCAGCAGCATAGTACCTGCTATACCATAAATGTGAAGCTGGAAAGTAAACAGTATGACAACACAATTCGAAATTTATAAATATTTTGAACCCTTACTTCATTATACGCCTGTAGAGCTTGTCGAGTATGGTCTAAGTAATCAAGATTCGCAATACGACGATTCGCTTTCCTTTGAAGCAGAGAGATTTTCTCTATGTTTTAGTAGTTGTGAGCCAAATTATGGAGCAGTAATTGATAAATGAAACAAAGAGCGCATTATATATATGAAGTTTAATTTTAGAAGGAAAAGTACGACAGCGACAAATTTCACCTGTTACTGATTACAGATTATTAATTAACTTTTAGACATTCAAATCCTAAGTAAGATTAGAGAAAAATCTTACCCCAAGTATGGTGTGTTCGTGAACGATTTCAATTTCTTCACCAGCACATGTCTTAGCACCTTTCAGCGGGATGGCCTCATTTTTTGTAAAAATTCCATCACCTTTGATTTTGTAGGATTGATTTTAAGTATATTAGCACCACACCATTGATGAAGGGCATCGAGTAATAAGTTGCATTTGGTCATTAGTTTATTTACATCTACGCCAGAGAGTAGTACTGTGCATCTGCATATATAATGAATTTTATGGTCTCATCAGTAATTACTTTACTGTTTATGTAGGCATCGAATAATAAGAAGCCTAGCGCACTTCCCTACAGTACAGCTCTGATGAATGGTAATGAAGATGATTGATGGCTAACATGATGCACACATTACTGTCTATGAGCTAAATATGATTCTAATAAGGATAGAGACTTACACCTGACGCTGTAGACTGAAAGCTTATAAGTTAGAATATCATCGCCCACAGAATCGAAAGATTCACTGAAAAATATGACAAGGCAAAGAGTTATTATTTTTCTTTCAAAATTTTGCAGTACGTATTCCTTCAGTTCTAACAATGCAGATTCAGTGGAGCGCCTTTTTCTAAAGCCAAACTGCGGATTATAAATCAGGTGGAACTTTTGAAAGAATTTGTTAAAACGGTCATATAACATTTTAAAATCCTTTAGCAAACTACGTATTTTGGATATTGGGCGGTAATTTTTGGAAATTTTTATCCGCACCTTTTTGTAAAACTGATGCCCGAGACTTTTTCGTCGCATTTGGGAATTCCCTGGATTCAAGAGAAAGATTAAATATATACGTGAGTTCTGGGGTTAATTATTCTATAATATGCTTGACAGGTTTAATTTGGAAGTTATCAATATGAAAAACTTTGCTCTTGTTTAATGACATAAGGGTACTCTAAGCTTCTGCTTCATGTGTGGTTGAAATAAATATATTTCCAGCGCATGAGAACCCTAAATCTTCTATTATTTGGGAATTTTTGTGTTGTAGTATAGTTCCATTGCAGTGCTTATTGAAGAAATCCACGAGAGCTCGACCGGTAATTATCTGGTCTTCGTGCGGTAATTGTTCACGAAACATGACCGCAGCGGTGGTCAAGTGGTTGAGCATCCGCCTCGTATGCGGGAGGTGCGGGGTTCGATCCCCAGTGCCGCCGGGCACCCACCGGTGATACAATGGGTACAAGCTTTCCCCTGGTCTGGTGCTCGGCTTATTTAGGGTGAAATGCTTGGGAAATGGGTCTCTGACCCCACCTTGAGAAAAAGAAAAAATACCTTGTGACATGGCGCTCTTTGGCCATAGCTGCCCTTGCGCCATAAAAATCCATAATCATCATCATGTTCACGAAATACATCCTTCCTCTATACCCAGAACATTATTGATTACTTTCCAGCCTGCAGCCGGCTGTTGCTTACTGATATTTGCAAATGGATTTTCAAAGTAAGCGATCTTTACCCGCCGAAGCTCAAAAGTTTACCTTGTTTCTGCACTTTGAAATTTTTCAAAGCATGGGGACTTCGCGTTTATAGAAAAGTATGAAAAAGTGTATTTTTTGCTTGTTGATTGTCTTTGGTGGCGAACACTGTGTTGACGACCAGGTCAACACAGTGCTGGAAAATTTCAACCTGCCGCACTAATTATGGTCGACAAACGCTTCGCGATATGTTACCATGCTTGTTAACTAGCTATATATCGGGGTATCGACATTGTTAAACTAAAGATTTCAGATTTCATTGCCATGTTTTGATTTGGTTTATGGGGTTTAACGTCCCAAAGCGACTCAGGCTATGAGAGACGCCGTAGTGAAGGGCTCCGGGAATTTCGGCCACCTGGGCTTCTTTAACGTGCACTGACATCGCACAGTACACGGGCCTCTAGAATTTCGCCTCCATCGAAATTCGACCGCCGCGGCCGGGATCGAACCCGCGTCTTTCGGGTCAGCAACCGAGCGCCATAACCACTCAGCCACCGCGGCGGCTCCATGTTTATCAGCTTACTCGACTAAATTCATGTACTATATACTATGCGCTAGATTTATACTGTGTGATGTAATGTATTTTACGTCGTTTGTCTGTATCTTGTAATAAGTTTTCATTTCTGCTGTATATTTTGTTTAGTACCTGATGAAGCATAGTTACGTCTTTTTACGTTGTCTTGCGTTTTTCGCGTGTTTTTCGCTGCTGTCAGTGCCTGATAAGGGGGCCATGGGCACCACAAGCCGAGTTTGAACGCCTTTTCTCTTGACTCCTTTTTCACACTGTGTAGTGAGAACAAGAAATAAAGGAATGAATGAATGAAACTGTCGGTTTTATCCCACGGCTTCTTTGACTTCTTTGATGGAGTAAAATTTTTGATATGTTTAGAATTAGTTTGTGAAAATATCTTCAGAAATTGTAGATAGATAAAAAAATAGATAAAGAGGAGGAGGGAAAGGCAGGGATACCTTTAGTAAAACGAGCTTTTGGGCAAGTTGGTTACTTTGCTTCCACATAACTGCAGCGTAAAAAATTACGAGCACAAAAAAGGGGAGAAACACATGCAGCTTTTGTACGGAGCAGCTTTTGTCCGTGTCGTATGTGTTTCTCCCCTTTTTTGTGCTCGTAATTTTTTACGCTGCAGTTATGTGGAAGAAAAGGCAGGGATGTTAATCAGAAAGGTGTTCCGGTTAGCTACCCTGCACTGGGGAAGAGGGATTAGGGGACTAAAAGGAAGAAGAGAGAAGGGAAAAAAGGCATAACACACACACACGCACAACGCTGTCACAATTTGTCACTCAATCCAGTCGCTCTCAAGTGGGCAAAGAGTGCCTTGTAAATATGCATCGTTTACATTCGGTTTGTTATACGCAGAACACCAGTCTTGGAAGCTAATATCGACTTCAAAAGTCTCTAAACCACACTGAAGCATTTATTGGATGGTTATTTGTTCAGAACGTTCTTATTTTTTTGTAATGAGTCATAGAGCATGAAAATGGGACACTGATCACTGAAATCAGATGTTATAGTACCAAAACTAAAAGCAGAAGTTTCTGAGATGGTTATTAACAAATCTAAAGTAGATAAAGTAGACACTGTAACACGAGTTGGCGTATTAATTACACTTGGAAATCGAATCCTAACGATTGAAATTGAGTAGTAAAGTCAACGACAGCTGAAGTATTATGCAAAGTATTTATATTGAAATCACCTCCACATGTTAGCTGAAAATTATTACTTCGAGCATGTTCGAGGAGGAGTGCAAAAAACGTTCATAAAAGACTCCATATTTTCATTCGGTGGGCGATTCAGAACCGTGATAACTAAATTCACTTAAAAAAATTCAGGGATTCAGGTAGTATTTCACAACTTTTACATGTTTGCACGTGGAGCGCAACACCACCCCCACGTCGAGTTTTACAGTTGTTGCAGAAAATGTTATACCCGTCAAGACGAAACATATCACCGCCATAATAGTACCAAGTCTCCGAGATAATTACAGCTGTATATATCAAAGCAAATTGACTTTAGAAATTACGATGTCATCTTATTTTTCACTTCCAGGACGAGCATTGATGTGTGAAGCTGTTTGCAGAGAGGGCGGTTGAGGAAGAATGCACCCAGGCGGGACGAAGCTATGATAATTCATTTTGACCCATATAACAAGCAACAAAAAAAGATAAAAAGGAACTGTCGTAGCACTCATTTGATCTTCGCAAGATCAGCCTCACAAGTGAATTAAGTAGCATCAGAAGCATATCTGTTTGCTTAGCAAAACCTTTTCCATTTAAGGTCCACACTGACTTCCATTTGTACTCACAAGGAAGGCAGACGAGGCGCGACTGTATTTCTGGAGTTTCTTCGAAAGTAGCCCGCAAGAAAGACTGCTACGCCCACAATACTTCTGTGCACACACTAGTTCCTGTCTTTGACGTCGACGCCGTGTTGTTGATGTGTAACAATGCTTGTTTCACATGCGAACGCCTCCCTGTGCGCTGCATCAATCCTTGCTACCGGTCGATGCTGCATCGCAGCCTTGTTCCCCCTACCAACAAGGTGGCGGGAGACGATCACCGTTAAAACTTCACAGTCATTCGGTCACCCCCACACCGTTCGTGTAAGCGCATGGTGGCATCGAGCCCGTATCCTGAGCTATATAAAAATGAGGAAGAAGACAGAAAATGATGCGCACCTGGCTTGGGATGCAGGAAGCACTGCCTTGGACGCGAGCGCCTGCAACATATCAACGCGAGTTACAGCAGCCCAACGAGGAGGAGACGCCAATATAAGCCACGACTGACGTCAATGAGGCTTTCATTAAAATCACACCACAGCCTACTTTGCCGCCCTTCCAACTCGTCATACACTGCCTGGGAAGAAATTGAGAGGCTCCTTGGCTGGCCGCATAAATTTTGACTTCCCATCCTAAAAACACGTTGACTTCCTTTAAAGGTTCTGCGTAAGGCGTTCAGTCCCGCGCAGCAAACGATATCCGGATCTATCAGGTGCAGCTTCTTTCCAACATACTGCCAGGCAATAGCCAAACGCGAACACCGCCAGAGAACAAAACGCAATATTTTTTTCGCTTTTTAGGTTAAGCTCTAGAGAGGCACTACTGCAATGGTGTTTGAATGTGAACAGTTCTGCGAAGTGCATATCAAACAACCGGTTTCACATTTATATCGCGTGGCTCACGTGTATGGCATGATTTGGGGAGTTCGCGTTTCGATTTCTACGTGGTGATAGCCGCGGGCACCTTCTAGTAAAACTCTTGCTTGGGCTAGTTGGTTCATGCTTGAAGATAGATGCTTGATGAAAATGGCGCAACAAACGAAGACGAAAGACATCTGAGTTGAAAGGAAGTTCTGCCTCACGCCTGCTTTCGAGTATAAGCACACCAAAAAAAGCAGGAAATTCTTGGCATGCAACCGCTGCGCCAGTACGACCATGATTTGCCCGTTCGTTTGAAGGGAAAACTGGTAAACTCTGCTGAATAGGTTATCCAGTCACCTGATTCATGACCTCAGTGTTGTTGAAAGGCTGCTGATGTGGAGGATCCTTGATGGAATAGCGTTCACGTTGTCTTTAACTCGGAGTAATTTGGAACGCAATGGAAATAACGAGTAGTTTTAGTAGGTTCCAGTTCTAATTTTTTGTGCGCTGTTTTGCAGTGACACGCAGTGGCAATTTGTTTTCATGTTTGCTGCCTCGAAAAAATGTCTGCAGATAATGAATCATTCCGTTCATTATTTCATTCCAAAGGTTCTAATGCTGTGCTCTGGATTACTTGTGTTCGATAGTGAAGGCAATAGTAATTGCATTTTTATTGCTTGACTCTGTTGTAACATATGCAAACAATTGATTGCAATGCTTCATTATCATTGTTAGATGGAAGAACTTGTGCCTTTTTCTTTCTTTTATTGGTGTCAATGCTACTGTCTTGCACCCATTCATCCTGGTGTGGTTGCTGCCGCCATTTTCGCTTTTTTTCTTTTTCGTTCATGCCAATAGCGCTTTCTTGGTCGAGTTTTTTTTTTTGCCATTCATGAGCATACGTCTGCTGATATAAAAATGTCTTTTTGTCCCCTTATATGATAAAAAGATCAATGACCTTAAAAATGGATCCGGAATGACGGAATTGGTCGCGAGAAAACATAACTGTCATTCACTGTGGCGCTGTTTGAATGACAGGCTCGGAGAGCATAATAAAGATATAAAAGACGGCGGAAGGAAGAACTTGCCTGAACACGTGACCTCATGCTAGTGCACTGCCACTTTGGACAGGACCAAGGTTCTCAAACGCTACAAGAACCAGCTTGATCGCGAACTTTTTGAGGCGTATGCCATACATCAACGAGGGGAGAAGTGCGTCAGCACTCCTTCTGTTAACTTGAAAAGAAAAGAAATCAGATTTCTCGATGGCTGATTAGAAGAATCTTGTGACCTAGTTTCATGCTTTTATAATATGTATGGGTTTTATATATTAACGTTGCTGCAATAAATTTCTTTCAGTTGATAATCAGCGCCCGTGTGCGTGTCTTCCTTTCTTGATCGCGTCTGCTGCGCTATTTCCATGCAAAGAAGTTTTCCAGGTTGTGAGGCCAATAGTGTTCTCGCACTAAATAAGAAAGAAATATCTCATCCATATTTACACGAAAATGATCTCGGCGTTCAGTGTTAGTGCAAAAGCACTGGGTCACGAGGTTTAACCGATTCACCGCGATTACATGAAGTTTCACCTTCAGGGTGACATTGGCCCATGCAGAAATAAGATAAATATGGCCACGACTGGGTGTCGAACCCGCGGTGGCGCGAGCAGGTAAGCTTCGCTGGCCACTACACGACATCGCTACACTACCGCCGCAGCAGCCCACGCCTCGTGCAAAAGTTGAACACACTCTCGCGCTGTTGCATTGCACATCTTCACCAACTCCCATCTGCGGCGCGAACACATAAGATAGCTTAACCTCGATGACGGCTTAACATGACCCTGATATCGTCGCCAGACGTTTCGACGACCCAGCAAAGCGGTGATGCGAAGCGAGCCGGGCTCGTCAAACGTATCGGAAAAGGAGTTGGGCCGACTTCGCCGCATTCATGTACAGCGAGAAAGACGACGGCGTCAACGTGCCTCTACAGATCCCAAAGGCGTGGCTAAACGCATTGAAGGACTTTCGAATAAGCGACGAAAGCG
Source organism: Amblyomma americanum (assembly GCF_052857255.1). Classification (NCBI taxonomy): domain Eukaryota; kingdom Metazoa; phylum Arthropoda; class Arachnida; order Ixodida; family Ixodidae; genus Amblyomma; species Amblyomma americanum. The sequence goes on along the minus strand of NC_135497.1, from coordinate 324,641,795 downwards.
TCAGGCCACGTTAGCGGCCAAAGCACCGGAACAGCCAGTCATTCGTCGTAAGGAACAGCGAAAGGAACTAGCAAGTTAAGCGTTACTACGTGAACAGAACCATCAACCTGTCACCGAGGAACTCAACGAGCACCAGGTGTCGTATCCTAAAGGGCATCCAGTGCCAAATTTCGAGCAAACCAAAGACAAACCAACAGAAAAACTTAGCGAAACCGTGCTTTCCCACGTCTAACACGGCTCAACCTTATTTGAAACCCCGCTAATTTTTTTCTTTAAATCTAGCCGATGTACCTCAGCACTGCCGAAATCATTGCAGGCAGACAGGAAACCCGGGAAGCAACCGGCACGTCCTAAACAAATTTACTTCAAACACTGGCGCGCACACGCGTAACCTCGGCATTCAATAATATTCGCGTTCAGCCCTGCGAAACAGCAAATATCTCGTCCCCGAAACCTAGCCTGCAGCAACACCCCACTCGCACGGTCATGCCACTCCGCGTGGAAGGTCGCTAAAGGGGTGTCTTTCCAACCGAGATACGCACGGGGCGAGGAGGGAATCGCAACGCAAACAGCTGAGTCGAGTAGTGGTCTGACCCTGACCTCGGCGCCGACAGGTCAAGAGCGACCTCAAACAATGGCGTCGTGTCAGCGCCGGTCGCGCCAGGAACGGGGTCAGCCTCGGGCGGAGAGAGCGCGGCGAGGACTACGCGACGGGCGGCACGTGCGGATCGCGCGTACGCGCCTGCCGAAGACGCCCTCCGTTACGAGAAGACCTGGCCCACATCGCGGCCAGCCCTCAGTTTCTAGCGTTGCCGGATGCGATGCAGGGACTGCTTCGTCGCCTCTGGCGTCGCCGCCGTGCTGTCAGTGACGAGTGCCCCGAGAGAGAAGCAAAAGACTCGGGCGACTCAGTGTGGGGGCGACCTCAGGGGTCGACGAACGAGTACCGCCTCCGAGTCACCAGATTCGTGGCCCGTTCCCCGAGTGGATGAAACCCGGTTCCCCAGGCATTGCCAAGTCCGCCCTGCAACCCAGCGCTGAGTTTGCAAAAGCAAAACGAAACATCAACAAAAGGCACAGGCACTCATTACTGGCATGAGATGCGGAGTGATTTTTTTTTCTGTTCAACGAATGTAGCGCCCCTTAAATTTTCTTTTGCCGGGGGTAAATATTGTATTCATGCGTAATACGTGAATTGGACGTAACGCCATCCCTAACGTGTAAATTTGCGGAGAGATTGATTAAGAAGTGAAACTTTTCTGATCTCTAGTTGGTTCATGACTCTAAATCTTCTTTGTGCTGCAGCAAGAGACGACAACGGGCCAACCAAAGTATACAACAAGCCAAAAGGTGAAACTTGCACCTTTCATGAAAATTTTGTTATTCAAAAATTCTTGAAGCTAGCCTGTTCCAGTATTTTTGCTCAATGTTTTCAGTCACCCTCAGAAGGAACCATCCCATACGATTGGAAAATTGGGTAGGTAGTTGCTATCCACAAAACAAGTACTACAGATTGGCCTCTTAATTATAGTCCCATTTCATTAACAAGAGTGCCTTGCAAGGTCATGGAACATGCAATTTACTCCCAAATCATAGAATTCTTAGATTTCGATAACTTCCATTCCTCAAAGCATGGATTTCAGAAGGGCTTCCGCTGCAACTCATGTCCAGCTTTCTCGGGCAAAAATTTTTTAAATTGAAAAATTGCCAGACACTGTTATATAAATATTGAACGTAATGGTCCATTATTGTGATATGCAGCAAAATCTTTCTTTTAAAATGTGTCCATCGATCGCATCGAAGAGTTAAGACTGCCATAGAAAAGCAATGGGGAACGCTTTTGATGATAGCAAAAACGTGAATAGTAAAAGAAATACAAGACTGCTTTCGGCTGATTTTCGGATATATTGATCGATAAAGTGAAATCTTTGAACTGGTTTCTTCGATTGGTAGCTTTAGGTCGCTCTAGAGCGCTCTGAGAGGCGACAACACATTCGGCTGGTCGAAACCGGCCGCTCTGACTACATTCGGCTGGTTCTTTCTGAGCGCTCGCCTCCAGCTCAGATCGATCTGACGCGCTCTGAGAAAAAAGTCGGAGCGGCTCCGAGATGAGTCCACGTGACAGAGCCACTTCCGCCATTTCGCGAAAGCGGTGCGAGGCTTCGGCGTCCCCTACGCGTAGACAGAAGCAAGTATGGGCTTTTTGACGCAGTTACGCTGTAGTAGCGTCCTTGCTGTATTGTTTTGAGGGTGCCGCGCTGTGTGGGGCAAAATGTCGAAGAGGCGACGCTAGGAACGCGGTCTGTGTTGCTGTCACATGACAACAGCGATTCCAGCAGCAGCGCAGACGAGGACGACAGTGCTATCCACTAGGCGATGATCGAAAAATTGGCGTCCCACGGGGCGCTCATTCTGGAGGCGGAGAGCCGGGGTCGGTACACAGGCGAAGCGGTGACCGCGATGCAGTCTGTGTTCGTTTGCGTGCGGCTACTGTTGACATCAGCAGCGCTGCTGCGTTGTGGTTCGGGAAGTTACGTCCTCTTCATGCGCTTCCGCTCTAAAAACTCACTGACCATTCGGCTTGACTTGTCTCGCTACGCGCTCAGAGCAAGAGCGGCTCCCACTCGGCCAGATCCTAACCGGATCACGGGAGCGACCAGTCGTAAACACCATTACATTATATGAAAAAATGTCGTTCACAAAGAGTTTCCCGCTCAAAAATGCTTTTCTCTAGAATTAATGGGTATGAGCCATTTTTCCTCACGACCAGCCTCGACATTCTTCTACAAACTGACGACATTTTACTAGGCTACGCTAGGCAGCACTCAACAAGGGGCTATTGATCGTGATGAAAAGTAAGAAAACCCCTATTCATGCTCCGAATTGAAGCTTGTTTCTCGAGCTCTTTCATTCGAACCTGTATTCAAACATCCTCCCATGTATTAATGAATTCCTCACGCATCACTGTCAGCCCGTCTTCATTTATAACCAATCCTCGAACCCGCTCTTGGTCGCCACAGGCGACCCCTTAAGTCCGTATTATATCTCATTTACATTAGATACTTACCACAACATGCATCTTAGCATATCCGTTTTTTACGCTATTGATTATTCATAGTTCAGTGACTAACCCCTGAATTAAAACCGCAGGATGACATAAACCACGTGCAAAACTGTTGTTTGCAGCGGCTGATGGCACTTAACCGTGGCAAATGTAATATCATCTACTTTCACCACCACCGTAAGAATTTTGTTCGTAGAACAGAAGGCTTACGACGATCGACTTAGCGTGGACCGAGGGCAGATGCGAGGACTGATAAATCTACTGGCTAAACTGGTGATGATATCAGGGCGATCTTGCATGCCCTCACTGCGCCCCAGCCTCGTCGATCATGCATGCCGCGAACACTGATGATGAAATAATACGAGTCAGGAGGTATGCATGCCACCGGCCCGAACAGCTTCAATGCAGACGACGGCCAGCTTTGCTAGATTTGAAAAGTGATCTTCAAATAATTTTTTTATTCGCCACTCAAATCTCCCGTTATTTCGCTCTTTGCGGACGGATATTTGTGCTTAATTTTTTTCTGCTGCATTTAGGGCATTTTTCATTTGTGTGAACGTCAAATACGCGGCGCTGTATGGTCCCCTTATTGACACCTATGAAAAGCTCCTTACCGAAAGCGTGACATTTAGCTTCCGACCCTCGAAATGAGACTGCCTTGACTTCCTCGAATTTTGTGTAGTTTAAGGCAGTTCGAGACTGCAGCGTGACAAGCGCATAACATCTTAAAGACGGCCAGAGGAACATCGAAGATCATCCTCGGAGGGGTTGCCCCCGGACAGCCGCGGCAGAAACCAACAAGGAGACCCTTGATACACTCATCAAAGAATACAGGCGAGTAATAATGAATTATGCAGCAGTAATGCTTAATAAATAGAGTCAAGTGCAGTTGAGCAGCTGATTAAAATCATAGGCCACCGGAAATTTGTACCCTCTGTGTTCCACGCCTATTGACCGAGGACCCCGATGTTCAGCGCGAAAACATCACTTTAGATATTTTGCAGTGTTCTCGAAAAGAAGACGACTTCCTGCTGAGCATTGCGACCGGTGATGAAAGATGGTTTCTTCGAGCCTCAAAAGAAACGATGGAACATGGAATGACACCACTCAAGCTCTTCGTCAACAAAGGAAGCAAGAAATGTGCCTTCAGGAGGCACTGTCATAGCCGCGATCTTCTGGTAACCGAAAGGTTTCATTTAATTGATTTCCTTGAGAACGGGAAAACGATAAATATTGTTCAATACGTTCAAACACTAAAGAAACTCTGTCGCGCACGGCGCGATTAGCGACCTGCAAGAACTGTCATGCTGCAGCGTGATAATGCGTGCCCTCGTTTGATAGAAAAAAAAACTTTACACAATGAGGCTGGAAGTTCTTCGGCACGCGCCTTAGAGCCCTGATCTGTCTCCTTCTGACTTGCAGATTTTCGGATGTTTGATGGATAAAATTCTAGGGCTCCGATCTGAGACAGCCAAGGCGATCCTTGCAGCAGTGCACCAGTGGTTTTACAAGGCTCGAACGGAGAACTACTGCAAGGGTATTTTCAAGCTTCCTGATCGATGAGAGAAAATGTCTGCGGTGAATTAGGCAGTAGGTTGGAAAGGTAACAAACGTCTGAAAAATTAAGTACCAAAGTTTCGTTTTCAGTAACGCAGCGCGATTATTTGTAAAACAGTGTTGCTCATTGCTTTCGGTACGGCGCTCGTATGTTATGCTGCCAGTCAGACGCGAATTCGAAGCATAATTGTCCCTGTCAACTAAAATATAATAATCGCCTTCGTAATCACTGCAGTAGTCAGCGTGCATATTGCTATAGAAACCTCAAACCAGTTGATTCCTAAACTATTCGATTTTGTAGAATTGTCGCAGCACATCCATGTTCCGAGATGCCTTTCCTCAAGGTTTTCAGTCCCACCTGCATAATTACCCATGCGATACGGTGATTCCTTCCTACTTTGACGTAGTTCCTGCGTAGTTATCTTTTAATATGTGCAAGTGCAAGGGGAACCGGGTTGTTGTTTTATCTCTTGCTCAACAGCGTTCGCCGACGAAATGTCATTTGCAACAGCTGCGTCACACCGGACCGGAGTTTGGCTGCGTTCGTCCCCGACTTGCATGCTAAATTAAGCGAATTTTCTTGGAAATGTTAAGGTGGAAATCTCGGAGCATCAGCACGCTGCGAGAATTCTACCGACAGGTACTTGCAAGGTTTAGTACCAGCTATAATTTCTTGCGAGAAGTATGCATGCGAACTACCATCCACGGTTTATCAAAACAAACGCCGATAAAAACGCCGTTGGAACGGTAACGAGACACATGGGGGAAACGTTTACAAGGAAGGATCAACGGCGGGTTAAGCAACGCACTATAGACGTAACCAGCAGTTTAGCAAAGGTGTAGGACCTCAGCTGCGGCAATAAACCATAAGGTTTCTGGCAGGATTCTGCCTCAAGAACGAACCTGCTCTCGAATGCGTCTATTGCGACATCTCGCCATTAGATTTTGTGCCCGCGCTCCATTTCATCACTGCGCAGTATAGTATGTATGCGTTAGAGGTTCGTTCATTAAAGATAAAAGCTGGGTCCCTCTCCCGCTTTAACCGTTCTCTCCTCTATCGTCACAAATATTTTGCTCTTCTCCGAATAAGTGCTCTTCGCCGACATATTTACTTAATGACTTCTCTGATGCAAGAAGAGTATGTCAGCTTAAATATTCTCCTTTGTCTTTTTCAGCATATTCTTACGCGCCAGTGAGCCCTTGAAATGCCTCTTTTTTGAGCGAGGTGTTTTTTATTCTTCCCGTCGCTCTAATTAATCTTCTGTTGCTAAAGCTTCGTTTTTCTTTTTACCGCATGTATTTGTTGCCTTGATAAATAGCGAACCTTGAAAGTAGCTATCGAAACTTGATTTTCATTGACATTTCCATCTCTAAGCCTCGCTACGCTCACTAAAAGGAGTGACACCAGGATTCATGCATCTCGCCGGCATTAGGCCTAGGAATTACCGGACCTATTCGTGGAACATATGGGCTCACCACCGAACGTACATTTATGTGTCCCCATTACAGTCATGCGAAGTGCGCCATTCACCAAGATGGCTTGGAGCGAGCAGAGCAGAATAGGGAGTTAGAGACATGGAAGGAACTATAACGGTCCACCTCGTGGGCCTTAGCGCAGCCCTTGGAATGTGTACAATACAAAACATTTCATTTGTGCAATACGTTCTGCTATTTTTTTTTTCTGTCAGCATAACACAGTCTTTGGCTATGTTCATCGAGCTTATTCTGACCAGTCGGAAAGTGAAAGTTTCCGGGAAAGGAAAACAATCAGTTTGCTCATACAGGTGAAGTTACAGTGCACGCTTACTCATGACTGCTCTCCTCAACGCTGCAGCTGTGTAATCTCTAATGGTTTCCCGGTTCTGTTAGCTTTCACCAAATAGCTGTAGCTCAGCTCGGTTGCGACGGCGCCTCTCCTCCCTTCATTTTCCCATTTCGTTTTCGCAGGAGTTTTCGGTTGCCACAGACTACTACGACACCGCCTACGGCTCCGCGTATCCGGAAGTTTTCCTGCATAGCTGCCGCTTTAAGTGAAGGAAATCAAAGGGCCGTATTTATTGCGCCACTCCTTTGGCCTCGCTTGGTTTTTCTATTCTATAGGTGTGTTCGTTCCCCACGATAACATCGCTTTCAACTGCGGCTAAACGACCAAAATCGAACGGGGCAAAACGCGCCGACTGTACATTTCTGCGGATTGCGCCTTTCTCATTCTCCAACCACATGCAATGGATTATGAAAGCCGCGACGAGCCCCACAGGCACACGCCAGTTAAACATAGTCGACCCGCGATGGGCGTGTGACGGCACTGTCTTCTCTCGGCACAGACTCGTGGTATCCACCCATTCGGCTGGATGATGAAAAACGCACCATCCGAGCTGTGTCTCCAGCTCCCCGCATCCGGTACTTGCCCGGTGCAAGCGCTAAGTACGGTTCACCAGCCCTGGACACCGGGCGATAAAGGGCAATCAAGAAGAACAGGAAAACGCCATTAGAACAAGCAACGGCGTACATTTATGCAAACGGCGACCCTGAGCGAGCCTCGCGGCGCCCCGACAGTCGAAGAAAAAAAAGCGAACGGGCGTGCAGACCTACTGCGCGTGCTGCACACCAGCACTGATCCTGCGCACGTGCCTCAAGATGCTGCAGCATTTATGTTCGCCTTACTGCGCCAAAGGTTTTCCTCGTTCCTCCCTTAGCTGGAAACCATCGCTGCCCCCAGTGAGCGAGTGCCTTGTACGTGATGTTTTTTTTTTCCTCCGCTCTCTGGGCTTAATGCACTTTCCAGATGCGTGAAAAACTGGGTTCTAGACATGAACACAGCTGTCTTAAGGATGTGACGCAAAGTGTGAGAGATGGCGATTAAAGCAGGATACAGCGACGCCGTCCTGTCACATTGAATTATATTCCTTTTCTCTTTCGTGTGCACCCAAGAAGATCGCACCATCCGGCCCAGTATTGTAGTACATAACAGCGCATCTGGGTAGCAACCTAGTGGGCCCACGAGCACCGATCAGTGCGTAATGCCTTTGGTCACTCATTCGATAATTACACAATAGGTTACACGAAACAATTTATGAAATAACACGGGAAAAAGAATAAAGGATACAGCTGTCAGCGCTAGGAGAACAAAACGTGCACAAGTTGGGAAGTCACTTCGCGCGGCACTAACCGCAAAGGGTTGACAAATGAGCACTACCGAGCTCATGTTTGCTGGATAATGCAGAGGTCGGTCGTAGAGCGCATTTATAGTGAGTACGGCTGCACTTCCAATAAATAATCGTGAACGCTCTCACGAGTGTGCTTGTGAGAGCACTCACTTCAATGTCTGTATGCCACTTATGGATTCAAGGCCACTTAGGCAGTATTGTCTTTGTACAGTAAGTGAACCCTCGAGCTTTCGCTTCTTCCATGCTGCGATACTGATGCCTTTTATGTCGGCGAAAATTCGACACATAGGTATCGTTGTGAAAAATTCTTCGGGGAGTGATGCAGCCCTGTTCGCATGTATTTTTTGTTAACTTATTTTGACCTGGAAAACTCCATAGCAAGAATTAAATGCTTTAGTTTAAGTATGATAGGTTCAATGCCTGCTCATTCGAAGATGATAGGGTTAATTTCCGAATACTTAGCCGGCGGGGGTTCAAGAAAGTGATCGCTTGGAGGCGATGGAGAATATGAATCCCTAAAACCATTATTAAGTGGAGTATATAAAGCAATAAATCACAATAGGCTCTTGAAGTTTCGCGGCATAACGCACTCAGGGACCCTTCTCGTAGCTTCTACTTCCGTGTGGTCCCGCCGCAATGTCTGGCTGACTTTGGCGTTCAGCTAGAGCCCAGGGCAGCGATCGATTCCCAGCCGCGGCGGACCCATAACGGTGTAGTTGTACAGATTGTTAGAAGCTACGTTTGAAACAGGGAATCTATCCTACGTCAGATGCCACTTAGCAACGAGTTCGAAAAGCCTTAGTGTCGCGCACAGGACGCCTTTCACTCACTTAGTGCCTATACGACCTTCAGACATATTTCGCGTTCACGGCTTTCACGATTCGCCAACCCTGGAAGGCATACACGAGGAAAAAGATCGCCCAAGGCTGCGATTTCAGACCTTGTTACCTGAGGCACAGTCGGCATTATAGGCTGGTATTGAGACACATGAGGAAAGTGCAGTATTTGCTAATGCAGGAGATTTCAGGGGTGCATAAACGAGTTGTCTTTCCTTTTATCTGCAATGCAAGCTTTCGCTGTCCTCGACTGATAGGTCACACAAAGTCGGTTTTGGTGCAGCACATACATCATTTTCAATGCGCCAGGCCAATCGTGCGCCGATCTCAATTGTTGTCTTCTTTTTCTACAATGTGCTAGTGGACACGCTCTCCCTTCCTGCGTTCAAGTGTTTGGCTTCTTCGAGTGTTTAAATGAGCGCTGTCCTTAAAGTTGAGCATTTTCACACGCTCTGGACTTTTGTGGTCGTGTCAGGGCATTTAAATCCCATTGCAATAAACTGTCACACTGAGGCCACCTATTGTGCCCCGAAGCTTTTATGCTTGCCCATTCAAGCCGATGCGAGGCTATCATGGCCCAGGTTAACCCACTTCAATGGCACACTGCTTATGGAATTTTAGCTTTATAATTTTCATCGCGCTGCTGAGGAATCCTCCCGCTTCCTCTGTATGTCAAAGTACCGCATTTAGAAATCTCATCGAGCTTTTTACACCCGTGCGAATAAAAACACTAAAAATCACTTTCTTTCCCAGTGCGTCAGCTTGGTTTCGTGGCATGTGCTTAACAAAGAATACATGCATGACGGTTTTGTTTAGCACTGGCCCTGACAAATGGGCACTCGGTCAACAATTCTGCGCTCAGCATGACCTTTTGTGCGAGAAGGAGTTTGCGTAACCTGGGGGAACAAACCGTTTAAGCACTCTCATGGCTCGATAAGTGCTTGGCTGTCACTATAGCGTTCCCGTAGTCAGGATGTAACCGGACTACACGGCAGCTTTACGAGACCTGAAATGACAATAACAAACAGATGAATGCTCCTCATGCGTTTTAGAGGTGCCTATGCGCTGAAGGCCCCAGTGCAAACATACGTGAGGACAGGTTGTTCGTGGAGGAGTTAACCGGTTTCTGCTTGAGCACGCTAACAAAATTTTTTGCCTTAACAGCTTGCGTAGTGAAGCTGACACCTGCACTATTTCTAAGCAATATTTTTCAACGCTGCAAGTGTGAAGTCTGCATTTATCAGCACAGAACGTGCAGCTAAAACAAGAATGAGCGGAAAAGTGCGGCGTAAATATACTTATCATCGTCTGCCAGCCTCTTCTGCGTAACACAGCGCGTTAATTAATGCACAAACGCGCACTAAGAACGCGCTCTCTCGTTGGCAGCGCTCGCAGCTTCCAATGTTGAGTTCGACGACAATACTTTCAAAAAGTTGCAGAGCTCCCACGGAGTTTTGTAACACTACATGCGAGCCTGCGAAGTCAGTAACTAGTGGCACGAAACAGCGCGAAAACACGGGACTACAGAAAGGAAGTACACAGACACAGCGCTGACTTACAACTGGGTGTATTTCATGCGAGAAAGCATTAACTGCAGAAAGCAAGCACAAAAAAAAAACACAACACACTGTTGATATCATTTGCTAGTATCTAAGAAAGCTGCTTCTTACACAAAACAACAGTGTGTTGTGTTTTTCTGGTGCTTGCTTTCTGCATTTAATGCTTTCTCGCACGAAATACACCCAGTTGTAAGTCAGCGCTGTGTTTGTGTACTTCCTTTCTGTAGTCCCGTGTTTTCGCGCTGTTTTGTTCCAGTATGCGATACAGCGCGAATAAAGACGGGGACGAAGCGAGACAAGACACCACAGCGCTGTGTGTCTTGAAGCAACTAGCTCAACAATCGTCCCTTTTCCAGTAACGACACTCTTAATCTTCGTTCCGCAGAGTCTTTCTTGCTTTTACATAAGCTCCATTTAACTCCCCTGTTTCACCTATATGATGTGGAACTAAAATCGTATTACCTTTTTTCATCCTCCTGCGACCGTCCTCCTCGGTAAGCTTGATTTAAGTGGAACAACCCGTTGCCGTTTTTACACGATAAAGTTATGCGAGATCGGATTCCAGTTCTTCACGAAGCGTTCCGGATAAAAGTGGGCCGCTGCTTGCGTCCCTGTCACATAGGAGCCAATGGGCTGAAGGTGTATTAAATTTAGAGCGTCTCTTCAGCGGGCCAGTGCAAGAAGGCGCGCTCGAGCGGTGATGTTTCTCACTCGAACGCTTCGAGTTATGTTTTCTGCCGGTCGATAGGGTCTTGAGGGAGAGCAAAAGATGTTTTTGCGTATACACACGTGGTGTGTATCTTTTTTTTCAGCGAGAAACCTTTGAGCAACTACAGGCGAAACGACGGCGACGTTATGCCTAATACCTACGTCCTCCTGAACGCAAAAGCCGACCGCGTGTTTTGGCTGCTCCTAAACGGTGACGAAGGTGGCTTTCTTATTGTGTTGATAGCAGGCGCTCCGTGTTCTAAACCTTCGATGAACTACGGGAGCGTATGCTGTGTTATTCCATGGGAATCAGTTTTGTGTTTTGTGCTTTGTACGCTTTCATGAAATTTTCTGCGCACATTTCTTTCCGCAACGGATGGATGGTGGACTAATACGCATCGCTTCTGCGACTTCCAGGAACATATGACACTATTTTCTAAGGTTACTCGGCTTGCACCGCAGATTGGAATTATTAAAATTGTAGATAGTCCGACTAGTTTCAGAAAAGAGAGTCGTGCTTCTCGCAGAAAAAATTCCTTCCAGCGTCGACTTCGATAACAATGTCTTCGGCAAATCTGCCGTCCTGCAGAATGTTCCAAGAGCGCAGTTTTATGTAGAAAGGTTGTTCCTAACTGGCAACAAAAACTGGACGATCACTGTGTGTCTTATAAGTTCCTGCTATGCTTAGCATACAACTCGTCGTGGGGTCATGCTGACGATTTTTCATGGCGCAAGGGCGCTGTGCCAAAGCGCGCCATGACACAAGGTGTTTTCGACTACCCAATGAAGGGTTCGCGACCCATACTTTAAGCATATCTCTCTTCCCCCCTTTTCTCTTTGATGATTAAAATGCCGAAAAAACAAAAAGCATTCAGTAAAGCTGCATTATAGTATATAATTTCTAAAGTGCGCATATGCCCTGTAAATTTTGCTAACTGTAATCTAAACACTGCAATAAAAGATCTGAATCGAAATTTGATGATTTTATTTGATTTATGGTGGTTTAACGTCGCAAAGCGACTCAGGCTATGAGAGACGCCGTAGTGAAGGGCTCAGGAAATTTCGACCACCTGGGGTTCTTTAGTTCCTTAACGTGCGCTGACAACGCACAGTATACGGGCCTCTAGAATTTCGCCTCCATCGAAATTCGCCCGCCGCGGCCGGTATAGAACCCACGTGTTTCGAGCTAGCAGCCGTGCGCCATAACCGCTGAGCCACCGCGGCGGCCGAATCAAAGTTTAGTTTATATTTATACTTCCGTTCGCCCACTCTTCGCGTTCAGCTATGACTGGCATGCAATAAGTCTCATATTTTAGAATCTAAATAACCCATTGCTTCAGCCCTTAAATGTAATGAGCGATGGCCAATGGTAATTATCCTGATGACTTCGTCATATCCAAGCATGCACACGCATTTCGTCGGCTTATATCTTTTGAACTTGGAAAGCAGCATTGAATGCACAAGGTGCCGGACACGGCGAAAATTTCCGTGGTTGGGGCTGCGTGTTTAATGCTTTAATGTGTACCCTCTACACCCACGGCCACAAGTCTGGTAGCCGAGTGTGCCGCGAAATGCTTGAATATGACTGCGGACGAAGCTGGTTGCCTCACAAGAAAGGTAAACAAAGCCCCCACCCCCTCTACTCTGCACCCTGAATGCGTATTTATAGTGGCGGTCTGGAGCACGTTTTCTTGCTCCACGAACCACAACTCAGGTGTCAGTAGGCGATTAAAATTCAGATCATCTGTTCAGAAATTCAGATCACTCCGCGGTAGGACCCTCCGCCTTGGACAACGCAGAGAACAGTTGCTTTTTCTCCGAACGTCGATTTGAATTTCCCTACACCACGACGGAATGTTAGCTTCTTTGCGCATTCAGAGCGATGCTCTAGAACGCCGATTGGATTGCGCCATTAAGCTTTTGACGTTGGATCGAAATCTCTCCCAATCCCCGCTTCTCAATGCGTCGTGTTTTTCCGTTAAAAATTTTAGTTGGGGACGACTGTTCCCACTACCACCCTCCTACATTGTTTACTTTAACGTGCTCACACTGGCAGACACCGCCTGCGCCACTTAATTTCAGGCTACTAGACCAGCGTGCATTCAAGGTCAGTCAGTGGCCGGAGAGCAGCAAACAGAACTGCTGCACAGTATATGGTTGCTAGTTTGGATTGTATTGCTTCATATGGTAAGTTTTCTCTTTCCAATAAACTTTTGGTACTACCCGGCCTCTTCCGTGGCCGTCCTACTTAAAATGTCCTCATTAGTTCTCCCTTATTTGTCTTATGAGATTATATTAAGAAAACCAAGTTGAATTTCACAGTAAAGGGCGCATGACAGGCTGCTCTCATGAAGATTTAACAGTGGATATTGGCCGTTTTGCTGCCACAGTACTATAGCCTAAAATATGTCACTGCTAACGTGAAGCGCTTATTCTTACGCAGTAAATTTTAAAAAAAGCGAATAACTACTCGCTACCATCACCCAAGAACAGTCATACCGCTACAAAGGAAAGTTGTGCAGGTTTCATTAGCGCATGATTATTACCTGTTCGACAAGCTCATTAGCTGGAGTGGATGCTAAACAGTCATTACATCCTTGTTTCAAATCTCTTCGATGATAGGGGAATCCCTACATTGCGGAATTCCACTAAACAATTTGTGGTAACGAATTTCTCATCGCCACCTCCATTATACTTATATGACAAAATGTATGATTAATAGCAGAGACATGCTGCTGACAAACCTGTTAACAATTAGATAAAGCACAGCGAGCACAACTGAATATGAAAAACAGCCGTCTAGTCAGCAATGAGCTAATAAAAAATTTCAAGCCTCTGTTATCGTTTGTTAAACCGCAATTTTGGGAAGTTAGCTATTATGTACGTGCTATTTCCTTGGATGCGGGGGATAGAGTGGCACTGGGCATGTCTTGTGGCAGCATTATGAGACTAGCTGCATAACAAGAACATGAAAGTATTGCATCACGTCTTCACACTACTAAGTGTATTGTGTTGTTAATTATGCACTCATTTAGATATTACGATTCTCTTCTAGATGAAGGAAATGAAGGCGCACGCACAGCTTTTCAAATACTATGAAACGGTGCCGAGCAAGCTTGACGAATTGCAGAAATTTATTCGTGCACATCAAACGAGGCAGCACATGTGCCTTCAGCTGATATTATCTGAGAAGAGACTCGCCGTTACTCTCAGGTGTGACCACAGCCAGTGGTCTCTTGTGCACTTATGCCGACATTAAAGATTCTGAACTAAATTTTTTGCTGTTTCATGCGGGTACCTGTCACCTGGCAGTGCACTCAACGACGTCGCAATGGCATTTACAATGTCACCTCAGAAAGGCCGAAGAGTAGTACACAGCACATACAGGGTGCTTTGGAAGCTCCTGAAGTCAGTATATCTTTCTGCAAGTACAACACTGTTCATGATCAACAGACTAGAAGAAATGGCATGCACAGAGGTGCCTACACCTGTTTCCAATACAATGCTTTAATCACATGTTAATCTGCGTCTATTTCAGCACATATCAAGTAGTTCACAACGTGAAGTATACTTGGGCATGCATTTACACTTAGAAGCAAGCATTTATACATTGAAAGTTACCACTTCATGCCATTTTGCATAGTTGCATTTGCGGATAACACTAGCAGTATGATGTTTCTTGCATGTACCGACGTATCAACAGCGACTTCACGTAGCCGAAGAATTTGAACGCCGCTGGAATTTCTCTTACTGCCTGAGAGCCGCAAATGAGAAATATCTAAAAATAATAGCGCCATCGAACTCTGGATGCAAAATACTTTTACTGTAAAGTGCACAATGACAGAATGTGTAGCATGCGAAAATCAGTTTGTAATTAATCCCATGGTTTCTAAGTTTTCACTCTTATTTCTGAAGTTATAACAATTTTGACTGTCATTGTACTTTTTTTGGCGCATTGGTAATGTTTTAGCACACATGAACTAGTGAGAAACGTTTGACTCATTTATTTCATAACTAATGGTACTACTGTGCAGCATTATGTCAGCAAACTTTGCAGAGTACAAAAGTCTGAGCTGCATTGTGAGGTAATTTCTGCCTCTTAGTGCCTTGCATTTGTTGCGTTTTGCTACAGTGATGTTTTCTTTTTTTTTTGTAAACAGTTTCTGCGCTTTTAATGGCAGTTGTCGATGTCAACTACAGATTTGCGATAGTTGATGTGGGTGCCCCTTCTGGCGATAGGGTCGGTGGGCTATTCAAAGCCTCGAGATTTGGCCCGCAGCATTTAAAATACAAACTGAACAATCCAAAACTGCGAAAACTACCAAAAAGTGACAAAGTATCCACTCACTTCGTCGGGAACGAAGCATTTTAGCTGAGACCCGTATTCATGAGGCCATTTCCCGGGATGAAACATGCTCTTCGAGTCTTCAATTACAGATTGACGAAAGTAAGGTATGACTAAAGATTAGGACATTGACATTCTGTTTTGCTTAGTTGACCTACCCAAATTAAAAAAAATGGTATTATCTAGTAATCATGATTACTATGCCATCATAACATTTACAAAAATGAATAGTGGTTTACAGTGCCATATGAGGTGCTTGTCATCATCAGTGTTAACATTCTAAAATCAACTGTTCCAGGTGTACAGTCTACACTTTCTTTGTCACAGTTATGCGTATAAGACACTGACTTATGGGTTGCTTACGGTAGCATAAAACAAGCCTTAGCATCTTCAACCAAATGCTAAAAACAGGATCAAGCTTCCAGACAAAATAGAACGACTACTTATGGTAATTGCAGCCAACTCTCGCCACATTGTTGTGTCATTTCTTTCTGCAGATGCATGCAGTGTTTCAGGCATTCAGCGCTAAACGTGGGAAACTCTTCTTTCACATGCATTGTGAAAAATGCATGTGGTATCCAGGCAGCAAAATGGCGAGTGCTCCTCAACAGGCTGACTCTCTTTCCATGCAACGTATAGTGTATTGTGCTAGCATGCTGTGTGCTGCGCAACTCTCTATGCACTGCGTGAGAAGGGACACATGCTCCGCCTGGATATACAGACAGCGATGATGAATATGGATATGTGACCCTGGAGAATGGCTGAAGGCTGCAGATTTTTCGGCTTGAAACCAACTCCTTCCGAGCTCTTCAGCAAGGCCGCTGAAAGCTCACGGAGAGAGAAAAACTTTATTTGGTCCATTAAGGGTTTAGCGTTCGGTCTTCGTCTTCATCGCTGCAGTCACTGACCTTCAGAGCAGGGTTGGGCCCCTAGTCCAGGGCTCCACTGAGTCGCGCTGCTTCGCTTGCGTGCTGAACCATTGCCCTTCGGGCGGCGAGCTCGCAGCTGGTGAGCCGGCTCTCCCACCGCTCCGCACTCGGGGTTTTGTGTTAGTGGAACGTGTAGTTTCGCTTACACTCCCAGGTTATATGGTAAAGCGTTGGGGTTGCCCCGCACCACGGGCATGTGTTCCTCACTGAGAGTATCTGCAAAGCATGTGGAGCTCACAGAGCGTATCTGCAAAGCATTTCGAAAATGAAGGCGCTGTGTACTGGCAGTGGACGCACTGCGGCGTTCATCCACTAGTCAAGTCATGAAGCAGAAAGCCGAGGCTGTTGTTTTTTCAACATTCTGTATTTTCACATCAAGTGCCACAAGACGCTTTTATTAAAATGTTTGTTACAGAAGCTTTGCTGCAGGTGCTTTTTTATCATTTGCATGCCCACTCTGCATGTAAAGAAAACAACTCTTGATAACACATAGCACAGAACAGTAATAATAGCGATTACTCTCACTGCTCGTAGCGTTTCAGTACATCAAGCACTCGAATTTGCATGTCCGTACGGAACTGCTTTGGTCACAAGACCAATTTTTGAGCGACAATTGGCCACAGTGCCCACATTCACTATCGGCATCAGTTTGTCACTTTTGTCAATTTCGGTGACCACTGGACTTTCCTTTCTTTTTGCTGCTCCATTTTGTGGGAGCTGTAGAGTTTGATGAGTCACCTGCAGCTTACGTTAGTGCATATAAAGGGTTGCTAGCTTCAGCTGACGCGGGACTGCAGAGCACTGTGCTATCATTTGCTGTTCCATCAGGGTCCTCAGTGGAGTCGGTCACGTGTGAAGAAGCACCAACATGAAAATGCAAATCATGAGAAATAGGAAAAGCTTGTGCTTTATGATAACATATCGGAATTGCATTTAATTCAGCGGCAATTATGAAACCTTACCTTTAGCTCCTTACCTTCGTTTTCGCACAACGTCTGGAACAGGACCGATGACGCAGTGGGTTGCTCCTTTTGGCTGCTGCCGAACTTAACGTTGCTCATTGTGCTAACTCAAAACAAGCAAAAGTACAATATTGTGAAAAACACACTGTTACACCCGTTGTATTACAGAATAATATTTAATTGCGTGTCAAAATATTATCGGTAATCCAATATGATGCGCTTTGATATTGCTCTTAAAAGAAACGTACAAACTGTGCACTTAGTCTTCAATATTTGCTGTGTTCTTCAAAATAATTAATATTTTAAAATAAAGCGAAGTGTCCTCTGTACCGAAGCCCCTAGGAGCTCCAGCCTTTCCGGTTTTATGTTTTTTTTTTCATGACGGTACCTCCTGGCCCTTTCCAACGTGCTTGAACGGTCGAGCCTAAAGAGAGAACGGAAACCTTGAAGTTGGTATGAAGAAGCCCGGGAGACTGCGGTGGGTCATGTAAAATTTGAGATCCCATGTGAAAATATAGAGTGCAGACGAGGACTCTGGCAGGTTCAGTAGTCTGATGCAAAATTGCCTCACCAGCTATTCGGCACGCGTCACCACAGCAGGCTTTTTTCTTTAATCGATCATCGAAGAAGAATTTTAAATGAACCTGGAAAGCTTATGCATTAATCGCATTTACTGGGTTTTCCTCCTGCTGCTTTCTCATGCCTGTCGCATGGAGTCCTGCCGCAGAACACTGCCGCGGAAGTCCGTCGGGAAGGAAACCCGGACAGGTACAGAAGAGAACCGTCTTTTCATCTTTCATTTGAGGAAGCTCTGCGTAACCTACGGGCAAGATTTCTTTAGGACAACTCGAGAGATGGTCGTACGCGGCGTCGGAAGCGTTTAACATGCCGTATACAATAATCTCTACGTGACGACTACACCAGTCGGTAGCTATCGCATGAATCATAAACGGCCGAACTGGTCATCAAATGTCAAAGACAGTGGGCGAAAACACGCAGACATCTCCTGAAAGCGTTCGTTTCCAGCATTTTCCGTGATTTGCGAGTCATACTTAAATTGATGAAATGCCCTTCATTAACAATCGACTAAGGGTTCGCTAACAAGGGACAACACTTTGCGATTAGTTGTGTTCAGTCAGCTCTACATGTTCACACTGCCAGAGCGCTCTATTTTCGCCAAGTAGGATGGCATCGCAGAATAAAAAAAAATTCTAAGCACGATTTCAATTCTCCCTAATGCAAAATTTGAGCGCAGCTCTGTCGGTGTCTTAGGCTTCGCAGGCTCATTGTTTCGTTTTGCACGGTCGTAGGTGCGTCTGGCGACGATATTAGCTCGATAGTAGTATTAGTTGATGAAGGCGACGATGTGCAATGCAGAGCGTGCGAGAATGTGCATATATTACCAGTGCCGCACGCACACAAGAAATAGCAGTAAGTGGTTAAGGCCTTAAGTTTGTTAATGGCATCAATTTTGAATATGTTGCTACACGTCCAACCCGCCGCAGTCGCTCAGTGGTTTGAGCCGGAGTTCCCGGGGCCGCAGCGGCGGATTTTCGATGGAGGCGAACGCAAAAGGCTGTGCGATGCCAGTGAGCGTTAAAGGTCCCCAGGTGGTAGAAATTGTTCCGGAGCTTTCCGAGGTCACAAAGAGCCAAATGCGGAGCAGTGGGAGGACCGGCTAACCAGCAGCCAGCTCAATGTCCAAAGAGACCTAGTGAGGCACGCATGCCGGATGGCCAGGGACAGTGGTGCCTTGGACTAGGGGCGCCAACCACGCTCAGCCTGGAAGACATCGGCAATCTTCGGGCAAGCAGCAAGACTCCTTTATTAGAGCAATAAAGTTAATTCACTCACTCACTCACTCCGGAGCCCTCCACTACGGCACCTCTTTCTTTTCTTCTTTCACTCCCACCTTTATCCCTTCCCTTACGGCGCGGTTCATGTGTCCGCCGAAATGTGAGAGATACTGCGCCATTTACTTTCCCCAAAAACCAATTTTTTTAAACGTCCACATTTAATGTCATTATTTGAAAGTCACAATGACGACAACGCTTGCAAAGCGTTCGAAAATTTACCAGAATTGTAATATAAAACTTATTTTTTTAGAAAATATCGCTGTTTTTTGCTTCACAGTCGAAACAGCAGTCATAAACTCGCGTGTAAGCACGCAAAACTAGAGAATCTGTTAGAAGTGCTGGCAAAACTGGCGCTTTTTTAATCGAAAATGGAACACAGGTGCCTTATCTGACTGAAAGTTATGAATTAACCATTTTTAACTTGTTACGAAGCTTTTATTAACAAGGTTGCATGCTCTTCTGCATGCGGAATGAGGAAGAGAGTACGCATTGCTCGAGCGAATGAGTTATGGGGAACCCAGTAGGTCAGGAATGGCAGTAAGATTAATGCCATTGAAATAATGCGTGTCGCACCGCGCCAACGGGTTTAAAACTTATGGCAGTAAGCGCTTAATGACAGTTTAAATCGTGTCTCACGATTTAAATTGTGTGTACTCGTGTGGCACGGGTATTATTAGCCCGATATCAGAAAGTGTTGAAGAAAACAAAGATGTACAATGCACAGCGCGAGGGTGTGTTGCAGTTTAAAGCGTGGCCGATCCCCCAGTGTGGGTATGTGCCATCTTTTGATAGGCTAACAACAACAAAAATAAAGCGAGGCGTGATCAGCTGCGGCGATGGCCTACTGCTCTCGTGCAGTGGTCAGTGAATCTGATCTTTTCGCGGCGCCGAGGGTTCCCATCCCCCCAGTCGCGGCAATGTTTATTTTCATTTAATTATGCTTTGACCCGGTAACACCGACGGCCGCGACGCAGCTTAACCCGCGAATGGGCGCTTAAAAGCGGCGCTCTAAAAAGCGAGAACTTACGTTCTTGGCCCCGCCCAACCTTGTTCAGGTCTTCGGTCCAAACAATCTCCTTTTTCGTATGGTCTTAATGATCGGACCTCCCGCACTCCTACAGAATCGGTCCTCTCTTCCCAGCGGACATTAGCCGGTCGTTATACTCCACTCCCTGAGCTTTCTTTGTTCTCATGTCCATGCCACTCGATGCCGGAATCTCACTTGTTTGGCATTACCACTGACAGATTCGACAGTGAAGACAAGACAACCCTTTGCAGCTCCTGATTGATTCGTCCGTAGAACCGCTTCCAACCAGCGGCGGACTCAGAGGGAAAATATCTGAATAGGCTAGATCAAGCACGAACAAGGCTTTTTTTCGCGCGCCGCGCACCGCCCTAAAAACGCCTGGCGAACTTCGTATTTCTATGCAGATTTTTCACTCCTTGGAGGTTTGCCTTAATGTTTCAGCCTACAAAGCACATCAGTAGTTATTCATGGGGAAGAGACAGCATCTATCTCGAAACATCAACACTTCTTATTTAGATCTATACAGGAGCCCTTTTCCCGCCCCTTTGAAATGTGTATATAGCCATGTAGACACAACATGGCTCCGAGTTTGGAGATTGAGTCGAGTATTATCCCCCAATATTCATCAGGTATTGCCCACTTTATAAGCGCTTTTAAGTCTTCGAGACAACGGTTGTGTTTCTAGGTTACGGCCATTTCTTTTCCAATCTGCATTTCTGCTAGGAACAGTGAAAAACAATGCCTCCCACATCTCTCGTCATCTCAGTTTTCTCTGATTCATTTAGCTTATGTCGTGTTTATTCGTTCTGTAATTCTTATCAATGGGTTAATGCACCACAAGTAAACTTTCTGGCTTCCCAGTGTCATTCATATGTATAATAAGTTTGCCGCATACAATGAAGACCATATACATTCTCATGTAGGCAATGCTATTTCTTGTCAAAATATGCCATGGCATTTGAACACTGGATTAGCAATGCTAATTTCACAGAATTACTATAAACAAAGGAGAACCTGATGATGATGGATTTTTATGACGCAAGGGCATCTGTGGCCAAAGAGCGACATGGCACAAGGTATTTTCTTCTACTCTAGGCGGGGTCGAAGACCCATTTCCCAAGTATCTCACGCTAAATAATCCGAACACCAGACCAGGGGAAAGCTTGTACCCATTGTATCACCGGTGGGTGCCCGATGGCACTGGGGATCGAACCCCGTACTTACCGCATGCGAGGCGGATTCTGAGACCACTAGGCCACCGCTGTGGTCAAGGAAAAGCGTCGCTTCATGGACAAGGTGTATATAATTGAATTGAATCCTCCCAACAGAGCCGAAGAATGCCCAAAACGTCGCAAACGCGATATGAAGAAGGTGAACCACAGTAAGGGTTGGCCGTGCCCGCAGAGCAGTGGCGTGTGCCTGTTTCAGAGCCAAAGCTCTAATTCAAGACAAAAGCTGCAACCGCCGGGCCTTCGTTCAAGACTTAACCTTGAACTTGAATAAATCAAATAAATATTGCCGCGACTGCGATTCGAACCGCCGCGGCGAGAACAGATCAGTTTTGCTGGCCACTGCACGAGAGCACTCTGCTATTGCCGCATTTTTTTCTCTCTTTATTGCACGGAAACAGTGCCGAAAAAAAAAGTCTAAGCATGCTTACGCCACAAAACACAAGGCCACCATACCCCGCATGACACCTCCTTCCAAAACATCAAAAGTGTGGGAGACACACACATGCATCCAGATAGGGGAGCCAGCTAGGTGGCTCTTGCAGGGCAACATATACTCCCCGCACCAAAGCGCATTGTTCACGAAACAAAGATTTCGGCAACCGTGATGATTCGGCGTAGCGGCTCATCCCGCGGCTCTTCGAGATTCTAAATATTCCAAGCAACATAAATAGATCATATGGCACAACACAGCTTTTCTCCACAGGCAAAAAACGGATGCTGTAGGGTGTGATGTCAATGCCCTTCTTAATTGGTCGTTGTAATATATCCCACAAGAACACAGCATGAATGCGCAGAATAAAACAATGGTCAATTGTCGCTGGTGCACTGCACAGGCGCCAGTTCACCGACCATGGCGCAAGCATCTCCTTAGCATGAAGCGATGCCTTCACAGGCAGCGTAGATGTGCGCAGTTTAAAAAAGAATATTTTTGCAGCATAAGAAATTCACATTCCCCTAACACGATTTAAAACACTGGTGTCAAGGAACTCCAAAAAAGGTTGCCGATAACGCGGTACACGGAACAAATACTCTGTAAGTGCCCGAGTCATCTGCCATCTGGAGAGGCTGTACAGGTAGTCTAAAGAAAAGCGCTCAGTGAGGGAAGTGAAGGTGTCAGCAACTTCCTTAAGTAATCCCCATAAAGACCCCTCACGAGTGTGTCCAGTCGGTGCGGGTAGGAAAGGAAAATGAGCACTGAGACGCCTGATAAGCACAGCTACTAAATAAAGAAGGTTTGAGGGTTTGAAAAAAAAAAACGCGAAACGAGCTGATGCAGGAATAAGTGAACAAGTCCTATTCCAATAGACTCTAGAGAAATAGGTTATCGCGACACATGGGTTCCAATTGTCAACGCCATACGAATGTGCATCCCCTGCACTTTCTTCCTCGCACAGTGGAGAACCTGCAGCCCATAGCCATGTTTTGCAAATAAAGAAATGTTGCAGACTTGAGCCCGAGCAAACACTGACAATTCCCTACCCATCCAAGCCTGGGTTTGTCGCCTCATGGAGACAATCTGTGAATCCCAGTAGGCTCCACTGTTAGCGAATTTGGTGAAGAGGAACCCCTAGGTAGTGAAGGGTCCCGCAGTTCCAGCTTATGCCACCATAATGACTTGGCGTTGTACCCGAATGGCCCAATCAAAACCCCTTGGATTTATCAAGAATACCAGCCACACCTGACACCTCGCAAAACTGTTCAGTGAAATGTAATGCCTCAAGCACACTCTTTTTGTCAGAACAAAAGAGGGCGACATCATTTGCATAGGCTGAAATTTTAAGTTCACATTGCGCCAGGGAGAAACCACGGATAGTTGCGCAGTTAATAATACTAGGGCAAGGGGTTCAATATACAGGGCACACAACAAAGGCGATAATGAACAGCCTTGGCGAACAGGTAATTTCAATGGAATAGGTTTGGTTAGCTCTTGGTTAACAATTAGCCTTGTATAGGACTCCTTATAGCACAGTCTTATGCCCCTAAGCAACACATCTTCAATATTTGCATGCTCTAAGACCACAAACAAGAAATCATGACGAACTTGATCAACCGCCTTGGTAAGGTCAATATCAATTAGAGCTACTTGTCCGGTCTCATCTATTACTGTCTCCACTACTGAACGTGCAATATGAATATGGGGTTGGATGCTGCGGCCTCTGATAACGCAGACCTGATGCGTTCCTATTAAGTGAGCGACAACTAGCTGCAGACGATTGCAAAGAACCTTTGGAATGATATTCGTAATCTACATTACAGAGGTAAATTGGGCGATATCCCTCAACTATTTTCAACAGATTTGTATCTGTACTTTTTGGCATTAATATAGTGTGCCCAGAATAACAAGTGTGTGTGTGTGGGGGGGGGGGGGGGGTCAAAAAAACAACATTGTAAGGAGCCTGGAAAACCTCCATCAAGATAGGCGCTGGGCAAGTGGAAAATATTTTATAGAACTCGCTAGTAACACCATCAGGCCCAGGAGATTTCTGAGACGTCAGATCATAAATGGCAGATTTAATGTCATCCAAAGTGATAGGCCCCTTCACTACAGCACGCTGCTCATCGTCAAGTCGTGGAAAGGCTTCTAATAAGCGACAGTAATCTAATCTGACATTTGTGTCCGCACATCCCAAAGCAGCTTCCGATAATAGTCAAAGAAAGCCTCAATAATACCAGGACCATCGCTGTATGTGCAACCAATATACTGAATTTCCAATATTTCTTTAGCCAGAACAGTCTGCCTTTTATCACTCAGGGCCCCACGAGATGGTTGCTCATCCAGAAACATTCGGGTCCTGGATCTTATCAAGGCCCCTTTGTGTCTTTCAGTTTCAAACTGCTGAAGTTCTATTTTTACGGCAGCGATGTCTTCTACATAGGCACATGGGCTGATCCTCTCTGACTCGTGTAGCTCAACCAAAGTACGGCCGAGCTCTCGAAGGTGTCGTCTTTGCAAAAACGCGATTCTTGCTGAGGCTTCAATAGCAATGTTTTTTTTTTGTTTCTTGTTTAAATAAGTCCCATTTTTGCAAAACTGAGAGATCACCACGTGACCATGTGTCCTTTAAGCAAGTAGATACAGCACGTTTGAAGATTTCATCTGAGATCAGGCAGCTGTTCTGCTTAGATAGCTCCCATTGAGGATGGAGTATGTGCCGACTGTACCTCCCTATCTGAAGAGCCACCATGCAGTAATCACTGAAGAATATGGGCCGCACCCAGTAACGAAAAACACCGGATAACATGTCTGCTGAAATGTACATCATGTCAAGCCGAGCACTAGAGGAGCACTGAAAAAGAGTGAAAAGATTGTTATGTTCCTTACTTGCCCTACACCCACCAGGTTGTATTCGCATGCCAAATCAGTGAGTAAAGCAGCACTAGGGTCATAACGCTTACTTAACACTGCTCAGTCTTCATCCCTATAAACACATTTGATATCACCCTACAGCATAATTTTACGATCCGTGTACAACTCGTCGACTAGTGACAGGAAAAATAGCCTTCTGTCATGCTGCTTGACAGGGGCACAAACACAAATATTTCGCCACTGTGCACCCAAAATTGCAAGGTCACAGAAGATAAGTCGCCTGTCATTATCGGTGCGATACGACACGGCAGTAATACCCAGTGTGTTGGCCAGGAATAGCATGCACCCTCCTGATGCTATTGCCGCAGTCGCTCAAGCCTCGTGTTAAACTGCAACACACTCTCGCTTTGTGCATTGCACATCGTCGTCTTGGTGCGTACAGATCAGATCAGCCTAACCTCGATCAGAGCTTAACCTAAGCATAATATCCTCGCGAGAGGTGCCGACGACCCAGCAAAGCAAAAGCATCAGCCAGTCAGCCTAAACGGATGCTTTGGCGCGTCTAGAAGGTTTAACTACGCTAAAACCCGACCAGTTTATTTTTCATTTTTCTAGGTCCGCCTCGAAGGCACAATCCCTTCGAACAGGTTCTACCTGGAACTCGGTTCCACATAAAGGTCTTCTGAATGAAGTCGGGCGGTTTTTGGGATACGAATATGCGGAACCCAATTGCCGCATTTAACTAGAACGTTCTTCCACATACTTTCTTTGGTTTCTATATCTGAACACAACGCAGTTTTTAGTTTGTTAAAAAAGTTCCACTTGGGTTAAACTTGCTAGCTTGAACCTATGCGGAAGCGCGTAGAAGACGAGCTGTCTTGGAAATTCCGTGGTGTCAATGAAGGTGACCAAGATGGACTTGGTGCGGCCTAGTTGGCGGGCGTCGGCGATCGTGAAGTGGCGGCTGGGGTTAAGCGCCACGAGTTCGGAGAAAATATTTTGAGTCTGGTTATATACCGCGTTGTAGAGTATCCCTTTGACGGCGTTGTCGGGGGCCGCGACGTACGTCTTCATCGGATACTGTTGGTCGTGGAGCCTGAGTTCTTGAAGTTGGACATATCGTTACATTCGGGCTTCCGAAGGCGTACTCACGGTGAACGAGTTATTTTAAGGGTTGATTGGGAGCTTGTCCTGGCTCCGCGCTTGCGCGTGGTCGATCTCTGCGCCAGTGCAGAGAAGCTGGAGAAGAGCTCCGCCGTTCATTGGCACTTGCAAAGGCTATTGAGTCGACAGCTTTCGACATTTTCAATCGCTAACGAAACCCGAAGGAATTCATGCCGCTGCTACGCTACAAACTCGATCGCCGTCGAAAAATTCTATCATCCCGCAATTCTCTAATGCGGTGCCAAAGTCGCAGCCATTAATTTCGCAAGCATGCTAGCAATCAACCAACAAGTTTGCGCTGCGAAAGTTCAAAGCAAAATATTAATTCGTTACAGTAATAATAATCATTCTTGAAATCTTGATATCAAGTTGTATTTTTATTCATGTACTTTTGAGGAAGCTTGTGCTTTGTGTGTTTGCATCACTGGCAACATTGATAATATGCGTGCTGTAATGCTTTGTTGCCCGGGCTGCCTTTTTTTTCTGAAAAACAATTTCTATATTTGAAGTTTCATATTTTTCAAAAATGATACCGAGCCGCCGCGGTGGCTGAGTGGTTATGGCGCTCGGCTGCCGACCCGAAAGACGCGGGTTCGATCCCGGCCGTGGCGGTCGAATTTCGATGGAGGCGAAATTCTAGAGGTCCGTGTGCTGTGCGATGTCAGTGCATGTAAAAGAACCCCAGGTGGTCGAAATTTCCGGAGCCCTTCACTACGGCGTCCCTCATAGCCTGAGTCGCTTTGGGACGTTAAATCCCCCATAAACGATAAAAATGATACTGCTCTGATTTTGTTCCCCTGCGCATTACTGCGAGCGCTTCGCATCCGAGAGTGCGCGCAGCCGCCACTGTAAGGCCCGTTGACTCCGTTGACTCGATAGACTTTTGACTCCACGGCCATCGGAGCCACCCTTTTAGCAGCGCTCATTCAGCTTTTTTTTTCATCGGTTCAACAGCTGCATGCGGTGAGCTAACGTGTGCTAGGCCAAGATACCACGAGTTAAAGGAGAAGACACCATAAAAGGATGCTGGAAGCACGAAGAATAGCCGGCCCATTGCTGCAGCTATTTAAGTGGCTCTGCGGACAACCTGAACAGAGATACGGTGCCATGGTGACATGAGAGCACAGGTTTTTGCACAGTATTGAGGCATGCAGAGAGCAAGGCAGATATACCAGCAGCAGCTTCCACGAGCAGCAGCTCCGGGAGTTCTGCCTACTGGAATGTAACTTTTTCGTTAGATAGTGGAAGTAAAAGACGTTACATTCAAATGAAACTTTCTAACCACCTCTTTTTTTTTGTGCATATCAATTTCTTATGCGGTCCCTGCCAGTCCCAATAGACTTCACCCACCGACGTCATATCCCGCCAGTCCCAATATACTTCACCCACCGACGTCATATCCCCGGTACGCCGTCGAAGAATGATTAGGGCTGCTGTTGACAACTACGGAGCAATGCTATGGAAAACTCACCCGCGTACCCTTCACATGCCCCTTTATCATCAGAAACAGCCACAAGACCGATGTAGCGAGGTCCAGGCTGCTACAGTGATGGGCCGAAACAGTCATTGTGATTCTTCTGCAGCGGCAGGCATCAACTAAAGCACAGGTGAATGATTTGGGAAGAGGAAAGAGAGCAATTCTAAACTTCCCTTTGAAAAGCCACCTGTAAGATCCATTGCCTCAAGAATGAGGCCGTGAACTTATCAACCTGAAGAGACGCTTTGAAGCCGGTACAGCTCTTAAGGAGTGATGTCTAGAAAGGGTTTTACAGTACACGAGCTCAATGGCCCACAGTTGCGTGACTGCTTGACAGACAGACAGACAGGACGGACGGACGGACGGACGGACAGACAGACAGACAGACAGACAGACAGACAGACAGACAGACAGACAGACAGACAGACAGACAGACAGACAGACAGACAGACAGACAGACAGACAGACAGACAGACAGACAGACAGACAGACGGACGGACGGACGGACGGACGGACGGACGGACGGACGGACGGACGGACGGACGGACGGACGGACGGACGGACGGACGGACGGACGGACGGACGGACGGACGGACGGACGGACAGACGGACAGACAGACAGACAGACAGACAGACAGACAGACAGACAGACAGACAGACAGACAGACAGACAGACAGACAGACAGACGGACGGACGGACGGACGGACGGACGGACGGATGGATGGACGGATGGATGGGATACTGGACATGGTAAAGTATTGAGGGATCATCCCCGCAAAACACACAGTTGCCTCCAGTACGCAACTTGCATTAGAGAGCGCTCACTTGTACCAATTTGTTGAAAAGTCCTATTAGTGCCAGTGTTGTCGCGTAACGGCATGTTGCAGGGGAACTCTCTCTGGCTATTTAGCGGCGTAAAAGCCCGTTGTCGATTTCTCATTGTCGGAGCTGTCTGCCGTGACAGAAAGCGTCGGTCGTGTTCTCCTCCTGGTAAGTGACAATTCGATCTTGTTGGACATCACTCGTAACGGTCGACAGCTTCGTGCAGGAAGTTAGCGCTCCCGTGAATATACAGCCTTGGTCAAAACTCCTTAGACCGCAGATGCGCTGTACAGCCGTGCACTGGGGCTCCTCTTCATGTTATCTCTCGAGCTCCAAAGCACCTGATCAATGAAGGCGACAGTTTTGCTGTGATTCTAATACTTCGGAGCTTCAGGAATGCCGCGGTTGCCTCACTACACGGCTTAACAGCGGAGTCTCCGGCCCGGTGACTTTTGACCAAGGCTGCACACTTTGCACTGATATGACCAGTGGGCTAATCCATCTTCGTATGGTCGGCGCTTCAGTGGAACACTGAATCGTGTACAAACATACACGCCGTTCACATCATTAACCTATCATTTCTGTACTAACCCTCCCCTCTACACACACACACTCACACGCGCGCTCGTGCGTATGGGTGCGTGTTTGGAGAAGGGGGGGGGGGGGGGGGGGGGGGTTAGTATACAGCTTTTGCTGTCATCTCTACAGCAAAAGAAAACAGAGAAAAGTGGGAGGGCGTTGTTTGTTTAGTAATTTAAGGTGGTAAAAACACAAGTATCACGAGTAAAAGAGTTGCAGCCTTTCGTAGAGCGTCACACATATCAGATGTAAAGAAAAGGCGTAAATGAAAGTGAACAGAAGCCAGCTTTCCCGTGCAGCAGATATCTTGAAGCAAATGCGCCTGCTTCGAAGCTAACCTGCTCAACTCAGTCACACACATAGAAGAGGCATCACTTCGCATATGTCTACGAGTAGCTGCAAGGAGAATTAAACAGTAATAATTATAATATCTTTGCATCGTAAGACGTAAAGATATTACAATTATTACTGTTTAATTCTACTTTTTCTTTTCTTCTACTCGTTAGTTCCAACCTTTTATTGACAACTTGATACGATCCTGCGGAGTTGTTATTTTCGGAGGCTAGAAAAAGTATTTCGCTCAGATACAATCCTTACTTGTACTTGCTCTCACTCAAGCCTGCATTTGCTACGAGATTATCACGTTTTTTTCTTCATTAGTGATAAAAAATACGAAAAGGTGGGGATAAAAGAAAAGAAACGAAAGGAAGAAGAAATAGCCAGCGGTCGCAAGTGCGAAATGAGTACTGGACGGAAGTTTTTTTTGTTTTTGTTTTTTTCAAACAAGTTTACGCTCACCTTAGACTGCGCTGTGCTTGTAATCGATTAATTATGCGACTTGGAAAGTAACTCCTCAGGTCTCATAATACGCGTGCGTGTTATAACAAATAACACTCGCGAAACAAAAAGAACATTTTTATTTCCTTGCAAGTGCAAATCGTCAATTCTCCCATGCTTCTCGCAAGATCAGCTTGGTGGTCATAAGTAAGAGTAAATGGTAAACAAGGATAGAATCGAAGATGAACGCAGAGGGATGTCTCAAGGAAAACCATCCCCGTATGCAAAATGCGTGCCTTTGTGAAAGCGAAGTATAACTTCTGCGCTGCTTGCCAGACGAACAGCAAGAACCGAGGCAGATTGCGAGACGCCGTTTCGCAATCGTTTTTAGCCCCAGTGCACGGATCATATATATACGACAATGGACCAATTGCTTTTTGCGCTGCTTCGGAATGACGGCCGAAGCCGATGGGATTACGTACAGTCACGTACAGAAGAATTTACACGACGATTCTATAGACAGCGTTTCTGCAAGGAAGAAGGGTGGTAAGAAAATAATCAAAACGAGAAGAGTTAAGAAAGGAGAAAATAGCATCTTTGTCCAAAAGAAAAGTGGAGTACTTCGCATTCTAAGAAAGAACGGTCCACCGGCTACGGCAAGCGAAGCAGAAGTGGAAGGTTTTACTAAGAGATAAAATGTTGCCGGGCACAGAAGAGAAGCAGTAGACACATGGCCGATGACTGTCGCTACGTCTCTATTTATGTCATGCGTCCTATAGAGTGTCTATAACATAAGTATGCTTACAGAGCCCAGTTGATCAAATGCATGTCGTGTCACATTTTACCGTTGCTAAACATCAGATAGAACACGATTCTCGTATTAATAGCAGGCCGCGTATGACGTGGTGGGGATGGTTTCAGGGAGGATAGTGTTGTTTGAGTTTTTATGACCCAACGACAACCTCTACAAAGATTGTTTTTCCTAACATGTTTGGTCTGCTCGAGGTGCGATGAAAGGTGGCATCGAAGGCAACTTGCACCGCAGTTGCGCTCAAGCCAGTGCGGTGCGCAGGCACCCACTCTATAGCAAAGCCCTAGGCGCACCGCGGTACAATTATCAAAGATATAAACGCGCACCAGTGCGCATTGGTGCCGTTTATCGAAGGTGCTATATAAGCATTACAACGCAGAGAAACTGAGCACTACGTCACGAGAAAGCATGTACACACATACACACAGAAAAACTACCAGCACCCGGTGTCACTAACGATCGAACCGTACACCTCCTGCATGTACCAGGTGGATGCTCAAGCCACTGTCGGTGCCCGCTGCGCATGGGCAAGCTGTCGCGACAACAGCTTCATTTTGCGAAGCTTCTCTACATTGAGATGCGTGCGATTTACCGATTATGACTATCCAAGTCATGTGATCCCCATTTGGCACGATTTACGAAAGGGGTACAAGAGTGCTGCAAGGTTATTGCGTCCTTTCTTTTTTTTTTTCTTTGCGCTCTGAGCAAGCCACTCCAGGAACGATGCTCAAGCAGAGTACGGCGGTCGCTTTACACCGCCGTGCTTGACTGCATGCAGATGCGCGGAGATGGCACCGTCCAGCCTCTTGTCTTGTCAAGCTCTGCGCCTTGCACGTTGCGCTACATTTGCAGCCTTGAACTGTGCAACTTGAGTCACACGAACGCGTGCGCGCCACGTTTGACTCGTACACTCGGGACAAGGAGGACACGCTCGAGTCGTGATCGGCCGCGGACGGGGGCGCTTTAATATGCTTGCAGCAAAAAAAAAAAACTCATAGTGTAACGCTATACAGCTTTTCTCGACTCATTCTTCACACACTGCGCGCTTTTGGACACCCGATGTCCACTGCCGGATGATTTTCTGTATGCTACTTCGGTTCACTCCCCAGTGGTTTGTTGTCATGTTGTATTTTTCCCTTTCTGGCTGTGATTTAAAGTGGCTCATGTCTATTTTGACCGCCGAAAGCCTGTCTCTAACGACAACCAAATTTTAAAAAGTACTGGGTCATTTCTAGGTAATAAAGTAACGTTAGTATTCTTGGAGGGGACCATGGGCCTCAAAAATTATTCTCTAACATTATTTATTTATTTATTTATTTATTTATTTATTTATTTACTTATTTATTTATTTATTTATTTATTTATTTATTTATTTGTTTATTTATTTATTTATTTATTTATTTATTTATTTATTTATTTATTTATTTATTTATTTATTTATTTATTTATTTATTTATTTATTTATTTATTTAGAAATACTGCCAATCCCAATCGGGATCATCGCAGGAAAGGCAAAAACAGTATTCAACAAAGCAGGTACATAAAACACAGCGTTGCAACTATATGTGAACAGAGGCTGTTAGGTTTAATAGCAAGAATAATAATCGGTGAGAAATAACATGGGAGCAACAATACAAGGGAAAAGAAACAAGAACAACATAAATGGATTACACATTAGAAAGAACATTTTTCATTACTTCAAACAGAGCACTTGAGCTGACGAAATGGTGCTTATAATGCACATTGTAGAGCTAGTAGGTGCGCTTCATATGTCTATAAAGATTTTTCTAAAGATGAGCTGGTTACACTTGATCGCAGGCTATTCCATTCTCGAATGGCTGACGGAAAAAACGAATGTCTAAAACAGTCTGTGTTGAATCGATATTCTTCCAGTGTTTGTGAGTGCTTATGTCTCGTTGTTCTTGTCTCGGATTTTGAAATATACCTTGTACAATTTGTGTTCACCATGTTGTGAATAAGTTGATAAAGTAGTTTCTCTCGTGCAAGCCTGGCGCGGTTTTGTAACGTAATTATTCCAGCGTTGTTTATGAGTTGTGTGGGTGA
Source organism: Amblyomma americanum (assembly GCF_052857255.1). Lineage (NCBI taxonomy): Eukaryota > Metazoa > Arthropoda > Arachnida > Ixodida > Ixodidae > Amblyomma > Amblyomma americanum. Next base: position 324,609,551 of record NC_135497.1, on the reverse strand, counting down.
TTCAGTTTGTCAAGTATTTGTCAGTTTAGGCAAGTATTGAGTTCTGATTAATGAATTAGTTATCAACTGCTGGAATAATGTCTAGAGTCGCAAACCGTCAAACGGAAAATTACGCAGTGCCATGTTGCAAAACGAAGTTTTGTTCTGAGCTTTCTGTTTGCTTTTTTTTGGTGCGCACGTTCAGGACCACCCGCAGTAGCCAACATACCTCCGAGATTGCGGCCGAATGAGCGTGTTGATTGCAACTGCGGCTGCCCCTATTAAGAACGCGGCTGCAGTGGTCAGTACATCTACGTCGCCAGGCATGGTGCTTTTTTAATCTGGAACTGCTGTGCTTACGTGACTTGTAGATTACACAGTTTGTTCTTTGAAGAGATTGGCCCTGTTTACATGAAAGTGACAACTGGCGCATCGCATCGCATCGTATCACCTAAACTATTTAGCGCATTTCATTCTTGTAAGCGGAGGAAATGCGCTAGGAAAACGCGTCGCATCTATGCGCCAGAAGGGGCCGATCGAGAAAGGCAAGTAGATGCGCTACTGTCACATTCATGTAAACACGGGTGATGGCACAAACAAAATCAGCGACATGGGGTGACAGATGCGCTTTTGCCCATGTTTGAATGTTTTCCCACAGGTGCATTCGATAAAGCATCTGGATCCCGCACCAGCGGTCGTGACTTGAATACATGGCTGGCGCGTTGAATGATTGCTGCATGCACAAATCCTACCTGAAGCACACTTATTCCCTCCGCCTATTCCGCAAAACCTGCGATGACCCTTAAAATTCTGTAAAGAAATTGAAGATCTTCCTAAGCGCCTTTGTAACCATGGCTCTCTTCTATCATAATTAAAACGTAATCAAAAATGGTAATCGCATGCTAAGCTACTTACATCGCACCTTTTTTAATGTTCCTTCGAGTTTGAAACTATTGCTTCATAAAACACTAATACGATTTAAACTCGAGTATGCAACACCTGTATGGGACCCTGCTCATGACAACTTATTTAATGACATTGAGGGTCATGAGAGGCGACGGAGTGTAGTGCTCCGGATTAATTTACACCACCTGGAGTTCTTTAACGGGCACTGACGTGACCTCGCACAGCACACAGGCGTCTTTATAATCAGCCCCCGACAAAATGCGGCTGCAGCGACTAGGATACACCTCGCGCTCAGCACTACAGCGTCATTGAGTAAGCGGTTGGCTTCACCATTTGCAACCGATAAAATTGTGCAACGAGCTCAGTAAGCCAATGCTACCAATTGAAGGTTGCCACAGGAAGCAGGCGCGAAGTTGTGCCGATTGCCCCTGCTCGGCCACGGTCGATGTGGGCTGAGAACTTTTGACGAAGACCACATCTAAAATCCAATAGCTACTGCCCACAACGCTAAGAACTCTCACTTCGGTCAGCTCTCCAGAGAGCTTCCTTATCACTGTGTTTTGTTCTTATTTTCCTTGGGATGCGTCAAGTGGAACACCCTTGAGTATTCTCTCGCAGGATTTGTTGGCCTTGTTGTGGGAGTTCAAGCTGGCGCCCAAAATCACGCTCCAGCTTCAGAAGCAGCACATGTGCTAGAAAAGAGCGTGATTGGCAGCCATTTCTGCCGCATTACGGCGGAAAAGACGATTACTGAACGGACGACCTCAGACAAGTGCCGAACAATTCTTACGGATGGCATGCTTTGATCATTCAGCCCCTGATTTACTGTCGCGAAATGCAGCTTCAGCGCCACTGCCAACAAATTTGTGAGACAAGCGAAAACAGTCAATCAGTGGCGACAGCCTATATTGGCATCACGTGGTGCAACAGCTCCGTTTTCCTTCATCTGAGAAACACGTCAACAGCCGCCGTTAAGGACTTCAGTAAAGCAGTCACCCCTGCGCATGCTCAGATAGTATTTATGAAACTTTATTTTCCGCGTCTCTTTTTTTTTACGTTACACTCTCGCTGGCTTATGAATCCGTTTGAAAAAGCAAATAACACAGCATTTTTACCGCATTTGTGAGGTACGTGTTCTTTAACATCCCGACACTCCATTATAGGTAAGAGAGACGGGGTATTAGGCTACTGATTCTTTTCGACCCCATGCGCTGGCATGACACACACGGGTGTTTTACTGCATAGCACTTCTAGCCGCAATCACGGATTTCGCCGATGGCAGTCCGAAGCCTGCTCTTTTGCTCTCTCTCTCTCTCTCTCTCTCTCTCTCTCTCTCTCTCTCTCTCACACCCTCCGTCAGCTTGAAGCGCGAAAGAGACGGTGGCGAAGCCGCGTCGCGCGTCTTAGCCGATGAGAAGTCCGACCGGCCTCATATAACGACGCTGCACTTTGCGTCGCTTATAAAAGTATAGCAGGGGTAAGCAGTGCTAGCTCACCTACTTCACGTTTCATTAACTACACAAATCGGCTGTAAATTTGTTTTGCATTACGCCGCCATCGGCATGTGACAGTCAAGGCCCAGGTTCGATACCGTGACCTTTGGCTTACCAGCCAAGTGCTATCATCGTTGAGCCATCACGCAGTTCTCTTTGTTCTTTTTCTTTACAAAAACAGGCGAAAAGGAGGTTGAGTACTATGCATATTTCTTTGCCGCGTCCAGTTAGTGAGTAGTTAAAGTTCGAGCTTGCTTTATATGAAAATTTCAGCGGGTCACGAAAGAATGGGTGGGTACGATGCCATAAGAAAAACAAATAAACCATATACACTAGCGCATAAAATGATGGTTGACGGTCGCTCATACCCACTGCGGTTGTCAGTCAAACTTTAACAACGTCCCATGAGCGTGCTTGCTCATATTGGCAGCGGCGTTGCCATTCGCGGAACGTCTAGCTCCTGCCGTAAGCTCTGCAATAAGGAGCGGCGACTATCTGTTGCCAAAGCTTCTGGAGGTCAAAAAGTTGAGCGAGTTGGTCCGATTCTATATTTCTACAGCGCGAAAGACGGAGACAAAAGAAAGCTAGACGAGACAAACACGACGCTAAGAATTCTTTATACACAATGGACAATAATTACAGGCTGTAGAAAAACAAGTGCAATCAACGAAACGAACGCTCCCTCAAGTTGAATAATGACGGTAAAAGGTTCCAACCGATACCAGCGTGAGAAATTTCCACGTGCCCCAGCCCCTAAACACACACACACGCGCGCGCGCGCGCGCTCGCTGCAGATGGAACAATGCACCGACGTCATATAGTTTCTTACTGTACGCTAGAGGGAAAGCTGGCGGCTCTTCACTTCATCCACCATGGACGCCTGATGGTTTGGTTTATGGGAGCTTAAGGGCTCATTCACACTTGAGAGTCACCGAGGTCGCGCGACCAGCAGTCGCCTGCGACTATACCGCAATTCGACAACACCGATGTTCACACTTGCAAAGGCGACCTGCGGGTCGCCTTCTCGTTCGATTCTCGTCTGAAATGAGAACTCTTGGGAATGACGCCGCTCGCGCGCTTTCGAGAGTTTCGTCTGCTTTGGCCGCGTCTCCAGCGCCCGCGCTTGTCCCTCGAAAGTGCTCTGGTCCCTCGATATTAGCAATGTACTGCGACAACTTGAGCGAAGAGGAAGATATAGCGGCAATGCGCACCGCGGCCGTACTTACAAGCGGCCTGCAGCCAGCCTGGATGCCGGCCGCTAGCGTGAGAAAAATGCGCTAGTATGTTGTTTGTTCGCGTTCATACCATGCTCTGGGAAGTCGAAATTCAAAAATGAATCAATTTTAGGGCCGTTGGCCAATACCGAGCTGCTGGATACAAGCAAATTTCTTCTCATAGCCGCTTTGCTGCTATTGCCCAAAGCGGCTCGATCGCCTGGCGTCTGCTTTCCCCGCTGCTGAAGGCGTCGCGGAAATCGAGCGTATTTTTATATTATCATGAGACAGGGCTCACAATAAAGCCGTAACGAAAGTAGCATCTTGGTTACAGCGCTGGTCAGTTCCGAAGCGCCCTCGGCTGCGACATCGATGTGAAACCGGCTAGGCTTAGCGACGACTACGGTCGCCAAGGAGCAGATAGCGCAACTCGGCGCACCCGCGAGCGGCGTCGTTGCCGAAAGCTCGGCTCGCTCGCTGATTGGTTCAACGGTTTGCGACTCGCAGTCGCGAGGCTGCAAAATCGAGCAGCGAGCGACTGGCCCGCGACTGTTCCTTTTCGACCAACGCGACCGTTTGCGACTGTCGCTTTTCGACCAAAACAGTCGCGCGACCTCTGCCACTCTCAAGTCTGAATGAGCCCTAACGTCCCAAAGCGACTCATACCCCTGTCACACGGGCACTTGTAAGGCCTTAGAAATTAAGGTCCTTTGCCCCAAAGGCGCGTGACGCGCATCTACACGGCAAAGCGTCGAGACCTTTGCGATAAAGGTCCGTAGCAATAAAGGCGGCCGTCAGCGGCCTTAAAGTTGCTTAAAGGAGCAACCCAGACGGCAGCGCCAGCTAGCGAGCTCAAAGAATAAAAAAGTTGACGCAATTTTTAGTTTTGGAACCGTAAAAAAATATCTAATTTATCGTATTTAATGGTTAATTTTGCGCTACAGTGCACTTAACCGTAGAGGAGGCTATGGCTAATGACATCCACACTGCTAAGAATGGACTTGAACGCTTTTCAGCAGCCGCATCGACACACGCGTGCTTGCGCATCTCGCTTTGCTGTTTTTTCTTCGTTTGCTCTTTGTTGTGTGCGTGTTTTTTTGTTTGCTTGTGTTTTCTGTTTTCCCGCTCGCATGTAGTTGAACTCCTTTATATATTTAAAGTGATTTGTTTTTAACCGTATTTAATTTTAATTTTGTACAAAATTTTAATGGAGGCAGGTAGTATTGAGGCCTCACAGGCAACAGCCGAGTTGGGCGCGCAGAAGTGCGCAGCAAAAAAAAAAACGAGAGGACCGCGCACCCACTGGCCGGAGCGCGAAACCTGGGCACTTATCCGTCTCTGGGAAGACCACCTCTCAGAACTGCGGGGCGAGAAACGGAACGGGCTCGTTTACGAGGCCATTGCTACTTCACTGACCGAACAAGGCATCGCAAAGACAAAGGAGCAGGTGCACTCAAAAATAGAAAACCTGACAACAGAATATCGGTGAGTAGTGAACATAGCCAAGTGCTACCTTTATATAAACCGTGGATTTATATTAGATCCCTACGTGTTGCGAAATTTTGTGCTATAACCGCGCGGCAGCTTTCAAAACATGCGACAGGTGAGGCAAAGTTTTGACTCACATTATGCGCGAGCGGCTGCTGCATTGGGTTTGGGGCAGCTTGCTTTTCACACAACGTGCAGTGTGCGAAAATGCGTACTTGCCGCAGTAGCCTTGTTTATTCAGTAGCAGCAGTTAAAATGGGCATTTGTACGAGATACTCTTTTGACTGCCTGAGTGTTGAGATCGTAGTGCTCATGGGACTGTTTGCAGGAGGTGGTCACGAAAGCACACTGGCCAAGGTGCCATACCCTGGACATTCAACTGGGAGCTGCACAGATTTTTGGGAAGCCTGCCAGTTTACTGGCAGGCTTTACGACCGCTCTCTGGTGGAAGAGAGCAGCTGCCAACCTGTCAGCACAGTCGAAGACGTAATTTTCTTGGAAGAATATGAATCTCCATCTGCAAGGACGACTTCTCAACATCGAAGGCTTTGTATCGTTTATTTTGGATGACAACACCTTTACATATGTTATGAGATGAAGGTGTATCAAACATATGAATAATACAAGATTTGTAAATTTTTATTGGTTGGAGTCTGAAGCCGCACTGCACAACAACAAACCACTGTTCATAAGTTGCTCATTGAAGGCTTTGTATCATTTATTTTGGATGACAACACCTTTACATATGTTATGAGATGAAGGTGTATCAAACATATGAATAATACAAGATTTGTAAATTTTTATTGGTTGGAGTCTAAAGCCGCACTGCACAACAAACCACTGTTCCTAAGTTGCTCATCGAAGGCTTTGTATCATTTATTTTGGATGACACCTTTATATATGTTATACATGAAGGTGTGTCAAACATATGAATAATACCAGATTTGCAAATTTTTATTGGTTGGAGTCTGAAGCCGCACTGCACAACAAACCACTGTTCATAAGTTGCTGATCGAAGGCTTTGTATCGTTTATTTTGGATGACAACACCTTTATATATGTTATGACATGAAGGTGTATCAAACATATGAATAATACACGATTTGTAAATCACGCTAAGTGGCAAGTTAAAACATATCAGCAGGTGATCACAGCTCTGTTTGTTACTGAGGTGTAACGGACAGAGGCTCATTTCGGTTGTAACACTCTTGTAATGGCGGACAAAAAGATAACACATTTACATACGTTATGGCATGAAGGTGTATCAAACAATGAATGCAAGACAGGTAAATCATGCTAAATGCCAAGTTAAAACATATCAGCAGATGATTACAGCTCTGTTTGTTACTGAGGTGTAACGGACAGAGGCTCATTTCAGTTGTAACACTCTTGTGACGGCAGACAAAAAATGGTTCACCACTGTAAACATAAATGTTTTCATGGACAACACTTATCAGAGCCCTGAAAGAAAGCATAGCTTGAGGGTTATTTGTTCAATTTCTTTGCGAGCATGTGCTTGACCTCCTGTTATTGTTTCATCATTGTTTCAAACGCTCTTCATGCAGATTATCTCCCCCATGGAGACTGGCGACATTCATGAAAGCTCATTTGAGCTTGAACCAACGACTGAGGCAGCTGGCACATCTGCTGCTGCAGAATACCCTGCGCAAGACCCTCCACCACACTTGCGGGCCACAGCAAGCACTACCACAGTTATGGCTACTACCAGCCGCCAGCAGCGGAAGCGGAAGCGACCACTTTCGTCAGCCCAAGAAACCCAGCAATGTCTGCTGGAGGAGCAGCGTCTCCTGCGACAGGATCTCAAGGAGTATAGAGAAAAAGAGCTTCGGCTTCGTGAACGACAAGTAAAAGCCGAAGAAGACCTCGTTCAGGTGCTGAAGGACTTCCTGAACAAATAAAATGTATAAATCTCAGCTTGCATTCATGTACATGCTACTATTGGGCCACAGGCTGCGTGAAAGGCACAAAGCAGTGTTGCGATACAGTACTGACAGCTGTGCAAGTTTAACAACAAAGCGACAAAAAGCACCTCAGAAAAGGCAAGGGTGAAAGAACAAGGCAAAATTGATGTGCACTGTCTCGCACTAGCAATAACTAATTGTGAAAGTACTGACACTGTATACAAAGACATTTGTTCACACAAGACGCATATTGACACATATATCCATATCAGTGTTTGTGTGTCTTGCACGAGGCTAACCATGTCCAGATCATGCCACGTCAGAAATTGCCCTGAAGGAGTGCTTCTCACACCAACGAAATTGGTTGGGAAACCCCACTGAAGTCAGTTAATTAACCTGGCTGTTAGACATCTAGGTTAAGAAGTTGACGTGGTGATTGGGGTAACCCATTCTTCTGATTTTGTTTGTGCAAGAAAACCACTCCTTCAGGAAGGTTTTCAGTGGAAGGTAGCAAGACACAAAACTAGACCTGCTGCAGTCCCACATTGATACCAAATGCTACCTAGGATTAGGTATGCTGCTTAGAGGTACAGAACATGGGCAGCACTCTTCGTCATGTTAAGCGGCCTTCTACTGCAGCTGCTGAAAGTAATGCACAAGAGCTGCCCGAACACTAGCCCCACTATCAACTTCTAACTGCGTAGTATGAGCAGGTTGTTCAAAAGCTCTGTCATGCTGAGAAACCTCATCCAACCATTGCTGCGGTAGCCGGGCACCAAAATCTTCACACATGTTGTTAAGTGTACAGCAGGCTCTAATAATCACAGGCACATGCCTGATCTCGCACTCCATCCTTTTCATGGTGTATCGAAAGCGGGCTTTCATTCTACCAAAAGCATTTTCAACAATCCTTCGTGTTTTGGACAGATGGTAATTGAACAGTCTTTTTTCCTCCTGTAAAGGGCCATTATGCGGGAAGGGTTTCATGAGATGCCCTGTCAGGGCAAACGCCTGGTCGCAAAGGATAATCGGGGGCACAGCAGTGCCATTAATCACTGTGACCGGCGTCTTGAATAGCGGCCGTTCAACTGTTTCAGCCAGATCCGATTGACTGTACACATGGGAGTCGTGGCATCGTCCTGGGCTGCCTGCAGAAACATACCGAAACCGGTATTTATGGTCCACAACGGCCAGAAGGATGACACTGTACCTGCACAAAAGAAAAGAGCATTTTGTATGCACTAGGTTACATGATGGAACTATTTAGCGTGTATTTAAAAACAGTAGATCAGAAGCCTAATGCTGTAGCGGGTCGTCTACTTCTAAGGTGAAAACAGAAGCGCTTCAGGACATCGAACGCGAGTAATGTTCACATCCTTGTGGCTGTGCAAGACGCATGAGAGCAGTGACAGCTCCATGCCTTGCCTGCACCTGCTCAATAGTTTGTGAGCATCTAATAGAATTAGCACACATATTCACCTTAGATGTGGACAACAGTATACATGGCTGTGTGTGGATGAAGCCGAATTTGTATACATATGATTACTGAAAATAAGATTATAAATAGAGGTGACAGGCTGTAAAGGTGATATTAGATTGCGAAGGATTTTTTTTATCCATGAAAATTAAATACTCATTGAAAGAATGCTGCAGCATTGTAAGTAGCCATGAAGGTAAATTCACGTTTTGTAAAAGCTACCTTGTTTCACATCAGTTATGCCAACTACGTAATGCACTAAGGAAAAACCAAGGGAAAACCAAGAAAAAAACACTTGCCAGCCTTTGTAGTTCCTATAGTCCTCTGCATTCAAGTGGGGTGGAGACAGCGGGAAATGGCAGCCATCCAAGGCCCCCATTGCTTGCGGGAATCCTGTCATAGCGTAAAACTCGCTAACATGTTCATTCATCTCGTTTGGTGCCATCATTCGGGCCCACTCCGGTTCGAGCACATCCACCACAGTCTCGGCAAACTCCCTATATATAGTGTTCACAGTTGACCGCCCAACACCAAAGACTATAGCTACCACCCGGTCTTCGGCAGCTGAGCAGAGCTTGAAAAGGCCGATGCCGATTCTCTTTTCTACACTGATGGCCTCCCGCATATTTGTATGTTCACGCTGCATTGCAGGTCGGCACCGCTCCACAAGGTACCGAAAAGCAGCCGGGCCAACGCGGAACGCCTGCCGAAAATGCTGGTCTCCGAGGTTCGGCAAAGTATCCTCAAACCATCCCTCGTTGCGGGGATACACCCACCTACTGCGGTGCACAGTTCGCGGAAGCAACGCGACGGCTTTGCAATGGGCAATGTTTGCGAGAAGTTGTTCTTCCAGTGCGTCACCGTGCGCCTTAGCCGCATCCGCCGCCGCGCGTAATGATGCCACAGCGGCAATCTTCATGGCAATTTCACACTTCTTTCTAACGTCTTGCGATTCGTCGCTCATGATTACGGCAGCACGCTAACCAGGCACAACCTAATTTCTTTGAAATACGCACAAAGAACGATGAAAAAAAAAAGAAACTTTGTTTCAAAATATCCGTTTCTCACCGTCAGAACGCTCGTTTATTATCATGATAGCTACTTTTTTCAACACAAACAAAAGCACTCTTAGCTGAAGTGCTACCGTCTGCTTTAATTTCATAATGTTACTAGCGCCGCTTCACACACAGCGGTGACTTTTGGCATTCACGGAGGCCGCGTTCTAGCTCCTTTGGATTTGCCGTGTAGCAGCGTCGCTGCTCCTTTTCGGTTTTCCTCCTTTAGTGCAATAAGACAACTTTATGGCAAAGGCCGTGAAGAAGTCCCGTGTGACAGGGGTATAAGGCTATGAGAGACACCGAAGTGAAGGCCTCCGGAAATTTCGACCACCTGGGGTTCTTTTACGTGCGCTGACATCGCACAACACACGGGACTCTAGAATTTCGCCTCCATCGAAATTCGACCGCCGCGGCCGGGATCGAACCCGCGTCTTTCGTACCAGCAGCCAAGCACCATAAACACTCAGCCACCGCTGCGGCCATGGACGCCTGAGGCATGCCGGGAAGACAGCACACCGAACTGACATCTAGTGGCTTGCTGACTATGCTACGGATCGGATTTGTTTGGCTGTTCAGTTTCGTTTTCACCGCTGTAGTTTTTATGGATGTTTTGTGCACTTTGTGATTGTGTAGTGCTGCTACGCAGGCAGTTCATTTGAGATACGAAGCATCGAAGGTGATTGACTCGAAGTGAGCTGAACACAGTGTCTGGTGCCTGCTAGGCCTAAAGTCCGTTTGCCCCCTCACTGGGAGCTATTTACGCAGCAAGCTGGGTTTTCCCTCAGTGGGAACCTGTGCTATCTGCGCACTGAAATGTGAAAGAAAGAAACAAGGCATTTTGTGAACTGAGAACTCAGCAGTCTGCTGCCATGACCACTCTGCACATTTCTCGTAGGAGTCTCGGAGACACTTTAAAAGAGCAAAGTACTTCGATAAGCGCAACTTATGTTAACCGTGCTCGCCGAGGACTGCGTTTGGTTCATTTCGATGACTGGTGGCGGCCGCGTATTGCATGCAGGCACGACTCCCAATTCATGATTTAATTCACGCAAATAAATACCCGAATGTTTCACTTCTCAGCATGAACACGATCGTCTCTTACTTGTGGTAGGAGAGGTTTGCGTTTCCTAATTCATGATTTTTTTTTGCTAAAATCTGCAAGCGCAGCGCCAGGACATGCCGAGAACCGGCACTCAGTGCGTGCAAACTTGTTTCTCATAGAAAAGTGAGGGCTCAGGCAAGTTTCTCATGGCACGAACATAGCCTATGCACGGACATAGGGCGCGTCCCGCAATAGCAGACTGCACCAATTGAACGTTTCTGTTTTTCACAGTGCGAAAACGGAATCTTCGAATGTGTAGTATTTTAAGCGCTGACAATTTTTTTGTGGAATGTTCGCTCTGAAAACTGTGTCTGCTAAGGAAAAAAATTATTTTCCACGGTTAGCTATATTTGGTGGCATGAAGTGAAAGCCCTCTCCCGCCATGAGCAAATTCCGTGATCGTTTACGCCCATGTGTTTTTCTGCTCATTTATTGCAATGTACAATGAGCATATTTTATTACAGGACATACTGATTCTAAAACAACGCTTCCTTGCAATGCGTGTTTTGCGGAAATTTGTTTTTCTACAGCTGCAGTCGTGTTTTATGGCCAAGCCAAGTGCGCCCACGCTGTCTTCGCGGCATTCCCACGGTGGATGAAGTGCCCTTTAAGAAACTCGCTTAGACGGCGGCGCCAGCTATCCCTCTAGGTAACATTTAGAAACTCTATGACCGTCATAGTCAATCAAGCCTTGCAATCGCAGATTGCAGTATCGCAATCTCATGATCGCAGGATCATAATCTGAGATTGCTATACTGCACTGTGCGATTGCAAGGCCTGATTGACTACGACAAGGCATTGTGCCATCTTCACCTTGAGGGTGTTTTTTTTAGGGGCTAGGGCAAGTGAAAACCTTTAACAAAGGATAAGATCATGTGACCGTGGCCGCATCAATCGACTGCCCTCAAGGCCTACAAGGCACTGTTTGGCTTCCTGCGAGCGACTGGCTAAGGGACCAGTTTTGACTGTGCTCCTCGCCCCTTCTCTCCTTTCCTTTTCAATCCCGTCATTCCTCTTTCCCAGTGCGGGGTAGCCAACCAGAACACCCTTCTGGTTAACATCCTCGCCTTCCCTCTTCCTGATTATCTCTTTCTCTCTCTCAAGCTAGTATATCGTTTGAAACTTTTTACCGTCATTTTTTAACATATGGAGTGTTCGTTTATTGCTCTCGTTTTTCTGCAGCCGGTAAATATTTTCCATTGTGTACAAACAATTCAGCTGTCAGTCAGCGCCCGTGTTTGTCTCGCCTCGTTTTCTTGTGCTTCCGTCTTTCGCGCTGTAGAAATGCGGCAGCAAGGCTTCAATTTGCCTTCCCTCCAACTTTTTCCTGACGACACAGTGACGGAAAATTATTGCGTAAAACAAACAACTGCGGCGAGAAGGAAAATGGGGGAGGGGTGGTTGCGACGGTCGCTGTACACAACGTCAGGAGCATGAAATAATTCCACACCATTCACCGCGTGCGTCAACCGCAGTCGCTGCTTGGGAACAGCGTGCCGACGCATCTCTCACAGGCACTGCTGACGAGGGAGAGAAGTTCCCCAACTGAAGGCGCATGCTTGTGCGGGCACCGCCCGTCGGAGAAAAGTCGAGGAGCTCGTTGTCGAATCGTTTGTTTGCGCGTTCACGTGTTAGGCGATTTTTTTCTCACAGGCAGCGCAGTCAGTGCAACCCAGGAGGCTGTCGCCTCCGCCGGGCACATCATTTGCCGGCTCGCTCGCGCGCGGAATACTGATTTCCCTCTCTGAGAAAGGAATCAAACGGTGGAGTCAACTCTTTCTTTTCTTCCTCGTCTTGTCTGCTTGTCGAAGCATGTTTAGAAACGTGCAAGGAAAGAGTGAACACTAATTACGGGTATACGCGCTAACCTTTCTGTAAAAGTATACCTGTTTTGCCTTTTATCTTTGTTTCTAGTTTTTTTTTTTCACGCTTCAACATCAATAGCACTGCCCCCCCGAGCAGTCCCACACTGACTCGAGCGAAAACAAAGAAACATTTCACGTGCTCGCAACGGAAAATTGGGGACGTGCCAGTTCAGCATCGTTGCTGAAAAACAGGAGTAGTCATTGGGTTTTGCCCAGGAACCGGCAGCGCACTGACGTAAAGAGCACCCACCGAAAGCAGGGTGCCGAGCGGGGATGGTCCTACACGAGTAAAAACAATTCACAGTGAGGCCACACTTGTATTTCCCAGTCAGTAAGCATCACCACGGACGACAAAAAAAAAATTGCCGAAGGAGCATGGGGGCGATTAGCAATTCTTTCTCCTGTCTTTTGTACTTGGATGCAGCTTGTTCGTTTTCTTTGTAGATATACTGTTATCATGCCGAGTCTGCTTTGCTGTGTTTGATCCTTGAAGGCTATGGTGTGAGTTAAGGGCGTGTCCGCGCTGAAGGGTGCTGATCTTGAATAAACTGTCGCACTCTGATTATCACCAGCTGGCCTCAATTTATTGAGTACCTTTTTGTGATTTGTTTGCTTTATGGGGCTTAACGTCCCAAAAGCGACTCAGCTATGAGGGTGCCGTAGTGGAGGGCTCCGGAAAATCTCGACCAACAGTACACGGGCCTATAGCATTTTGCCTCGAGCGAAATGTGATCGCCACTACAAGGGTCAACCCGCGTCTTTCGGGGCAGTGGCCGAGAACCATAACCACTGAGCCACCAAGTAGGCTGTACCCTGCCATAAAGAAAATCAATTGGCATATTTTTTTTGTCACCATTAGCCTAGTTTTGTCTGCAGCAGTGATATTCTGCGCGGTCAGTTGTGTTCTCATATGCACCTGTTTTTGACTGTACTGTATTTAATTAAACTAGTTCGTACTTAATTAAACTAGTTTTTTCTGATGCGTGAAGACATCAGGGCAGTATCTTTTTCAAGCACCGCCTCAGATATTTTTTTAATTTCTCGTGCAGCAGTGATGCTTATCAACTAACAGAACTTTGCAGTTAAACCTCTTCATTTGTACCTGCAAGAGATTGCGTATATGACGCCAAAGTTTTCTTAGAAAACTCAACTTACTAACGGCTCCTCACTAACACTTGTTGGGGTATATATATATATATATATATATATATATATATATATATATATATATATATATATATATATATATATATATATATATATATATATATATATATATATATATATATATATATATATATATATATATATATATATATATATATATATATATATATATATATATATATATATACACATATATATATATATATATATATATATATATATACACACATATATATATATATATATATATATATATATATATATATATATATATATATATATATATATATATATATATATATATATATATATATATATATACCTAACAACCTGCCCGCAGTGTCAGGCGGCAGCTCAGTTAATCGTGAAAGGCTACTCGAGAAGAGCAACATGGGTCGCAATCCAATCCAAGCAACCCAAGTCCCGCCGGTGGCAGCACCAGCCATAGAAGGGCAGTGGCGCATCGCTTGATCGCTGCACTACTGCGCCAAGAGGGGTAGAAAGACTCCCAGGGATCTACGAATGAAGAGAATGACCAATTCGGCATATATGGACATTAACCCGTTATCGCTATGCGAGCAATTGCCATCCGTGAACACTGGATCTGAACACCAGAACCGAAGTGAAAACCGAACTCTTAGCGCACCTAATTCGCACTTGGCCTAACTACGAAAATCGACCATCAGTTGTTCTCTTCCCTTCTAATGACACACCTACTCATCAGCATACAGTCGTAAGGTAACGCATATACTAGGTTGACCGTTTTTTGCCAACAAGCAATGCAGTTTTGTAGCTTATGGGTTGCGTGCTCGCATCGCAATCTGAAAGTCCTGTAGGTCCGATTCCCCACACCTTCAGAGGAAATTTTATTTTTCTTTGATACCACAGTGACGTAATCTGAGATTTTTGGAACCACTGTTGCTGGTCAACGCCGACAGCGCCGGGTTGCGTTGCCTGGGGGCCATATAATGCCTTCCAGTTAAAAAGGTTTTTTGGTTGTCTATAGGAGGTCCGCAAGCGAGTTGCACGCGTGCTCCCCGGCCGTCGTCATCCTGGTGCCACGTGAGCCGTGCACGCTCGCGAGGAGGTGGCGTTCGCAGCCTTCGGGCCCCTCAAAAGACATCACACTGCACTATGACATGAGAGCGGCGCCCCAGCGCGCCCTCGCTTCGTCAGTAGCCACGAGGCGCATCCGTTCACGCACACGGGCCGGGATCCGAGGAGCAGTTGACCGCATCCCGTCGTATTGCAGCCGCGGTCATGCACCGTGAAATAAGATCCGTTTCGGGGGCCCGGCGGGAGCGGAGTGACGCCAGGCCATCTTGCGCTCGTGTGAGGCATCGTGCTGCGCCTGCGAGTAGAAAAGGTGCGCCGCCGCTGAGTCCACCGCGAACCCCTACTTTTCGTATGTTTGGTAAGCCTCCTCGAGAGGAAGTGCTCGAGTCGCTTCTGCTGGCCGCAGTCCGAAACACGTGCTAAACGCCGCGAAGACATGTTTGCGTTGGCAGGCAGATGTTATCCACGCGCCGGTGCGGAGCCGTACCGATGCCTTCGGGCTGCGGACGCGCTGATCGGCGGAGCCAAGCCGCAGGTCGATCAGATGCGGGCATCGCTTGCTGGCACAATGCGGCCGCTTGGCGCGTGGCTGAAGAGACGCTGCCCTTGAGCTGCCCATCGGTGTCCCGGTCACTGGAACCGTAAGCTGACCGCGTTTTCCGAAAGCAGCGCGATCTTATTGCGTGCCACGCACACGAGGAGGCAATCTTCCCCGCTGCTTGAATCATTCCGAGCGTTGGCTGCGAGTCTGCGAGCAGCGCAATTCTCGGCGGCAAAGCCTCTAGTTGATACACGGTCCCATGCGACGCTACCACCTCGGCAGTTTCGGACGAGACTCGCCGCATGAACCAGAGCGGCTGGTGCGCTGTTACATGGTTGCCGTGGCCAAATGTTGTTCTCGCGAGATACCGAAGTGCTTCTCCTCATATTTACAGGCTGCGTCTCGCGCGTGCCGGTCAATGACGCTCTGTGCTTTTTGGCGTTTGTCAAGGATGACCTATGTATGCGTAACTTTTGGGGGCATCGCACCAATGGCGGACAGAAACTCTGCTGCAGTCAGTATGAAGTGGGTGTCGAGAGCGCGCAATTCACAGAAGCCGGCCGTCGCCGTCGATTCCACGATGCAGCTCGTCGATCACAAGGTGAGCCCTCGCTGTTGAGCAATCTGAGCCACCACTCGCTTGCCTCTGCAAGTGTCTCGTTGCAAAAACGCCTGTTTCTTTGCGCCGGCTTCTGCAGCTACAATAATCGCAGGTGTGAAGAGCGTTCACACTGAGTGGAACGCGATAGCACAAGGGGAAAGCCTTGCGTGTATTTGGCACCGTATGGCTCCTCTGCGAAGGTTGTCAACGATGACGATGAATTTTTATGGTGCAAGGGCATCTGTGGCCAAAGAGCGCCATGGCACAAGGTTTTTTCTTTCACTCAAGGTGGGGTCAAAGACCCATTTCCCAAGCATTTCCCCCTAAAGGAGCCGAACACCAGACCAGCGGAATGCTTGTACCCACTGTATCACCGGTGGGTACCCGGCGGCAGTGGGAATCGAACCCCGCACCTCCCACATGAAAAGTTGTTAATCGAGGGGGCAAATGCACTCAAATAAAATATTTCACGATACATTAATTAAAAACATGTTTTTCGGCGGCCGCTGAAGCATCCACAGAACTGCCGAAGCATGCGGGTAATTTTTCAAGGGCCGTCAGCTGACGTTCTTGCGTCTAAATCGTTGACGATTGTACAGACCTCCCGGATTTTGACAGCAGCACAAAACCGCATGGCCAGCAGCGCTTGCAGCACCGGGTTGAGAGACCCACATGCGTTATCGGCCAGATTATGGGTACGCAAAGCGCAAGCCTGACCGGAGAGTGGTGATGAGCCCCTCCTTTTGAGATAAAATATGTGGAAAGGAAGAATGACCCCCTTGGGCTTTTGGTGACCCATGACCGAGAAGGGAAACAGCGAAAGCTACACCAAGCTACCATTCACGTAATCATCGACGAGCGGTGACTGTCTGCGGCCGGCGAAGTGGCCGGCCCAAAGACCGCATTCAGCGCATCTAACGTCTTAAAAACAGGACGCAGTCTCCTCTCATATGCCCCCTACCGGGCTCGCACCGCCCATGCGCGTAAACTCGACAGTGACGTGAGGTCTGTAAAAGCTTACCAATAAATAACGTAACATTTATTCACATATATATAGCGGCTATGCAAATTAATTGCGCAAACTTCAAGAAATCTCTTAACCATAATAACCTTGGACGGCTTTTTTTTATGTTCATCCTAAATGCTGTACAGTATACGAATATTTATAATCACCGAAATCATGTTGCTTAATATTTCTGATGCATTAGTTACAGTACCTTTTAGAAATACCCTTTTGTGCGCACGTTGCATTTTTTGTGAATGTTTGGTTACGAATAAATTCGAAAATGTTGCCAGGAAGTGCTTCAAAATTTTGCAGGACATTTGTTAATAGAAGAAATCTAATATTATCTAATAGAACTCTAATAAAAGAAATAAATTAATATCTATAAACCAGTTTACTTTCCGTTATGTGTGCTGTTATCTACTATACGATAGAAATTCAAAGATATATCTTTTGTGGATAAAGAACTTTTACTACTCAAACTTGTAGAAACGACAAAACATCAAATATTTCTGATTAACAATAAAAAAACGTTTTAATACCGTTTTATACCATCCATGTATTCCGCATTATATTAATATGAAAAAGCATTTCTAAATGTGGCATAATATTGCTGGAAGACAAAGCACGTCTGATGAGGCCCTTCAGCACCACTGAACGCACCTTGTGGCTGCGAAAAACCAGTTTTCTGCACCGTGTATAAAACACCGGTGGTTTTTGTGTCACACTGGCAGTCTACAGTTGAATCAATGTAATATGCGAAATCCTCATAACTGGCACAATACCTTAAAGCCCTTTGTAACATACAATCACTGCTTCAGTTCCTGTGTGCATAGGAGGACATTTAAACTCTGCCGCTGAAAACGCGCAGGACAACACAGATTCGATGAGAAGCTAAAAGGTTTTAACGCCTCGTATCCGTAATGCGAAATTACCACCTCATAGTGCGATGCTCGTGACGGTGGTATGCCACTCGCACCGAATTCCCGGTTACGTATAGGGGGTGTACACGTGACGTCGCGGGCGCCATTTTTTCTTCCAGTGCGTAGCTTCATGCAGCGGTGCAGGCTGGAGCAAGTGGCGATACGCCCACAATACGCGAGCAGCTTTTCGCAGCGCTCCGTGGACAGCAAAATGGCGTGAAATGTGACGTCTCTGAGCACCCCTACGCAGCCTCTCCTCCTGTTAGAAACAAGAGCGGACGCACTGCACTGCGACTGCAGCAGCAAAACTGCATCAATACAGATGTTTTTAATGTTTTTGCACATTCATATAAAGCATAATGACTATATATATTACGAAAACCATATAACAAACGCTTTTTCTAATCTACATCCAAAATCTTTCTTCTTCTGTCGTTTCTTCAAGTTCCCACAGTAACATTCATTATCTGACATCGGTGAATTATATCCTTTAGTAGATACCTATGCAGACAACGCAGTGCAAACTAGTTATAGCTCATTTGTTCCATTATATAAAAGAGCATCAAAGTTAACGAAACAAACTTCCTGCGTGCCAAGTTAGTGAAACGTCCGCAAAAACAACAGAATTCAGAAAACAACAAGAATAGCTAGATGCACTCTACGGTGAATAAAAATCTGCTCCTCAAATTTTCAGGCATTTCCTTGCAAGATATATCAAGCTATTCACCACAAAAGTTTTTAGAAACTGCAACCTGCGCACAGATGGACATCTTTAGAGTGCTGCATCTACTACACCAGCAATATTACACAATATGCATTTAATGCCTATAGATATTCAGATAGCGTGTAATAAATAGACTGCATATAAAATCATTTTTCAAAATTTACTCGCAGTCTAAAGTCCTTGCAGTTCTGTGGTTTCTTGAAGTTTCAGCATTACTATATGTCTATGCATAAAAGAAATGTATATTAATTTTATATTACTCAGTAAGTACCTTTGTGTAGCATGCAGAGTTAAATGTTCGCCGTTACTGTTTACTCCTTATTATAGATAAAGAACTCCTATTTTGATGAAAAACGTTCTGTATGCCATTTATACCAAATTTTAAAAAAAGAACCTTTAAGCATTGACTGAAATAACTACTTACACTCAGCAACAATCACAAATATTCTGCAGAAGTTTTAGGCAGATCCTCGTCATATTTTTCAAAACCTCATAACCAAACTTGGCAAAAACAGCGGTACCTTTATGCACGGGAGCCCACCTCATCACGATCAGGAATTTTCTGTGCTTTGAAGTATATTTTTCTACACAAAGATAGTTTCAGGTCCCTTCTTTCCTATAACCAGGCTGTGACACTCACAATCATTAAATAAATGTAAGATATGACCAGCCACCTATTGCATAATCTTTCCTGAAATCGCTCCAACCATCAGGAGAAATTTCAAGGCAGCGCTCGCTATGTGTTCTGCATTCGTCTTCTTCGGAGATGTTAACGAATGCCCAGCTATTTCTGCTAATGCCGTGAAGTGCAGTCATCGAAGATCTCTGCTTGGGAGCTGTTTTTGAGCACCGCAGTTTGCAATCAATCAACCGTTACGTAGTTCAGTTGGTCAAATTTTCCTCACATAGAAAAAAGCAGTAATGTGAATTTGGATCGATATATAACTAATTATTTGAAAACCGCGTAACGTAAAACTTAGAACCAGAACCGTGATGCAAAAAGTACCTACTGATGTCGCACACGACAGAAGGTTCAACACAGTCGCCAGGTGGCTCAGTGGTTATGGTGTTCGGCCGCTGACCGGACAGACGCGGGTTCGATGCCGGCCGCGGCGGTCACGTTTCGGTGGAGGTGAAATGCTAGAGGCCGTGTACTGTGCGATGTCAGTGCACGTTAAATAACCCCAGGTGGTCGAAATTATCCGGCGACCTCCACTGCGGCGTCCCTCACAGCTTTAGTCGCTTTGGGACATTAAACCCCCATAAACCATAGGCCTCCTAGCGCAGGATACGATAATCTAGTTGCCTTCCTCTTATCAACTGCACAAGTTTGTTGTAGACAGCGCCTTTCACAATGCAGTCAGTGCGGCCGTCTAGAAAAGCTTGCCGCCCGCATGGACGAGGAACCTTTTTCTGAACACGCTTGAAAGCTGATAAGCAAATAAAGTGGACTGCATAGCGAAGAAATGATAAAATGAGTAAGCTAAAAAGTGAGCGAGAAAGTGAGTAAATACAAATAGTGGGCATGCAGTAATAAGCAGGAAACGCAGAACAGTACAGAAAATGCTTGCAAATAACAACTTACCTCAATAAAACTGCTAGTGCCTAATGCACTAAAAGAGGTTGTGCTGTGTGTTCGAGCACTGATGTTCGTGCCAAAAAAACACGTCATGTAGCATATATTCTGTGATCCAGGGTAACAAAAAAGGACTCCGCGATTTGGAATCATCACTTCGACGGAAAACGCCCATAGAGCAACTCATGATGTACAAAAATTTTTCCCTCAAAATTTGTAGCAGTCACATGAAAGCGCGCCAAAAGCTCATGGCGTAGTTCACTTCGAGCTTCCTGAAGATTGGCATCTATATGTCTGCACTCATTCACCATATTTACAAGGTTATAATGCATATTTGTACTTCAGCATCACCGAAACGCCAGACCACGCAAGCTTGCGCTGATACTGGAATTTCTATTGTCTGGAAAACAAATAATTTTCATATATCATTTCACGTCGCATCACAAACGCATCATTGTTGCAGGTACTCGTGAATAAGCTGGCATCACAAGATATTTCGGCCAATCTACCAAATATTCATTAGGTTGGGGGCAACCTAAAACGAAAAGTAATAAGCCCCTGCCTGCACAATCTACCAAACAGTCATTCCAAGCTCATATCTCACATCAACTACACAGGCGTTCCGAGACAGCTTTCTGACTGCGCTGTAATGAGGCCGGTGCAACCTCTGAAATGAGCGACATTAAAGCAAAAATTGCTATAATTTTCAAAAACCACACTGTAATGTCAAACCGTAACATCGCTGAGACTTGGGCTCGTCGGCTCATACTTTGCGAGGCTGTAGAGCTTCAGAAAATAAGGTATATCTGCCTCCATTCCTTGTTTTCTCATCTGCCACAACCTCGCAATGTAAAGAACAGAACACTCTAACACTTTGCAACGAAACACAGTTTGTGTGCAGTGCGCTCTTAGGACCGAAAGATGTCAATGTGTTCACAGGGCAATAGCGTCAAGAGCTGTGACAAGAACTGTGCCAGTAGTATGTCAAAAACCAAAACACACGCGCAGACAACGAGAACGCAGCACGCGGTCAGAAATTCGCACAGGATTTGAAACGTTCGCTACTACAAGACAATCAGCCGCAAACATCGAAGTCACATGGTTTACAGAGGTCGGCCAAAGTATCGTTGTTATAATAGGCGCGAACAAACAGATAAATTGTTTTCGCGGTAAAACAATTTATCTGTTTTTCGCGCCTTTTAAGCACGTGATGCGTAACTAAAATACATTGAGAAAACAGTAATTCGTTTAATAATTTACAGGTTTTTACCGATAAATATACGCTCAAAATAGCTTTCTTCAATGATGTTTGTGCTCTGAGTTCATAGCTTAGCTTCGATCCTACCGGTAGTTCGGGTGTCGTTGGCGATTGGTTTAGGACCACATTCGGGCTTCGAGTTACTGGCCATTTAAAATCACCTTAAGTACCTAATATCTGGCCGGAGCTAGGCCGAAGATTGATGGCTGCCATCAGATGACGCCATCACATGAACTATAGCGCCATCCGACAGGAATTTACCAAGCCTGCCAAATGTGCCTTGCAAGCGGACGCAAACGAGCCAGCGGTGTAGATGCGGCAGTCAGCACCGTAGCGGCAGGAAATATGTATAAGGGCGAAGTACGCGAGGACTGGTCCAGGAGTGCTGGCATTCTTGGTCCACGACACTGTCTGTAATAATGGATCCTTTAGAGAACATCAAGAGTGACAGGAAAAGGTCCTCGATGCGCTGAGAGTGTAGTGGGCACAGCTCGCACACCTCACTTACACGAATTGCCGCGAGAGGACGTCGCAGTGTTGCGGCGTCTTTAGTAGCGTCTAGTAGCGTCAGACCCTGCACGAGTTCGGAGCAGCTCCTAGCGATTGCAAGCACAGAAAGCAAGAGACGCTGCTGGGAAGGATCATGAAAGTTAGCAAGGCTTTAGAGCGCATTTCATCCAGGAATTCCATACTGGTTTGCGAAAGTGCCTGATCAGTTTGGTTGAGAAACCTTTAGTGAGATGGCGAAGTGGAGAGAACCAGCTGTGTCCTGATACGCTAGCGTGCTAATGCGGCGATTGTCTACGATAGTATGGGTCGAGCAGGCGCCCATTCGCGCGGTCTGTATTTGTGATGTAGATAACTGCCACATTATTTTTATGTTCATTTTTTTAAAAGATGGCTTTTTGTCTCCGCCGTCCTCTTTTCTTGTCATTTCCTCTTCGTCGCGCGGCGGCGATTTATCTTGTGCATTTGTTTTGAAGGCGACTAGATTTTGTGCTAACGAATCACCCACAGGCGAACCTCCGACATCCGAGGCTGTTCGCGACGCGGCAGGCGCATTATCGGCAAAGTCCCTATCCATGTATGCACAGATTGTGCTCGATGTTCATCGCCATTTTGATTTTTTTCGGCTCCCAAGTTCGAGCGCTGCTATCGCCGCAACAAAGATGCTTCTTCCGCTCGAGGGCACAAGTTCGTCCAGTAAACAGTTCTCTGTCTTTTTTCCGCCTCTGCACTTCTTCTTGCCGCCGCCACTGCTCGGCCATATCCACCTCATCGGTCGGTTGCGTTTGGGGTATTCGGTGCAGAAGGCTCGTGGTGTGTGTGGGGATCGGTGAGTACTGCATCGGTTTTGTCCTATCCTCCAAGTTCTGGCATGAATAGTGTTTATGAGCAGTTCTATGGACTTGCTTCTGAATTGGAGGGCGGGGCGATCTTCCTCCACCTCGTGCCGTAAGGTCAACTGCCAAAGTTCGATCAGCGCGAATGTCGCGAAGGAAGTTGATTTCCTCGTGCTTCTGATATTGACGAGAGACAGAATGATTGGTATCGTAGCCTGCTATTTAAGGGTGGCAGTGACACAGCGCAGGTAAAGCCTTCGTTTTGTCACTGACACAAATGCAGAATGCGTCTTTCAGTTCTTCGATGGTTGCGTTGGTTGCAAACAAATTCTCACTTTTTATTTATGCGACCCCTTTTTCCGCCAGCACTTTCCACTGGCTGCACATTGTAGGTTTTAGAAATTGAAAATGCAGTGTTTATACTGGATGTGCGGAAATATTCTGGTGAAATGGCAAGGTTTCAAGCACGTCGGGCTGATTATATGACAGTGCTAGATGAAACTTATGAAACTTGTTCCGGAAAGTGTGCCACTACTCCTGCGCAAAGGGCTCAGTTACATGCCCGCTTTTTACTGCAACGGGTAAAAGTTTCCTGAAACAAATTCAAAAGTTTGCACCAAAATTAGCGTGACACAATTTTTTTGGAGCCATAACGTAAATTGTAAATTGCGCTGTTTAACCTTTCGAAGCGGCATATGTGCTAAGAAGGACAATGCAATTGAGAGGTCCGGAATAATTTAGACCACCTGGAGTTCTTTAACGTGCACTGACACCTCACAGCACGCTGGCGCTTTTGTATTTCGCCTCCATCAAAATACGGCCGCAAAAGTCGGAATCGAATCCGTGACCTTGGAACTCGGCAGCCAAAGTCCACCGCCGCTTAGCCACCGGGACGGGTAATCGATAACGCATGAAATTAACTGTCAAGGTTCTAATTGACTTGTTAGTAACTGAATTCAGGTATAGTAACTAGCGCGAAAAGACAGAAGGGCAGAAATTACAGGACACATGCTAGTGCCCATTGACTAGCCTGTGTCCTGTCGTTTCTCTCCCACCTGTGTCTTCCTGCGCTAGTCACTACGTGTGGACACGAAGGTAAATGAGTGAGAGAGTACAACTTCGATTACAGGGCACCCCTTACAAAAATGAGCTTAGAGTTTGCGTTTATATTTTTCCTGGGGCTTTGTTGAATCAACGGTTTTTTATTGTTAATTCAACAGTGCTTGAGTATATTCAACAAACTTCAATCAAATAGTCATTGAGTTCTTCACAACGAAGTATTTATTGAGTACTCGTTGAGTTCTGATGTGAAGGCGGGGATGTAGCTAAGCCTAACTTAAGTAAATTAGCCGTAATCTAGATGCGCCAGATGTAACCCGTCTTACCATGTAATTTATGCTCACTGAGAACGCAGAGCCTGTTAAGGCACCAGTAAGCCGCTAAAACTCTCCCTTTCACAGGAAAGAAAACAGTCTATGCTTGCACCCGCAGGCCTACGTTCCATGGAGGATTCATATGTGCGCTCATGCAAAACCGGCTCTTACTATTGGCTTTATATTGGGCGTTCTTGAAGGTGTCAAGGTATTCAACTAACACAACCTCGCATTTGAACCTGGTTAACTGTGTGGCACACAGAACAAAAAAAAAACATTGGCAGTGGCTTAGCTCGGCTATGCCAGGATATACGTAGCGAAAGCTAAGGCATAGCCTGGTTAGCCTTGGTTAATCTTGATTGCAAGTCCAGGTTAGTCTGGTTGTCTGGCTAGTTGCTGTCACGTGGTTTGTCGCGCGGCTGGTCACGTGACCAGTCACCACGTTGGTCACGTGGTGCGGTGTGACCACGGTGGGAACACGAGTTCGTGGCCAATGTAGCTTTCGATACAAAAATAGCCACAATGACAATTTAGATATCTTTTCTTATTGGCATTTCATTCCCTGCACCCATCAAGACACCCTTGTAGGGGAGAATATAAAGATGGAACTGAGGTATTCCAGCATCAATGTATTTTGTGTGCAGTAGCAGTTCTCAAGAAAGTCCAAAATTATTTATGGTAAAACAACAAAATTTCAACACAGCAGAACTCAAAAAAATTTCAACGGTATTTCAGTGCGTAATATTCAAGAGATCTCAATGCACCCTCAATGTTCCATCAGCAAAATGTATAGAGGCGTTTTAAATGAATGAGAAACAGGAGTCATGCCCGCACCATTAATTTATCGCTGGTGTAATCCCAATTGTAGCATAAAGGTTGGGGCCCAAGGCCAATTGAAATTTTGCCAGCCAAAGAAGAAATGAAATCAAGACGGATATGCTACTCTAACAAGGTGAACATTGGGTCACTGACCATTTCACAAACGAAAATGAGGTTCCGGGTCCTATACGAGGCCCTTTTATCTCGTCAACCTTGTGTCCCTTGTCCCATGTTAACAATGGTCCCGTAGGGGATACGAAACGTCATTTTTGTTTCTTTTTGACTTCTTCGGTGACCCAATTCTAACCTCCTTATAATGTTTCATCCTGACCATACGGTATCCTGTTGAACGTTAGACTAAAGGAAATGCTACTGCAGCGACCCACCGCTGGGTGAACGGGCGCTGGGAGAGGCCCCTGATCTCAGGTGGGATGTAGCGGGTAGGGGTAGGCTGCGCGGAAAAAGAAATTGGTGTATGTTATTGTACTTGGGGTGGGAATGGGGAGAGCGTGGGATTTTTGAAATAATCCTGATATGGTCGAGCTCCTTTCCAGGCCTCCATAGAGTTTGAGCACGTTCCATCAACAGAAAAACGTTATCTCAATGTGATTTCCAGCGTTGACCAATATCATTTCAATTATTTTTCAACACAAATTTTTGTAAGGGCGCACTGTTTAAGCGTATAGTATCCAAATGACGCTCTTCAGCACGATTACTTGTGCGAAGTGATCTTTGTCCAGTGTTAAAAGGAGCCGAAGAACTAAGCAGCACGGGTGGAACGCCAACAGCCATCTCGTTAGGGCTCTACAGATTGCTTATCAAATGCATCTGTTGATACTCTTCGGTCATGTTTCTTGTTGCGCGGCTATCACATATATCGTCCTTGTTTATTCCACCACTGATGTCAATCGTTGTAATTTGGTTTAATGCTCCGTCAAGCTTCTTTTCATCCCTTCGCGCCCCGTTCTGTCCAGGTTTCTCCTTCGAAAGCAAGACACCTCCGGTGAATAACTTGGCGTACGAGACTAGCCATTGCACTAGTTTCTGCGCCTGCTCTCGTCGGTAACCTTGCGAACCTGATTTTGACGCACTGCGAATGTATGCCGCACAAGCGCCACCAGGAGGACGCAAAAGAAAAACCGGAAAAGTTCACGGCTTTTTGCCAAGCGGTTATCTCCCGAACCAAATCCACGTGGAAAGGCGTCCCTCCGGCACTATAAGGCAGACACACAGATGGTGGGGGGGATCGCAAGACGTGAAGTCACCTTGGCCGCCCACGAGATGTTCAATCTCGGTGATCTGCTTGCTATATCATAGCGTAATCAAAAAAAAAAATTGGCCGCCCCTCACCTCCATGCAAAAAAACAAACAACTCTCCCAAAGCGCAAAACTGCGTCAGTGTTTAAACCGACGTGTGCGCAGAATTTCTGGCAACATATTTTCGTTCGCAGCGAGGCGTGCACGTGATGAGCTAAGCCCTGTGAAATCCTCCGCTTCGTTTCAAAGGATTGTGGTCGCTTGAATTTACAGCCTACCACTCAGCCAGAAGGAGATATAAACAATGGTTTGATTATCGGCGCGTATGAACAGTAATTCACAAGCATCAAGGTTGCATTCTTAAATTGAACACATGCTGGCTGGCACTCACTTTTCATTGCTTGCTGCAGCCGTACTTGGCTTCTAGTGTCCTGTTGTGACGGTTTCGTTTTGCCAAACGAGTTTAGAGTACCATGTCAGTTGCTTTCATAGCTCTTGTAGACGACATTACATCACGTTTATAAATGTCATGATGTAAAAAACATATGGAGCTACGGCTGCTAGAGCACAGCTCCGGTCTTTGAATCGGGAGGTTGACGCTTTCATTTCCGACTCGAACAGCGAGTTGCGTCGAGTTGAGGTGTTGAATGCTACAGGTGGGATTAGCCTTGCTTATTCTGCCGGCAATTGCTCCACTGTAGCGTCACTCCCATGTTAATAATGTCCCAAAACCTGTCGCATCTACCTCGCTATGCGCACCGTCACTTATAATGGCACATATTCCAATCCCGCAGTAACCATCTATGCAGACATTCACTCACACAGTCCACATCACAGTCCACTCCAGAAGTCAGAATCTATGCACATATTCAGTCACAGTAGAAAATAGTCCATTGCAGTGCCACAATCCATACACACATTCACTCACAGTATAACACAGTCCACTCCAGAAGACACCATCTACGTACACATTCAATCACAGTAGACCATAGTCCGTTCCTACTGTCACACCATTTAGAAACAAGATCAGTGTCCTGCAGAAATGTTAAAAGAAGGCGTGCAGCCTCCCTTCTGCATGTCTTGTTTCCACTCGGGTAGACAATGTCCTGAACTGTACTGTGACGGGTTCCTGTCTTCTTGAAGGAAGCGGACATCACATACCTTGCCGCGTTGTACTCTGGGCAGTACATGATGCAATGTTCGATATCCCCGCACACACCACATAAAGAACATAGCGGAGACGACGCCATGCCCGTCTTATGCATCCAGGCAGGAGTGCGAGCAGAGGCCGTGCGAGTTCGATGTAGTAGAGTCGCTTGGGATCTTCTCACTACGTGGTGTTGAATTGGCGGATGAAAGAGTGACCAAGGTCTATCTTCAACCCCGCTTGACGTCTTCCTACACCTGGAAACAGAACAAAGCTGGATTTTTCCACTGATAGAGACAATCCCACACCTTGTACCAAAAGTAGAGCCTGTCGAGCTATCAGGGCTAATCGCTTGTGTTGGTAGCCAGTAATCCAAATACAGATGTCGCCAGCATATATTGACATACGCACTTGCCTGCAATTTTTTTGCAATGAATGGGGAAGGCCAGCCATTACGACGTTAAAGAGCGTGGGGGAAAGAGAACTTCCTTGAGGCACACCTCGGGATAGAACCCTTTCGGTGTTTAAGGTACTCCCTAACCGTACACGAACCGCACGATCACTTATAAACTTGTAAATGAATCTTAACATATGGCCCTGTATGCCCATGCCTTGCGAACTGTTTAGAATTGAGCTCTGAAGCACGTTATCGTAAGCTTTTGCAACGTCAAGAAAAATGGCTAAGGTGGAAAGGCCGAAATCTCTCTGGTGTTCAGTGTGACTCACCAAGTCTAAGACGCTATCTTGGGCCCTAAGACCCCGGCGGAATTCTGTAATACATGTTGGCAGTGCCTTGCTGTCCTCAAGCCACCACAATAAGCGTTCATTTACCAGCTGCTCCATCAACTTAGCTATTCAGGAGAACAATGACACAGGGCGATACGAGGCAAGGTCCGTCATGTGTTTGCCAGGCTTCAGTACTGGAACTACATGTGCCACCTTTCATGGCGGAGGAACATCGTCAGTCTTCCAAACTCGATTGATGAAGTTTAGGAGCTCCTTCCTGGGTTCCAGGGGCAGATTATGCAACATTTGGTTGGTGATGCCGTCGGGACCTGGTGCACACCGGCGCCGCAGGCCACTGAGCGCAGTTTGAAGCTCACAAAGCGTGAACGGGACGTCTATGATAGACCTGGAGGAAGGAGGTGGTGTATATATATCCATTCCAGAATTAGCACGTACGAGCGCGTCTGCAAATTCCTCTGCCAAGCACGCATTAGGTTGTTCCATGCGTATTGTAAGAGCTTCAAAAGGCTTCGAAGGGCGAGATTCTCCAGCAAGGCTGCCAATAACTCGCCATATTCTCATCATCGGTGAGAACACAGTCAAACTAGCGCAGAATGAGGCCCATTGCGACCTGTACAGCTTGTTCGTGTGCCGTCTAATTGCAGAATTCAGCCTATTGAAGGTCGTCTTCAGTTCCCTGTCGTCCTTCTTCGGCATGAGTTGGCGCTCCGCCCTTCTCGCTGCGCAAAGGTTCGCGAGTTTTAAATCCGGAGCCGGAAAATGATCAGGTAACTTGACCGCCGTAGTTTCCTCCAGCTTACTAGAAATCATTTTGTCAATAACATCACCAGAAACACGTTCTAGGTGCTCTCTCTACTTGTCCCAGTTGACCACATTGCTAATTTTAGTACCATGCATACGAAAGTCGGCAGCAAACAAAAAATCGGATAGTGATCACTTCCCATGCGGTCAGGCGCTGTCGACCACCTCACGCGGACGTCAGGTGAATGCAGTGTCACGTCTATAGCTGTTGCTGAGGCTGGAGTCCGGAAGAAAGTGGGGCTTCCGTCATTGGCAACACACGGGTCCAAACTGTCAATAACGTCTACGAGTTTGCGTCCACGGGAATCCGTGTTCCTGTCACCCCAGAAGGCATGATGGGCGTTGAAATCACCACAGATGATTCGAAGACTGGGCAGCGGTCACAGAGCTGCTGTAGAAACAAATCCATTGCTACCTTCTTCCGCGGGGACACGTACACGGATGCAATAGAAGTGGTTCCAAAGCCGAGCTGTATTCTCACAGCCGCTACCTCAACGTCATCCGTGCAAAGATCGGTAACGCTTAGAGAAACATGTGGAATTTCCCTTCTTATGTAAAGCGCGGCACTTCCTGCACGAAATCACTTTATGCAGCAATTTTTATGGGCGACATATCCAGTCAAACATCTATCACAAGAGTAGAAACTTGGGCGAGTCGGTAACGGTGATCCATGGAAAGAGAGAGTAGCGCAAAACGGGACCAGGGGACAGAGAAAGACAGACACAACACTGGCGCTTAGCAGGCCAGCTTCCGACAGGGCCAATACTGGAACACAAGTCTCTTTCAAGAATAGTTTTAGTTCAGCTAACCGACTTAAAATCCCCAAGCAATTCTATTGCAATATAAGCGGCCCTTTTCGGTGGATATTAGATCCACGTGGTTGAACACCATCCATATTAGATCGAAATGAAGTTTGCTGCGGAGGTGGTAATTAGAGACTCAAAAGAAAGCACCAGCTGTAGGAAGTTCTTCAGGTTACCAGGCGGCTTCGCTGGAACACGTGAACGCAGTGCCCCTAACAAAACATGAAAGTCAGACACGCTTTGATTTTTGAGCTCCTTATTTTGCGCAACGCACTCACAACATCGACAAAAGATGCCAACGGGGACACACTCTTGGCCGCAGTAGCTGTTTTTTTGTCACTTGTGCATATAAGAGTCCCCCTTGCCGTCGAGTATGGCTGTGATCCGGTCGCTCAGGAACATGGACACTTTTTGCTGGAAGTCGAACAACCGACTCGCACGCAATGGACCTTGGCGTCTTGCTGGACTCAGGTCTCTTAGAAACATTGTTGGGTAACGCAACAGCATCAGATTCCAACACTGAGAACTCGTCTAATGCTGACACAGGGGTCTCAGTCGGTTGGTTTGGTTTGGTTTATGGGGGTTTAACATCACAAATCGACTCAGGCTGAGAGACGCCGTAGTGAAGGGCTCCGGAAATTTCGACCACCTTGGGTTCGTTAACTTGCACTGACATCGCACAGTAGACGGGCCTATAGCATTTCGCCTCCATCGAAATTCGACCGCCGCGGCCGGGATCGAACCCGAGTCTTTCGGGCCGGCAGCCGAGCGCCGCAACTATTCAGCCACCGCGGCAGCCAGAGCTGAGGCGACAGTAGGTCGAACAACGTCTTCGTCCTCGACCAGCGATGCATGGTGCTCTTTGCATGATCACCACGCGATCACCGTGGTCAGCATTTTCTAGTGACACAGCCAAAGCTCGGATGAAGCCATTGCCCCGCCGCAGACATTTAATGCTTCAAGAGGTTCTGAAGAGATATCTCTGTCGAATGCCCAAATGTACAAAATCAGTTCCTCACGTTGAATGAAAGGAGTCTTGCAAGGAGGTCGCTCCTTTTTTTCGAAGGGTAATTTTTTGGCTTGGCTTTATTCCCTCGCCTGGTGCGGCCACTGGGTCGTATTATGTAATGAATCATCCGCCATGTCCGAGCACAGTTCAGAAGCTCAAGGAAAGCCAGCAAGGCAGTGTCTGTGCAGGCTATGGCTCGTTACCTCGGCACGCTTCGGTTGCTTGGTCGTTTTAAAACTGCCACTTAAGTATTTCTATTGCGCATAGCGTCTTGAAACACTTGTACTTACGCCATTATTTTATCCCACAAAGCTCGTTCAATGTGTTTGCCAGCACCTTTATAGAAAATGAAGCAACAGCCCCTCTACGCAGCGCAGTTCCTCTGCGGCGCCCCGGCGGAAATGGAAGTGCCGTTGTAGAGGAAATTTTCTTTGTTCTGTAACTGCCGTTTAACGTATTTTATTGCCCAATGAAATCAAGCTTCACGTGCTAATGTATATTGGACTTAACGGCCAAACCGCGCTAATTAGCGGGAGAATTTATTCCTTGGAACCTAAGTGACAGCCACGGACCACGTGCATCGTCCCCCTGGAACCGTCAGAGCCTGCATGTAGGACGCTGCAGAGTGAAGCCATGCAAAGACCTGCTTTCTGCTGGTTGAAAAGTCATAAGACGAGACAGATCCTACAGTCATGTACCTTTCCTTCAGTATTGTGGTCGGCAGTAGAGCATAGTTTTACTGCGGTTAGTTTTTGCCGATCTCGGCTGGTATTATTCTTGTAACCCTTTTTTGAGCAGTCCCTCTATTGCAAGGAACAAACAAGTAGTGTTGCCAAAATAATTCCACCTGCGAAATCATTAGATAAGCGTATCTGTATGCAGAATCAAAATGCGCTTTGTTGCAGCGCCGACAAAGGTAACTGTAGTTTTTAACAAAAGCCTGCGAGGCAAAAGTAAACTTCGCGACGTACGGGAGCCATTAACGATGTTGCGTGGAGCATAGTAGAGCTAGGAATTATTTTGTTTCTATGGAGCGGGTAGGCTTAAACCAAATGGCCTCCACCCTCTCCGCCACCACAGTTTTCAACCTTTGGCTACGCAAAGCCCGTAACCAGTACATGGTACGAGCAAAATACTGAATGTCTGCGCTAACGATGCCGGCACCAATATGTGCCGGTTCGATCTCCCACAAGACTCAAATGTGTTTCACAATGTCCAGCTGCTTGAGAAGGCTTCTAGAAAGCAGCTCTCCGAGCGGCTGTGGCACGAAGCCCACCCTTTTTCAGCGCAGAGAGAAAAAAAAGAGCCAAGAATAAAAGAACGAGCCTGACGGGGTTGTTGGTAGCGTTGTCCGACACCTCGTATCTCTATGCTCCACGTCTGATCTTGCCATATTTTTTAAGCTGCTTGGTACTGCACCAATTAACCAAACTGTTCAACGCTGTAAAACTTGACACCGCAGTACAGCTCCGCACAGCGAGCCTCAAGCCCAACAGCTTCAATCTATAGAAGGCGAATTAATCTGGAGTTAACGCTCACGTATTACATAGATCATTGGTAATACGTTAGATAACCGGTGGTCGTTAAGGGTCACGGAGTAAATTCCAAAAGAAGGCAAGCGTAGCAGGGGCTGGCAGAAAGTCAGATGGGCGGATGGGAATAGGAAGTTTGTCGAGATAGGGTGGCCGCAGCCGGCATAGGACAGGGTTAATTGGAGGGATATAAAAGAGGCATTTTTCCTTTAGTGCAAAAGAAATGTAAAACGTTCAGCACTTCTTAGGCACACTAACAAAATAAACTGACCCCTGTGATGGTATCTGGCCTAGCCACATTTTCTTTTTTTTTGCGCTCTTATCCGCAATTCAAGCTCGTGGATTGCATGTTTGATAGGGTAACAGTAGAACGAACGACGTTGTAATTAAATTGTTTTTTTTATCGTGCTATAAACGCTTCTATTAGCAGTGGCGTTAACTGAAAGGTAATCTTTAGGGAACAAAAGCATAGTAAAACATCGGTTCACTCCAGCTATCATTGTAATCCTGCGACAGATGTCTGCGCGAATAGCTATAGAAATTAAAGCTTATTTTTGGATGAGTTGGTGCGCATCGATCTTGAAAAATTTTCTGCACTAACAGATACAGACCACGAGAAAAGACGGCACAAACACACACACAATTGCGAACTGTTATCCATATTTGACATCTTTCTCACGCAACCCTTCATCCTATGTAAGGCGTGACCTTGCGCCAGTTGTTAGTTAGCGCTTGTGCGTGTGCGTCGTCTTTCTCGTGATCTGTGTTAGCGCTAAAACGTTTTGCGAGATTGTTGTGCAGATGCCTCCTGTGTTGTTACTTTTTTACGTCAATGCACTGCTGTTTGTCCTATGCATACGAAACTACACAGCTAGTAGAGTGGATAGTCAGGCAAGTAGGTAATAACTAATCATGAACCAACAGCGCGAAAATTTATTGAGAGGAAGAGGAAAGAAACACGATACTAGAGCTGACTAACCTGAACAACTTTTCCTGTTGACGCCAACTACCGTGCCGTCCACAAGCAATGCGCAGGCAGTCAGATCCTTAAAACAGCGATCTTGTGTGCGTCATTGATACGTAGGTATTCGGCAAAAGCTTCATGGAATGTCCATCTGACGGTTGCAACTAACCGCGCAGGAGTTCATTTTTGACAGGACACAAGCTTCTCCTAAAGGCCATCACTCAGGCTCTACACATGCCCATAACGTCCATGCGCGCACGCGCACACACACGCGGTAAAGGCCGATTCACACGGCGGACCGGTCGCCCGCGGCCTGCGAATCACGTGTTCGTGCGTCACCAAATTGAGAGGCATGCTGTCGGCCCGCGGACAGGACAACCAAGGGAGTTCAAGTGCCTCTCCCCTCGCGGGAATTAGCGGCGGCCCGCGAAGGTTAGCTCTGGCAACCACCGCTCTTGCCAGTATTTCGGTTGCCGAATTTCGCTGAGTGACGTTGACCTGGCGCGCTGTTTTGACAAGCTGCACTGCGTTCGCTACCATGACAAAGTGATCGACTCGGCTAGCAAGACGGCCCAGGCCATTGAGGAATTGGACAAAGGGCCGCACCTGCACCATTCAATCGCAGTCATGGGTCGGGAGGGAAAAACCAGTTTGATCAGCGTTGTCAAACGCTTTAAAATAATCTGGCAACAGTGGTACACCCAGCGTGTCGTCTGCTCTTTTGGCCCGTCGCATCCGCTCGACGTCTTCGGATCGCAGGCCAGTTTTTAGTGGCGCATGAACACGTGATGCGCGGGCCGCGGGCGAACAGACCGTCGTGTGAATCGGCCTTTAAAGCGGTGCCACTCAGGCCGGATTAGTTAGATGAAAGTTAGCCCACCAGAAAAAGCCCGATGAAATAAAAGTACACTGGAGCCGTGTGGACCGCTGAGCAAGTTGGCACAACTCATAATCAACCAACACCGCGAGAAACAACTGAGACGTATACAGCCAAGGGGAACACGAGACTAGTGGCTACGGTCTTTGAACTTGACTCAGCACAACTAACTGACTGACTGGCCGACCTTGACTGTCCTTCACACGCTGATTCAGGACTAGCGATGAACTTGTCCTAAAATTTGGGGAACCAGCGCCAGTCCAGCGTCTCTCCTCTACAAGTCTCTGTCATTTTTCGCGTTGTTAATCTATCGTGGAAAAAAAAGGACCAGGTATACTGCGTCATGTCCATATCGCACGAACGAATTGTGCTTCGAGTAAAAGGCATCCTCAGATGCCGTGCCCGTTTTTCAAGACCACATCAGAATTGGAGGTAAAATCACGATTGGCCATAACTGCAAGCATTTGTTTTGATGAACACAAGAAAAAAAATAGGAGGCATTATTCATGCACAGTGTCATTGATGAGCATCATGAAGCGATACAAGGTTGGTCCTCTTTTTCTCCTTATAGGCGAAGCGAAATATGAAATAAATAGTATGGAACGAGGTAGAATGCCTAAGGCCCTTTTCCTCTACATTCAAGCACGAGCTCGTATGTCACAGCGTTGCAGAGAATGCAAGTGTGAACCGACTTGCAACGACGCATCAGTTGCTTTGAAGCTCTTTAGTCAGGGCTAGCTACCTTGTAGTAAATGGGAGGGTTTCAAGTCGACAAAAAAAAAACGCGAATATAGTGGGTCGGTCGAACATCCATCGCCTTTTCGGACATTGAGTACGTATTTCCAGAACGTTATATAACAATGAAGAAAAAATTTAAAAAAACTGTTACATTGTGAAGAATTTTGCTTGTCATTCGGCTATTGCCTATCATGTGCTGAATTGTTTATTTTTGTTTTACCTTCATCGACAGTGGTGCGTGAGCACGTGAGCTGTACACAGGGTGTTTTATATTTTGTTAAGCTTTGGCCTAACAAATTTTGCAACAAACCCAGGCATAGCAAGCTCTACAGTGCACGTAACTCGTCGAAATAGCCAAAATTTGTCGGGCCACAGCGCCGAGGGTAACCGCGTTTTCGAAATTCTAAACGTTGATATGCATAATAATTGCAGTGGGCTACATGCCTCTTAATAATTAAGGAGCCTAACTTTAAAAGTTAAAAGTTAACTATTCATTATTAGTTAATCAGCCTGCTAGTGAACACATCTTAGCTGTATTCTGATGAACAACACCGCTGACAATGCTATGCAGGAAAAAGCGCTCTTTCAAATCAAAAAGCCTATTTTTAAAAATTGTGCAAAGTCTTAGGTGAAGCACTCTGCATATTGCCCGCACGTTTGTGTCGATAAAAAATAGCTGTGAGCGTTAACGCGGTCTCAGTGCCTTCTCTTTCGTCTTCGTCCACTGAGCTCTCGTGCACAACACTAGTTACAATCTGCGCTAGTGCGGTGGCTTCTCCCATAATCCCGATTCTGCGAAATCCAGGTCACCTAGGTCTTACTGAAACGATGCGTGCCATCACGTATATGAGCTCAACTTCGCGGTCCCTGCTGTGAACTTTTTTTTGTTTGTTTCAAAGGTGAACTTGAAAACATGGCTGTCACGTGCGCTGACGTACGCTTTCTGCCGGTCATTCACTGCACGCGGACGTGTTGTCCCCGGAGTCTTTCGCGGCGCCTAATTGGTAGCCTTCACGCGCTAAATACCTTACCCTCGGGCGCCACGCATGCAGCAGCAAACTCTTTTAAATTTTGTCCCTGCAACGCCGGCTTCTTGGGCGCGGGGGTTGCCTGACCCGCTTATCAGCCTTCGGTCGCACGCGCTGTTCGATGGGCCAAGGCGCATCCAACAATGTTTCCCACGCTTTTCATCTGGAGTCAGTAAGCGATTCACACCGCGCCTCGATCGAAGAGCCGTCTCTCAAACTTGATGCCGCGAAGCGGACAGGCGGGAAAGTGGCGCGATACGTGGGAAACAACAATGTCCGTCAAAAAATTTACTGCACGCCTATCCAAAGTCCTGGGGGACCCTCTGTGTTTCTTTCTCCACGCTCGTTGCTTGGTTGCTACAAGCGCCTGGGGGCAAGAACGAAGCGCCTTGAGGGCACGAGCTTTCTCTGCGATGTCCGTTCCATGTTCGAAAGATGCCATGTTTAGAGACTAGACGAGTCCTAAACGGTTAAGTGGACTAAACAGGCAACTTATAGGCAGCACACAGTCGGCAATATCGACTACCGTGGCTACTGCGTGCGCATTGAAAAACTATCCTGGGCCGCAGAGCAGCGTGCGGGGTAACCACGCCGGTGTGACAGCGGACGGCAAGTACGACAGGTAGACATTTAGAGGCAAACCGGGAAGAAAGAAACAGTTGGGAATTCTCCGCCGGCGACAAGGTCACGAGACGCAGTAGGCGAGGTCACGAGACGCCTCTTTACGCTCGGTTGTCAGACCACACTGGCAGTGATGGTCAAGGCTCGGCGGCAGTGCACGAGATTCTCGCAGTGATTGCTCCGCAGGCGACTTTCCCTGCGGTGCACAGCGTCGGCGCTAGCGTTACGGTGAGCCGCAACCGAAAGCTTTGCGCGTTCACCTGCTGGTCTCTGACACAGTAGCGCGTGTGGGCCTGGCACTGAGCGCTGGCTAACTTCGAAGAAAGTCGATGGTAAAGCTATTACGGCAAAAAGAAGAATGCTCAAAAATGCGTCTTCTACGCGTTATCTGAGCGCTGCATGCTCTCGGAATATGGGACAAGGATTTCTGGATATCTTTGTTACTGTAGTATAACCATCTTGCCTGACTGCCTTGGCAGAACGCCATAGATGCTCACTCTTAACTTGAATCTCGTCTCGGTCGCCCACTCGGGCGCCAACACTTGCGCAGAATTATGTGTCGATTCTATGTACAACACAACCGCACAATATTGTTTTTTGTTACAATTATTTTCAGGGCACGCTCCTTTTATTAAATAGAACAGTTACTAGCTTCCCCAAAGTGCCTTCTGTAGTAGTCTTGCTTTGGCGAGAGCACAATCACTACACAACTCACTGTAGGAAGGATGCATATAACGTGCTCTTACACCCTAATAATATATTACTTCCTCACTTTCTAAAACACACCAACTTTGTGGAATTCTCGGCAACCATTGTTGAGGTATACGCTAGAACAAATTCAAGATCAGTAGCAGAGACCTCTGACCTGTCTGACAACGATGATGATGATGATTGTGGTGACAGTGGTGGTGGCGGTGGCGGTGATTGTCGACCAGAGAGCATTTGCTTTCCTCACCCTCGTAACAAGCTTACATTTCAAACTATTTATCATTGTAGGCGCTGTTGAGTTGATGATAGTTGCGTTTAGAGTTCCTCATCTCGGCTGCTATTTAATCTATATGATTGCCGATGGGCATCGGTGATTGTTATTCTTAGTTTTCTATCGGTTGGAATGGCTATTATTCACTATCACAAGGCCCCATCATGCAAAACTTACGCTTAATGTATTTGCATTTAATGTCTTAATTACGTTGGTCGTCCTTGACTGCGGCACAAATGCCATATCCAGCACCAAGGATTGCAATTTTTAAAACTAAAGATACATTATAAGTTAACGTCATTCACCCTAAGGAGTACAGCAGCCCTCGAATCTCAGTTCTTCTTTGTCACAGTACGGAGCAACGCCAAGCATGGCAAAGATGGTTTATGAGGGTTTAACGTCCCAAAGCGACTCAGGCTATGAGGGACTCCGTAGTGAAGGGCTCCGGAAATTTCGACCACCTGGGGTTCTTTAACGTGCACTGACATCGCGCAGCACACGGGCCTCTAGAATTTCGCCTTCATCGAAATTCGACCGCCGCGGCCGGGATCGAACCCGCGTCTTTCGGGCCGGCAGCCGAGCGCCATTACCACTCAGCCACCGCGACGGCTCAAGCATGGCAAAGAAGACTCTGAAGTTGCTTTTAGCAGTCTTCGAGGACAAAACAATTTAATTATTTTCTTGGTTTTGTTACCAAGAAAAACGGGTGCAACAAGCATGCACTACCAAGTGCGCATCGACTAATAAATAAATAGAGGAGAAAGTTGCGCCAGCCGGAAAAAAAACATCAAATACAGGTTTCGATCGTCGATCGCAGTGAGCAGCGTGAGAAACGGCGTGTCGCAAGCGTCAAACTCATTCAACACCACTTCGCAGCCGCGTCGTCGGATTCATTGGCGCGGTGGGTCACATCCTTCGGCGCGCAGCGTAATAGCGGTGCTGCTGAGAAATCTCAAGGGACGGGCGCAAACAACAGAAAGCGGGGAAAATAAAGCACAGCGGGACAACGACCGTCAGCTTTCGCAAGTCCCTGCAGGCGTCGAGATCTCATGGCGCAATACGCGCCGCGGCTTTCTTTTTGTTTTCTCTCTCTATACGAGTTTTTGTAATGGCTTCGCTTTCTCATGATGTTTCTGGTTCTTTCGCACAAATTACCTATCGGCCACGCTGCCGCAATTTTCGTAAACCATGAAATGCATGTATATTGGTCGCTTTTTTGGCGCATTTGTGTCAATTTAACGTGGTCCTTCAGTTGTTATAGCACTGCCGAGATGCACTCGGCGAGCGCTTTTGCCCGAGTACAAATCGCACCGCCTTCTTCCTCTCAGCCCCATTTCAATGCGTGAATAAAACAATTTTTTATATGTGTTTGCATTTAATATGCAAGATCTTTTTTTCTGTGGACGCGTCCTCACACTGTTCGCGCCGCCAACTCTTCGGGTACCGTCCCCTGTGTGCAGCGGAAGGATTGATTAGGGCTCACTGGGGCTAGTATGGCGCTTCTCCCAGCTCAGCTCCGTTCTACGGTATGCCTGTAACGCAACGAGGTGAAACGAAGCTCACCTCTACCTTTCCTCTAGCGCCCTTTCAGTGGGCCCCAGCTGTTTTTACAAGGAGGAAACAGAAAAAAAAAATTAAATCTTTTCGTTGTACCCAGGAGCGAATAAGTTAGTCAATGTCATAGTGATTGTCATTAAAAAAAAACAACGACGTCCCAGCTCCTGGATCGAGCGATCAATCACCTTCCGACTGTTGAAGATGGAGCATCACTGTATTCACCAACTGAACGAGGAGAAATGGCCATTTGCAGTCACGTGATTCAAATGCCCCACCCCCCTCTCGCCCAACCCCTCATAGCGGAAAACTGCGGAGGGGTATGATAACATTTCTGAGCCACGACATACTGCCCCAAAGTAGGCCCGACGCAGTGGCCGCGGAGAAGATGCAGACAATGAAGGGGACCCTGAGGCGCTGCTCTCGCAACTCAGTAATTTTGACGTAATGAGCGGTTCTACAACTGGCCGTGGCTCGTAAGGTGTGACACGTTTAGGCATATGAAGGCACATGCCTCTAACCACCACGGGTGCTTCAGAAAATGCGATTTTGAGCACGTTCTCTGTCGAACGAATGCTGGGCTGTCCGGCCCAGCTACCACGAGGCCCTCTTGCTCTAAGTTGCCCTCTTCCTCCTCTCGCACCTGCTCTGTCCAGGCCGCACTGCGATCGTTTCGCTGCCTAGCCACTTGGGTCGCCACAAAAGCGCGGCCACATTCTCAAGCTGAGAGAATCGCGCCTGACTGGTTGCATTCCTCGATTTGGTGCGCCTGCCACTGGCTACCTATAGTCACGCGACGCACGCTACGCATGGCTTCGGCGAAGTGCGCACGCCCGCACCCCGGTATGCCAGGTGCTTCATCTGAGATGTGCAATTTTTAAAAATATCGTTTTTTCAGCTAGAAGAGCGCTTTTTTCAGCACAGCATTGTCGGTGATGCAACGCATCAGAATACAGCTAAAATGCGCTAACAAGCCGGCTGGTTAAATAATATTCAGTATTTTACTTTCTAACTATTGCTGTCAGCCTACTTGCTTATTGAGAGGCGTGTAGCCCACCGTAATTAATATCCATATCAGTTTGTAGAATTTCGAAAACGCAGTTGCACTCGGCGCTGTGGCCCAACAAATTTTGGCTACATCGCGCCAAAATACATGCGCTTTCGAGAAACTTGCTGACAAAGCAGCTCCTCCAGTGCACGTAACTGGCCGAAACCGCCAAAATTTTCTGAGCGACAACACTGAAAATAATCGCGTTTTCAAAATTCTAAATGGGGATACGGCTATCACTAACGGCCAGCTACGAATATGCCGTATAATCGCAGCAATGAATTTAACAATAACAATTGAAAAGTTTAATATTAGGTATTACTCGACCAGCTGAACAGTTAACAGGATTCATCTGTTTTCTGATATCCACCTACGCTGTTATTATAATGCCGCAGACGCCTTTCCTATATGCCTAAAAAAATTATTTGTTAAATATTCTGATCAACTTTCGCTGAATTGGCCTGTACATACAAATACAAAGTATATATTATTTAACAGCTTGCTCAGAAATAGCAGGAGTTATAATGGTTGGACTCTGTACAACGTGAAGTTGTTTGGCCACTTCGAACAGCTTATCACTCACGGCAACATTTCAGAGCACAGCGTGAAAAAAAAAAACGCACTCCATGCAACAGTGGACCAGGCCTGAAGATTCTATCTACCTACAATCCTTCCGATCCATATGCGGCTAATTCCACCTCCTCGTACCGTAGTCCATGCGGATCTGGAGCCAGTTACAACATTGCTCTCGCGAGATAATAACCTTGAGTGTCAGTCACTGAAGTAATGAGGAGGGCAGGGTAAATTTTCATGGCGCGCCTCCCCGCTCTTATTTCATCCTTTCGCAGTGAGCTCGATGGGATTGGAGAGCAAAGTGAGCATGGCCTCTTCGAGCCTTTGCTTCCTATAAGCTCTCAGAAACGCTGCAGCAAGCATTGCCTTGCCGTATCACTCTGCAGTGCAAGAACATCTCAGCAGCAACCTAACTCTGATGCAAGTGAAGAATGTGAATCAGGCGCAACTCTCTTATAGAGAGTATGCAGCGATCTCTCAGTGACCGCCATTTTGTTGCACATGGAGTGCGGTGAAAGGCTGCCGCTCGTGTCCAATGTAATGTACTCTTCTCAAGGTGAGGTCAAAGACCCACTTCCCAAGCATTTCACCCTAAATAAGCCGAGCACCAGGCAGGGGAAAGCTTGTACCCATTGTATCACCGGTGGGTACCCGGCGGCACTGGGGTCGAACCCCGCACCTCCCGCATACGAGGCGGATGCTCAACCACTTGGCCACCGCTGCGGTTAAAAAAGGGCCACATATGGGCTTCTACCGCACGAGGCGGATTTAACGTTGTTGACGGCGGAACTTATCGCTGATCCATCAGAGCAACTGCGGTCAAGACCTTTTTCCAAGCATCTCACCGAGATGAGCCGAGCACCAGGCGGGGGTAAATCTTGTACCCATTAAAAACCGGTGGGTACCCGGCGGCACTGGGGATCGAACCCAGCACCTCCCGAATGCGAGGCGGATGCTCTACCACAAGGCCACCTGCTCCGACTTGCAGTGCTAAAGCTGTGCGCTGGGCAACAAACTGGCACTTATGATGTCACGTGTGTACCTTCTATACAGGGCAAAGCAGCAAAAAAAAAGGAAACGCGGATGATCTATGATTGCATGGTGCTTAGTTGTACAAACGCTGGCTACGTTACCATGGCCAGCAGTCGGCCGTTTTCACGCCAGCACCGGAAAGGCGAACTCCGCCTTTCGAGCACGCGGCTTCTTTGGAAGGATTCTTTAGTATGCGTGGGGATGGACGCAGAGCACGAAAAACTGGTGCCGAACAAATGCTATTTATTTTCCCTCGCTTTTTCTTCCCGAAACTCAATCCATTAATTCACTTAGCAATAAACCAGTAGCGTAGCTTCTTGTTTTGAATCTGTGCTGCACAATTTCTAGGCATGAGACAGATAAAAACGCAACCCGCACTGCAGGCACGCAAGTAGCCCGCAGTATGTATACTCGACCCCTGCCCTCCAGTTCAACCCAGGCGGCACACGGCCTTGGCATTCGGTCTAGATACCATGCAACGCTAGTTAATTCTTCGCATAACACTATTCAAAAAAACTCCTGAACGCGGGAATGGCAGCAGCAGATGTTTGAACACCTTGTAACGATCTAGCCGAAAGTCGCTGGCTGCTCGAGAGCAGTGGTTACATTCTGTAGCTTGTAGCTGTCCTAAAATATTGCAAAATAAAAGGCCCCAGCCTGCATCGCATAAACACAACAGGCTTAATCCAATCGAAACGTGTCAGAATCCGTCCATGGAAGGGCAACTCATCCTATGGCACCCGCATGCGAAAAATAATAGAATACGGTACATGCTACAAGTACAAGCAAAACCACACGCCGGAATGCCGGCTTGGGCGCACACCTTTGATTGCCCTCGGGGAAAAGAAGGATGGGGTTGGATATGGGAACTGGATGTGGGCTGTCAGGGT
The DNA here is from genome assembly GCF_052857255.1 of Amblyomma americanum. Lineage (NCBI taxonomy): Eukaryota > Metazoa > Arthropoda > Arachnida > Ixodida > Ixodidae > Amblyomma > Amblyomma americanum. The sequence goes on along the minus strand of NC_135497.1, from coordinate 324,567,064 downwards.
GGGGTTATGGGACCTGGGGTGCGAATGGGGGCAGCGCAGGATTTTTCGAATGATTGAGCTCGTCTTCAGTCCTCCGTAGAGGGCGAGCACTCGCTATCAACCAGATGTGCGGCCCTCGGCCTCCAAGTGAACTTTCATACCACAAGAAACGTTTCCCGAGGTCTGCTACCCTCCGAGACAAATTAACCAAACAGGGGCGACGATTAAGGTCCCCTCCCCCAAGCCAGAGTTTTCCGACCACCCGCTTGGTTCTTCGGCTCTTACTCCAAAATACTCGCTCGCAGAGGAAACCCTTTCATAGTGTTCGCCCCGTACATAGTATCCGAGACGCCTACCTCCAGTCTCCAAAGGCTTGACGTCTCGTTTTATGTCCGCAGTTCACACCTCACGCTACCACAAGATATTTTTACGTCCCCCCCCCCCCCCTTGCTATTTATGGCTAGGTGTTGTTCTTCGATTTTGTCAGGTCTGCTAATCGTTACAACGAACTGACCACCGGGGTTTCCCGCGTTTCGGTGCTTACTGGCCTCCCGAATGGGCTCTGTATCGTTTCCACCGCTGCAGGCCTAAGAGTGAGTTCCCCAAAACCTAGGCTTAGGCTTATTTCGCTCAGCCCCCGCGAGGCGTCGAGCTCTTCGGAATTCCAGCCAACGCGTACGCGGCTGGGGGGTGGGGGGATTCGCACCGAGAGGAAGATCGTGCAGCTATGTGATTTCTGACGTTGTGAATATGTTCTGCCTTTTTGAATCGGATTCTACTTGCCGAGTACAGACCCCTGCATATCTGCTCCCGTACGCGGGCAGCGGGCAACGTGGGCTCACAAAGCCACGGAGAGAGCACTGCAACCTCCCCTGGCGATTTGCAACCCCTGCAGAGTGGGGTCCGGCACTCCCACTCCAACCACTGGTTTTGTAACAAGACAAAGCCTCGCAGCGGAAACCGCGTTGGTACGAACCTGCTGGCGGGTGGGGGAGGTTTCTAGCAGCCCAGATAGCCGGATTTCCCCTCCGGTTGCAGTTAACTTAGCTCAACCTCGACCTCCGGCGCTGTTGTATAATGTAACCACCATCGCAGTCCTAATCCCCGCCGCAGTGGCCCAGCGCCAGTACGAGATCGAGGTTTCGTTTCACGGCCGCAGCGGCCTCGTTTCGATGGCTACAAAATGCAAAAAAGACGCGTGTTCCGAGGCTTCGGTGGAAGCAATGAAAACGAAATAAGATCGAATCAGGCGCCTGTTAAGCCAGGCGAACCGTTGTCAGATGAAAATTCATTAGTGCATTGATTTTTTTTTTACTCCTGTCAATGTTATTCATGCGGATGGAAGCACTGGCTAGATGGTGGGGTATACTGTCCCTAGTCTTAGTGCGTCTGTCTTCTTTCATGCCATTTTTTCGCGCTGTGAAATGAGTCCGGCAAAATCACGCAACGGGACAATATACCCCGTTTCACTCCCTCCTCCTTTATGAGACAGATACTGCGCCCATTCCTTTCCCCAGAAACCAATTATTATTATTATTATTATTATTATTATTATTATTATTATTATTATTATTATTATTATTATTATTATTATTATTATTATTATTATTATTATTATTATTATTATTATTATTATTATTATTATTATTATTATTATTATTATTATTATTATTATTATTATTATTATTATTATTATTATTATTATTATTATTTATTATTATTATTATACTTGATACGAAGAGGGCCTGAATCCCCTTTGAAGCTGTCAAATAGGCAGCTTTCCCCAGAAACGAAGCATTAAAAGCAACGCATCATGATGTTTTCCGCACAAGAAATTGTGACCATTATACGACGGTAAACCTGTTCTGCCTCTTTGGGAATAGCGAATGCTTTGAATAAATGAAAGCGCAAAAAGCAGAAAAATGGCGAAAAGAGAGTCCTCCAGCAATGTGCCACACGCGGCCAACCCAGTTAGAGCGCAAAAATTAGTGACGCTGCGCATGACGTCAATGACTCAACCTCTGTACCACGCAATACAAATTCGTTTATTCGAATCCGATTTTTTTTTTTTTTTGGGGGGGGGGGGTAAAAAAGAGAGCTTTCTCTGCCGAACTATGCAGAGGCCAACTGCGAGGGGCGCAACGTTTTCACCGGAATTACCTAACAGAAGAAGCATATCACTCAGAGAAGTTCAGTTTACAGGCCCTTTATGTACCGCTGACTTTTTAAGGACCCTGCTTCAAAGCGTTGGGACGTATCCCCCGAGACTAAACTGCTAAGTTTAGCCGAATGTACAGCCTTCGCTTCTTCCTTGTCACTAAATCGGGCACTTTTTTTTTATTTTGCCCTACCGGCATGCGTGGTGCTGAGAAAGAAGAAAAAATAAGGAGAAAGAGCAATGTTTTCGGTCGCATTCCGGGCCCACACAAGGACAGCTGCATACCTTCCACGACGCGAAAAAAACGCACCCGTCTCGTTTCGCTACGGAAGGACTTTGGACAGTATGAATGAGCTAATGGAGAAAACACTGCGAAGAGTTCGCAAGAATTTCAATGGCGGGGCAGGCGTCTCTCTCGAATATCAGTTTCATCGCGACCCGGTTTCATCAGAGATCGGATGCCAAGGCTTGCCTCCCCCAGTGCCACCACTAATAAAACGAGCTGGCTTGGTCGCTTCGGTTGGCCGCGAGCGGGGCCACGCTCGATGACACTCAGATGTCGGCCTTCCTCAAGAGTAAGGTCTCCCTGCATAAGCGGTGATGAACTTCCGCTGACTCTAGGTTATGAAAGCCCTCCTGCAAATTTTCATTCTCTTCCAATGAGCGTGTGCATACCTGTACATATAAAACTCGGGGCCGCACCTCCGCGGCTGTCTCAGCTTAGCAATACTCTTTTATGTTTGCTGCGCTGGCGGCGATGACAAGATTCCATATGGCCGCGTTGGCTAGGAAAGTAGTTTGACGGCCTTCACGTAAACTGTGCCAGTGTGAGCTGATTGCACTCCCTAGTTGAAAGCGATCCCAACGGAAACGCCTCCACCGCGACCTTTTTTTAGCTATTGTTGAGTGCGCCCGAGGGTCTCGGCAGCTGGCTGGATTCCATACTATGAGTCTGCTTTGGCGTCAGTCAAGGCCTCATTTTACGCTATGGCTCGACATTTATACCCTTTAGGAGGTTGTATACAACGGTCCCCGACTGGAGGGGCATTGTGGACTTTGAGGGGCGCCATGCGCAAAACTCGACTCTGATTTCGATTGCCTTGAGCGTGCACATAAATGTTAGTGCGCCGCGTTTGTTCCATTTCCCGGCGTGCTGAAACGCGGCCTCCGCTATCGCAGATCGAAACCGCGATTTTTCCGATGCGCTATAATGATGCCGCGTCCGCTTTTCCTCGGCCGCCAGTGAGCCCTACAAACAAAGCGCGCTTGTCTCGGTATTTGGAGGGAAGGAGCCACTATTTTCGCTGCTATTGCACTTGGAGCACACCACACTACTTCTCTTCTTCAGTAAAAGGGCCGGCTGCAGTGTGTTCATGTGAACTTCGATGCGAGCGGTGACCACGGCAGAGATAATAGGTCATCTTGTTGAAGAAAGTTGGGTCGTCATTCACGAACAAACAAGAAGGCAACTATACCCAGTTTTTTAAATTAAATATTTAAGCTTATGTATTCTAGCTAGCAGTGTTGCTTCAGTCGTTAAGAGATTGCTCCTTGATGTCATTGATGTAGTCCTTGATGTACTCAAGTCCTTGATTTACTCAAATACTCGCCCTAAGTAACCCAGTAATCGATTGTGTGATCGTTGTTAGACTTGTCAAGGTTTGATTCTTAATGTTACCGCTCTTGCATAACCAGCACTCTAACCACAAACAGCTAGGTATGAGAGATAACGGGAAATCCCTCAGCAGTCCGATTTTCTGATGGCACAGTCCTACATAGCAACTTATCAGGTTTAGGTAGGAGAGATAGTGGGGAATCTCTCAGCAATCTGAGGTTTACTCATCGCATATTCCTGCCAAGTTACTTTTATAAACCAGAGTGCGTGATTGAGAAGCTAAACAAGACCCAAGGGTATGCTTAAAGATTGGTTTATGGGGTTTAACGTCCCAAAGCGACTCAGGCTACGAGGGACGCCGTAGTGGAGGCCACCGGGTAATTTCGACCACCTGGGGTTATTTACCATGCACTGACATCACACATCACACGGGCATCTAGCATTTCGCCTCCATCAGAATGCAACCGCCGCGCCCGGGATCGAACCCGCGTCTTTCGGGACCGCAGCCGAGCGCCATAACCAATGAGCCACCGCGGTAGGCTTAAAGAATCACATGAATAAAGCTAATAGTGACATCAAACAGGTTAACACAGGTACAGCAGCTCAGGGTACGTATAGTGAGGTACTCGAAGAAGAGGGAGTGTGTCTGTCACGATCCTTGCAGAACGACTGTTTTGGCGGGTTTGTAATGCATGGATGGGGTGTCTCCTCAGTGTAGGGGCGGCAACACTAAGGACGCGTGGCATTCTTTGCTGATTCCACTACTTTCAGAATTCTCAATTACTTCATCTTGGATTGCGCTAGAAACAAAAGCCAGAGACTGGATGAAATAGTTATTATTTTATTGATATATAGTCTTTGGAAGCAAGCAACTTACAGGAGCATACAATTCAAATTAGAAGCCTGCCCCCAGTGACCCCCACCGCTTATTTTTTAGAAGAAATTATTGATGCCGAAGTTGTGTACCGTAGTGGAGCCACTGCCATGTTTCGCTGCACGGAGTTTTCATGTGCGTGTGAACCTCGCGTCAGTCCTAAGGCGGAACAACTTCGTGCAGAAGCTCGGGCGAAGGACGCGGCTGGTAGACGAGCGGCCAGGACGGGAAGAGGTGCAAGCGGAGCAAGGGCCATCTCGTCCACATAAGTTTTCCCTGCAGGAGCAATGGACCGAGGCCAAACCCCGACTCCCGAGGTGCGGGCGCCCCAGATCCCAGCACCCCGTGCAAGACCGCAAGATCCTCAAGTGCGCACTTGCCGACTCTGGAAGCCACCCTTGAAAGACGCCAGGATTCTCAAGTTCATCAACTGCCTGCGGTAGTGGTGCATCCGTCATAACCTCGTCAGATCGACTAGCTGAATCAGGAAACCCAGAAAGTAAAAGCCGTAAAATTATTAATCCCAAAAGCGCAGAGGAAAGGTTGCTGACGCTCATCATCCGTAGTACCGGGAAGTGTGTAACTGCCATTTAATATTTGTGTCTGATATATCTATCTCGTTTCCTAAACTTCTAAGCTGCATTAATGAGTGGGTCGAGTCCCTCCACGTATTGTGCGGGACTAAATTTGATACCACTTCGATCCACCTTCGTGGGATGGCGCTGCCCAGCGATGTAGTCGACAATGTTCTGGTATGATGACAGTAAGACGAAGTAGCATTTTTCTCCTGCATGCCACACGACTTCCTTCTAAAACAGTCATGAAAGGTTATCAAGTGATACTAACACTTAGAATAAAGAAATATTTCGACATTTCAGTGCCACCTGCTCCATCTTTGTTCGCTACGCTAGGAAACGAGTTTTTTTTTTTTGTCATTCAAATTTAAATTACCAACTCATGCTCCCCGCATCATCTCTTTGAGGTTCCATCAGCATCTGAACGTCTTTTAGTATTCACCCTTTGAGAGGCCAAACTTGGTTTAATATTGTCATATTGGTTTGCGTTGACGATGATGATGATGATTTCCTCAGGCTTAATGTTGTTCAAGACAGTCGTCTTCTTCACCGCGTTCATAGTTTCCAGATACTTAATCCTAACTGCCCTAGATCACTAGATTTGCACATCTTCATAATCTAATAATACATACAATTTGAAGTAATTAAGGCAATCAGTCAGTCAATTTCGTAGTGGTTATAATATGGAACTCCCTCAAAAGGTGAAGGTTTTAGAAACGTTTCCACTGTTTAAAAAAATATCTTCGATCGTTTTTCTGCAATTCGTTCCATCTGAATAAAAAACTTTTGAGTTGTTTTTTTTTTCGTCTTTGACACTCTGTTATTGTATTGCTAAGCTTTAAGGTCTGCTGGTATGTATATCTTTCGAATAAGGTTCTTTTTCTGTTCGCACTAATAAAAATCTCAATTCATCCTGTTTTGATAGCTGTTTGACAGTTTTTCTCTTATTTATCAATGTGTTATACTGTTTGTGTTTTCAGTATGCTACGTAGCTCTTTATCCTGCGCTAATGCTTTTTCCTATTTTCACTCGTCATAAAAGTCCCACTGCAGCCATGTACTCGGATATATATGACCCCAGTTGTGTTCAAGTAGTGGAGAATCCGCCGCTCATGCTGGAGGTGCGAAGTTCGATCATCCCCAGTGCCGCAGGGTACCCACCGGTGGTACAATGGGTACAAGCTTTCCCCTCGCCTGGTGCTCGGCTTATTTAGGGTGAAATGCTTGGGGAATGGGTCTTTGACCCCACCTTGAGAAGTCGAAAATACCTTGTGCCTTGGTGCTCTTTGGCCACATGCCCTTGCGCCATTAAAAAATATAATCATCATATATTCATATATATATATATATATATATATATATATATATATATATATATATATATATATATATATATATATATATATATATATATATATATATATAAATATATATATATATATATATATATATTTTTTTTTTTCAGGTGCATCAGCGAAGGTGAACCAGAATTTTTTATAAGTAGGCTTTTTGAGGTATGAAGGCGGCTTTCGCTGCTCAATAATACCTGCTTTGGCGGACATTAAAACAGGTGAATAAATTTAACAAGAAGCTTAACTAATTTCTGATAGTTAACTTTTCAACTATAACAGTTAGGCTTCTGGTCGCAATTAGAGACTTTGTAGCTGGTCGTTAGTAATAGCCACATCAGTTTTTGAATTTCCAAAACGCGATTACCCTCGGAGCTGTGGCTCGACAAAATCTGGCTACGTCGCGCCAAAATACATGCGCTTTCGGAAAGCATGCAGGCAAAGCAACCCCTCCAGTGCACGTAGCTCGTCTAAAAAGGCAAATTTTTGTCGAGCCACAGCAGGCGAGGGTAATCGCGTTTTCAGAATTCTAAATTCTCATATGGCTATTACTAACTACCGGCTACAAGTCTCTAACTGCAACCAGTAGCCTAACAGTTGTAGTTAAAAAGTTAATTTTCAGAAATTAGTTAAGCGCCTAACTAGTGAACATTATTTACATGATTTCTGATGTCCGCCAACGCAGCTATTATTGCGTCGCAGAAGCCGCCTTCATACCTGAAAAAGCTTGTTTTAAAAAATATTGGTTCATTTTCGCTGAAACACCTGGTGTATACCTATATACATTTGCGGCAACTGAAGTTCGTATGGATACGGCAAAATATGAAAGCAGATGGATTCGCACACAGTGAAAGACCGAACGACTTCATTTCAAACTTTTCGACCAGGCTCTGGTCCCTGTGCAACCCTGCCGGAGACCAGACCCTGATCGAAACGTTGGAAATAAAGTCATCCGTCTTTTAACCGTGTATCAATCCACACATATATGTATTGCCGCGGCGGAGTAACACAGGAACGAAACATGTCGCGATTCACCGATATACGCCGTTAAGTTTCCTCTTTTGTTTCAGTAATGGGGTGATGGAATAATTATTTTTTAATATAATACAGGCTTGGTTAGTAGGCGTCAGTGATAAAACACGTGAGGCCAACAACTGCTTGCGAAGTAATATGCTTAGCATAACCGTCTGTTTATCTTTTTGTCAGCACATGCATACCCAGCAATCCTGGACAAAAGTTTTTTTTCAACGAGAAAGTGTTTATAAACTCAGTTTTTTCATAATTGTAAGATTTCACTATAACAATCAATATATCCGCAGATCTTCCCTGGGCAAGCTGGCAGTTTTCGCTATTAACGTTTTTGCAATATTAAGACACGTTCCCCACTGGTTTTCAATGGCAGGCTTAACTACTCGATGCGAGTGATGAAAAAACATTAAAACAAAATTTTTCTGCGCATCGGAAGAATGGGCCATTGCCTTCAATATTTCCGTAGCGCTACCTTACAAAATTACAATATTCAAAATTGTTGTCCAAGAAAGCTGCACTTGGGAACAGAATGTTGGTGTAAAACGCAGATTTCGTCATAATTTCAACAGCCTGAGCGAGTGTTCCCAAAACAAACTAAAGAATATCACCGCCACACACACACACAAGCAAAAAAAAAAAAGCCGCTGATCCGCCGCTGCAGCTCAGTGCATATATGACGTTCAACTGCTGTGCCAATGGCTGAGGGTTCGATTCCCCGCCGAAGCGCCTGCAATTCGATAGAGGCGACATGCAAGGCGCTCTTCTCGGTTCCCATTGAGGAAAACTAATCCGCAGCTTCGAACTCCGTGCGGCGTGCGGAGAGTTTCCATGGCGCATAAAAATCAATTGCTAATTTTCGAGTTGGACTTCGACTGAGGATGGGCTCTTAGTTGCAAGCATGAATGCTCGTTTTGTTCCTGAGCATGCAGTTATGAAACCAAGAGTAACAATGTTTCTGTATCCATACTCCTTGCAGGTGCGAAGCAAGGAACATCACCGATTTTTACCTCCGTGTGAGGTAAGGTTTCTGTTGTTTTTCTTATTTCTTTTGCTGTGCCAGCCAATGTACTCGAGAAATTGGACATCACCTGGCGTCACATGATCGTATTACCGAATATGTCTATTATCAGAAGAGGGTTATTTCTCTGAGGGGGGGGGGGGGGGGTGCTCTTTTAGAACTGACGGCCCTGTAGCAACATATGCGAGTAAAGACGGAGCGAGTTAAGCTGAGTGCCTTTTACTGGAAGAGCTGTGCAAACAGTATAAAAAAAACTTGCGAACGCAAAGGGTATGTGCTTTGTTTGTCGTTCCTCTTGCGACGATTCCTTTTTGAAAGTGCAACCGCTGATTTTAGCAAACTTTTATTACACAGGTCAGATCCAGAGTGCACTTTTCTAACGATTAATGGCAGCCGCTAGCATTCATTTGTGTAACCAGATAGTTTGTGTAGTACCGGAACATTTGCATGAGGCACACATGGTATATTCAGCGTATGTCTGTCGAGCACCATGCTAGAAACTTTCCAACAAGGAAAGTTGAATGAAGCTATTGCTATGTCATATAAATTTATATCGTGCTATTTTGGTGAAAGAAAAAAAAAGAAGGGTAAGAATTACAAGAGGGAGGTTGCACCGTTGACTGAACAGAAAGTGCTAGCGGCTCTGCTGAGAGCTGAGAAATCGGATTCCCAGCCGCTCTGTCGTCACGTCTTTTGCACGCTAAGCCCGCGAGTTGGGCAGCATACCGAGAAAGAGCTCTACAAGCCCCTCTGCGGTTACCATCAAGTGTCGGCGACTGCGCTAAAACATGCCCGATACGGAGCTCTCCCAGCCTCCATACGAACTGTCCCGCTGTAGAGGTCTCAGAGTAATCCTGTACGCGGCACCTTACATACTTGCTCACTCTAGTCACGCGGAGATAAGGAAAGCATCGTCTTACGCTCATATAACAACTGCAAGAACTACTGTTTTCATTTGTGGATCTGCGACAGCATAACGAAGGACACGGCCTTCCTTGTAGTGTATTTTACGTAAAATGAGATGCGAGGGCATTCTTGAATTACCGTTATTAGTGACAACGAAACACAGTCGGCAGACGGTCACAGAAACCTTGGTCAAAATGCTAATATCATGCGCGGCCTTTATTGAGCCTGCTCGAATTGCGAAAACGAGTAAGCAACACGTGATTTTTTTTTATTCGAGAAGTGTGCCATGAGGCATAAGTTGAAAAAGGAAAGGAATTGATGACAAACGTTCTGAAATTTAAGGAGGACCCTCCGCGGTGGCTCCATGGCTAAGGGCGCTCGGCTGCTCAATGCCGGTTCGCGGGTTTGATCTCGGCCTCGGCTGCCGCATTTTGATAGAGGCGAAAAGTAGAAAAGGACCGTTTATTGATATCGCGCCGCACGTCACGGAACCCTGGATGGTCGAAATCAACCCGGCGCCCTTCAATCTACGACGGGTATTCTATCCGTGACTGTCGCGTTATGGCGTGAAAACCGTTGAACCATCGAAGCGGTTGATATCCATAAGCAGAATCAGAGGCGAGAAGAGCAGACTGTTACTCTACTCCCACCGTAATATGAAGCAAGAGTACAACAGTCTTCCTCCGAAGGCGCTCGAGCGATTATGCAACCGCCTTCACGCCCTGCATTCAGTCTTCCTTAAGCTCGAGAAAATACGCGGGCGCATTGTGCACTATGCAGCGTCTCTACGCATATACTCACTTGTAGGCATGCGTAGATTGCAGCAACATGCACGTCGACGGCGAATGACGATAATAAGCAGCGCGAGGCGCCGAACAACTCGCTCACGTAACTTTTTTGCCTTGTCTTTATTTAGCAGTTTAATCGCGCAGAGGAACGGAATATTAATGGCAGGTTAAGAAGTTTTCGCGACTTTATGATCATGTCACGTGACCTCGAGTTTAATCTGTTTACTGACAAACATTCGGCCTCGATCAAAATGTGTCTAATTGTACCTTATCTCACTTCATAATTTGAGTCTTTTGTGAGGCAGAATTATTCGATCAGTGTGCGAAACTTGCAGCTTTCGTTGACCTCTAAAGTTGCTAAACCAGGTTAAGTTCTTTGCGTTTACTTTTTCCCTGCGATATTTCAAGACAAATTCCTAGAATTCTACTGGATGTAATTTGCATACCGGTCCTAATACAGAAAAATATCCTAGAGAGTGTAACGGCGTTGAATTGGGACCCCTTTAAATGAGATTAATCAGTCTAATGAGATTGATAAATAAAAGCAACCGTGAAACCGACGAAAGTAGGCATGCAAAGTATAATAACATAATTCGTCAAAAACAGTAAATACAGTATATCTGATACATAAAAACAACATAATAAAGCAACAGGAAATAAATGGTAACACGCCAGAGTTTGAGACCAAATATAGGAAATTAGCGTTTAAGTCACCATACAGATGGTGCTATTGTAACAGGAAACCGTAAAGCAAAATTAACTTTGGCGAATTAAAACGCAACGATTAGAATGCCAAAGTTAGTACGAACTTTTGGGAGCAATCAAAAAATTATCAAGTGATAAGCACGTGACAGTTGGGGTGACAAATGTTTTTTATGATAACGAATTGTTGCAAGCAATGACCATTAAATACTGCCTAACCATGCGCACCAACATTAAATTTAACGAGCTTGCGAACTCGGAGTATACACTAAGTTAGCGGCGTAAAGCGGCTGCATGGGGACTACCGATTGTTCCAAGTAATAACAGCGGAGGCTCGATTCTGAATATGCTGAACAGACTATATATATATATATATATATATATATATATATATATATATTATATATATATATATATATATATATATATTATATATATATATATATATATATATATATATATATATATATATATATGTGTGTGTGTGTGTGTGTGTGTGTGTGTATGTGTATGTGTGTGTATGTGTGTGGTGTGTGTGTGTGTGTGTGTGTGTGTGTGTGTGTGTGTGTGTGTGTGTGTGTGTGTGTGTGTGTGTGTGTGTGTGTGTGTGTGTGTGTGTGTGTGTGTGTGTGTGTGTGTTGTGTGTGTGTGTGTGTGTGTGTGTGTGTGTGTGTGTGTGTGTGTGTGTGTGTGTGTGTGTGTGTGTGTGTGTGTGTGTGTGTGTGTGTGTGTGTGTGTGTGTGTGGTGTGTGTGTGTGTGTGTGTGTGTGTGTGTGTGTGTGTGTGTGTGTGTGTGTGTGTGTGTGTGTGTGGTGTGTGTGTGTGTGTGTGTGTGTGTGTGTGTGTGTGTGTGTGTGGGTGTGTGTGTGTGTGTGTGTGTGTGTGTGTGTGTGTGTGTGTGTAGGTAAACTCTTTTATTGCGCCCAAAAACAGGGGACCAGTCAAAGGACCGGTTGCGCTGACTTAGAGGAGGTCGGCGGGGATCCTTTGGGATGCCGCGGCCTCCACCGCGCGCTGGATAAGCCAGCGTTGGTCTGCTGGCTTGGAAGTACACAGGAGAGACTCCCACGTCTCTGGGGTGTTTGCGTTGTCTGTGTTGTAATGTGTACAAGTCCACACCATGTGTATGAGTGTGGCCGGAGTTGAGCAGTGTTTACACATGGGGGCTATCTGTTCCGGAAAGATCCTGCTGTATAAGAGGGGGTGTGGGAAGCTGCCAGTTTGTAGTTTGCGCCATTGGACGGCCTCGCGTCTTGTTAGATCGCGGTGTGCGGGAGGATATGTGCACCTTTGGAGTCGGTAGTGCTGGAGTATGTCCGTGTAAGTGGTGAGTAGAGAAGCGCGTGGGATATTAGTGTCAGCGGAAGCAGGGTGGCTGATCACACTCTCGGCTCGGCAGCTGAGATCTCGAGCGAGAGTGTGTGCCTGGGCGTTTCCGCTGAGCGACTCGTGGGCTGGAGCCCAAAGAAGTAAGCGAGATGTGGAAGAGGGTGCTGTAGAACGTAGAATGTGTAACGCCTGGCAAGAGATACGGCCAGCATCGTAATTGCGAATAGCCTGTTGAGAGTCACTGATGACGACTTTGGTATTAGGGTCGGCTAGCGCGAGCGCAATGGCAACCTCCTCAGCTTCGGTGACTGTTTCTGCATTGCGAATGCTGCAGGCTGTGTACCAGCTGCGGTGAGGGGCGAGAGCTACCGCCACCATCGCTGGCCTCGATGGATGGTAAGAGGCGTCCGTATACGTGACGTCCGGACGTCCGCTGAAGCGTTTCTCGAACTGACGAGCCCGGTCGGCCCGTCTCTCGGCGTGGTGTTCCGGGTGCATCCCTTTGGGAATGGGAGGAATGCGGAGATTTAGGCGATATTCCGATGTAAGTTCAGAAGTTCAGCGTAACTTGGGGCCGATCTCGGCGGTGTGTGTGTGTGTGTGTGTGTGTGTGTGTGTGTGTGTGTGTGTGTGTGTGTGTGTGTGTGTGTGTGTGTGTGTGTGTGTGTGTGTGTGTGTGTGTGTGTGTGTGTGTGTGTGTGTGTGTGTGTGTGTGTGTGTGTGTGTGTGTGTGTGTGTGTGTGTGTGTGTGTGTGTGTGTGTGTGTGTGTGTGTGTGTGTGTGTGTGTGTGTGTGTGTGTGTGTGTGTGTGTGTGTGTGTGTGTGTGTGTGTGTGTGTGTGTGTGTGTGTGTGTGTGTGTGTGTGTGTGTGTGTGTGTGTGTGTGTGTGTGTGTGTGTGTGTGTGTGTGTGTGTGTGTGTGTGTGTGTGTGTGTGTGTGTGTGTGTGTGTGTGTGTGTGTGTGTGTGTGTGTGTGTGTGTGTGTGTGTGTGTGTGTGTGTGTGTGTGTGTGTGTGTGTGTGTGTGTGTGTGTGTGTGTGTGTGTGTGTGTGTGTGTGTGTGTGTGTGTGTGTGTGTGTGTGTGTGTGTGTGTGTGTGTGTGTGTGTGTGTGTGTGTGTGTGTGTGTGTGTGTGTGTGTGTGTGTGTGTGTGTGTGTGTGTGTGTGTGTCAGGTATGCGTCAGTCGAAAAGGTGTTAACAGTAATCTAGGGAAATGATTCTGCTCAATTTCACGTTCACTACGGCATTTAATGAAGGGTATAGCATTCCTGAATGAAAGCTGACCAGCAATTCATGAATGTTCACTTTTCCGTAGTCCTATAGAGATGGCATGTAGGATTTGTTTGGACGTGAAGTGAGCACCGGAGACCCGGCACGTGGTATATAGTATATCTTCGAGCAGTTCGTCACGCTAAACATCTGGAACATCAAAAAAAGACATTCACACAACTATACGGCGCGCCACCTTATCAAAGCAGTTTTCTTCACCACTGTAACCCGTCCTTAGGGAAGGTTACCGTAGTTCCGCTTGAATGTCACTTACATGACGGTCACAACGCACGTGCTTGAGACGCTGCCGTGTCATGTCTTATGCAACAGACAGACGATCCGGGGCTGCGGCGCTTGAGGAAGAGCGACGCTGTGTGAGGCGCTGATTTATTGAAATAAGGTCCGTCTGCAGCATCTCATTTTGGGGAATCATCTGTGGCGCTGCCGAGAAGCCGACATGCTGTGCGGACACGCGCCGATCCTCCAAAGCGTGTAAACTTTGCCCCCCATACGTTACGTAAACAGCTCGGATGGCTGAGCGTCAAGGCTGCGCCAGTGAGCGCTGCCGTTGCGAAGGAAGCGAAACTGCTATCGCGTCCCCTCGCTAAGCCACGTTGCCGCAGGTTACTCCACCAACCTGCACAGCTGGAGCGCTTCGAGAGACAGGCCAATTAATGAGCACACCGCGGGCCCTGTGTCGTTTAACCGCTCGTAGGTGAAATGCAATATCCCGTAGTTCGTAGACCGCATTCGCGCAGAATCACCGATGTTTGTCAACTTTTGCTCTAGAAATGGAGTTCCGCAACCAAAGGTGACGGCGCAAGGTTCATCACCACCATCTTTCGTGACGTATAATGCAGGACAAAGGCCTGTCGCGATATTTTCTGACCGTGTAATTACAGCGCCTAAAAGTTTGGCGCTTAAAGTTCAAGCATTCTGACCACAATGTCGTAATTCTATTCCTGTTTATCGGGCCAACTGAGGAGACAACAAGCTGCACAAAGCGGCTCTCCAAGCGGTTTCAAATGAAAAGAGCTACGACTGGAGCCAGTTGCTGTTTTATCTTATATGTTCTTTGTCCAGAGTGTTTGTGTGTTCCTCCCACCTAGTCCTGTGTCCGTTTAAAAATGTTTAGCTGATTTTTTGTCTGACGAAAAATAAATTCCATCTACGGTGTACGCCATCAACTGGTGAGGTCCGGATCAATGTTGATAACATTATTGGGTTCCGTAAAGGTGAGCCGAAATCTCATTCTGGACGCAAACGCTTTTGCACAAGAACACGCTGGGCGGTGCATCGCAGGTCTACTACCACTCCTAGCACTTCGGAACTCTGAGGGGCGAGAGGAAATGCGCTCGCCCTCCGGACGTCTGCTGCGCTAGACATGGTATGCATCCCACAGTTAAGAGCACAGAATTGAACCCGGTAGTTTATGAACCCTAATGCAGGAGACGCATGTCCGGAAACATGGGCGGCAGTTCGCACGCGGCGACCATGTTTCCGCCCCTGTTTCCGGCCATGTCCGGAAACATGGCCGGCACGCCGCACCGGTCGCCGCTTGCGAACTGCCGCCTCGCTGCAAGCAGAGACACGCAGAGCGGCAAGCACCGGCGCACCGCTTCACACGAGCTCCGCCCACAGGCGGTATCCCCTTGCCACCACGCAACAATGTCTGGACGCTGCTTCTCTCGATGTGCTTCACGTCTGCCCAGTAAAGATAATACAGCCCTGCTGTTAGAAAGACTGCTATATTCGACCAGCGACAAAGCATGCCTGCGCAAGTAGCGAGCTTTCGGCAACGGCGCCGCCCGCGGGCGTGCCTGGCAACGAGCTGCGCTGCTGCCCGGCTGGCCTGGTCGTCGCTAGGCCACTAACCTGCTTCGCATCAAAGCCGTACCGCACGGCGCTTCGGAAGTCGCCTGCGCTATAATAAAATGCCTGCTCTTGACATCGCTTTAGCTGTTTATAACATCAACTGGCAATAAAATAAAAATGTGGTAGATTTCCTCCACGAAAAGAGGAGCTAGCGGACGCCGGGAGAGCCGCACCGCCACAGCGGGCCAGTCGCAGTGGCGAGGCTGTTGTGGAAAGAAATTTACTTGTATAACAGTTGTTGCTTCTACCAGCAACTTAGTATTACTAAACGATACTCAGAAATGACACATTTTTCACATTTCTCTCTCCTATGGTTTATCTATTATTTTCATACAGAAGAAATTTTAGCTCATTTTTCTGACGCTGATGGACGGGATTCAGGTTGGATGGCCGTCTGGGCTCGGTGGACTTCGCGTTCGCATCAGAAAAGACAAACCAGCCATGCTGTCACAAACACTTCCCGCTATATTCTAGCAACCGCAACATGCCCGCGCAAGAGCATAGCTTTCGGCAACGACGCCGCCTGCAGTCGCGCCGGGCACCGAACTGCGCTGATCCCTGGCTGCCCTGGTCTTAGCTAAGCCTAGCCTGTTTCGCATCAATGGCGCAGCTGACGGCGCTTCGGAACTAGCCAGTGGTGCATAATAAATGTATTGGTAGTGTCATCGCTTTACTGTGAACCCCGTCTCATAATAAAATAAATATATACTCGATTTCCGCGACACCTTCAGGAGAGGAGCTATCAGACGCCAAGCGAAACCACACCAGACAGCAGCAGCAAAGCGGCTATGGGAAGAGATTTGCCTGTTATCACTTCTATACCAGCAACTCGACATTGACCACCGATCCTAAAAAATGATTTTTTTGGGGGGCATACCTATATCCCAGGGTTTCTTATGAACGCGAACAAACAATACTAGAGTCGTATACAATTCAAGAACGAAGCAGCTTTTTCCCGTCAAAGGACCCCCTTCCAGCAAAAGGCGTCGGCCGATTCTCATGAGCCTTCTAGCCTGACAATGCAGGGAGCGGCCCGACAACGCAGAAAGAAGACGATCTAACTATGAAAAGAGTAGACTATCCCTTTTCGTCGGCCGACGTCATTGGCTGGAACGGGGTCCTCGCCCCGTTTTTTGGTTATATCCGACTATAGTGCATTTTTCCGACGATGGCGGCCGGCATCCAGGCACATCCAGACTGGCAGGCCGGCCCCGAGAAGGGCCCCTCTGCGCCACCATGACGAAGCGCTCTGCGCGCTCGCATTGGCGCTCTCCGGCTCGCATTTGCCCAGTGAGATGACGGAGGCGCAATAAAGCTTACCCTACTGTCGCGTATCTTTATATTTTGTAATTAGGTAGTAAGTCCAAGGGCACAATTACGGATTCACTTCCAGGTGACCCACAAGCCTCTAACAGCACTTCACATTCTTCTGCAACTCCCCCCCCCCCCCCTTTTCTTTCCCTCAACCAAAGGGTGCTTTCGTTGGCGACATTAGAAACTCTCGTAACTCCTTCCTTATTGGCCCTCCAGTTGTCCTCAGATTCATATCTGTAGTTTCTTGGACTCCTAAACGTATTTTAGCTGAATTAGCTCGTTTCGCCAAGTCGGCTACAAAATTAACCTGAGAGAAAAATATCCGAAGGGAAAAAAATAGGAAAAACAGACGGAGAGAGAGAAACTTGACGTGCGAACGCAGTGGAAATACGAGGGTATTTGATTTTACGGTGCTTTCAGGTTGCTCTAAATTTGTGACAATCTGTAATTACACTACATTACATTGTACATCGTATGCATAGCACTGCCTATCTACAGCGTCAGGAACAGCGAAATGTCTGGGTGGAGAATTTCGAAGACTGGTTGCCC
This sequence comes from Amblyomma americanum, assembly GCF_052857255.1. NCBI lineage: Eukaryota > Metazoa > Arthropoda > Arachnida > Ixodida > Ixodidae > Amblyomma > Amblyomma americanum. The sequence continues at coordinate 324,549,737 of NC_135497.1, read as the reverse complement.
CATCTGCTCCTCTCGAATGCAATTCTCCTCCGTCGCATTCACGAGGCACCCGCAATGAAAAGACGTCCCCAGCGAAAAAGCGAGGCCGGATCATACTTGCTATAAGAGCCCTGCTTTTAACCTTATGAGGTAAGCCACAATGAATTAAATTCTCGGGACTCCTGACGGGAAAATGAAGGAGGGGGGGGGGGGTATTATGCAGCCTTTTTTAGTGTTCGCGTTAGTGATATAGCCGCGTTACATTAGAGACCTAAAGTAATAGCGGTAGTACTAGTAGTGACAGTGGTTTACCGCAGAAGATGCAAAAAGCAAGGAGCGGATGTTTCCGTCCGCGTCAATTCCTATCTAATATAAATGAAAGGGACAGAGATAACATAACAAAAGTACAGAGGAGAGCGATAGAGAGAAAGGACAGGGGAGAGATTTGTACAATAGTTACAAAGTACAAAAAGTAAACAAGATTGAAAGCGTACCTGCCTTCCAAACAAAAGACTCAACGGAGATGTTTAAAAACCCTTGAGTTGGAAGATAAGGAGGTTATCACTGCGTTTCAGCGAACAATGAACAATGTAGGGTTCACCGGACGATGAGGCTGAGTGGTTGGCAGCAGCTACAATGACCGCTGGTCCTCAAGCGACGTCGTGTGTGCACTAGGCCATTTTTAAGACGACGAGTAGGATTTGGCAATTTGTCTACGCAGTTGTATATTTGCGAGTGGCAAAATCATCAGGAAGCACTGACACAATGCATATATGCATGGATGGCTAGGAAACATATTTAAAAAAAAAATATCATCAAGAGATACAATGGCATTTTGGCTTCGGTAATTTGCAGTCCCTCGGTTGATTTTTTTTTATTGGAATTTGCTTTAAATACGTCCCAGATTACAGAAATTCCACGCTTATTCAACGCATTCTAAGGTTTCAACATACAGCGGAGAAAGTTGGCACCAAAGTGGATCACAACGAAAGACACAGATGTAACGCTCAAACGAAGAGGAAAATATTGCCGTTTCCCCTCAAACAAATATGGCAATCATTTATTCTACAATTTCGTTTAACACCATAGCGTTTAAATGAATACTTGATGAAAATTTCTGAATGAAGCCTTCAACATTTTAGGATGAAGGGGGTCGCTGTTGCCATTTACTTTGGCATTGTTCAGCTTTTCCTGACAAGGCACCCGCATATGACCAGCCATCAAGAAACTTGAAATGACGGAGCAGACCACCATTGACGCGAAAATTCGGAATTCCTGCAGCGGCTCAGCCTCTCTGACCTTTCATGCTCAGATGGGTCCACTGATCGGAAATTTGGCACACACCGCTCGCTCTTCTCTTTCACTGATATTCGATAACGCTCACTCGAGGGCATCTAGCATTTTTCGCGATCTTCGGTTCTGACGGTTCGCCGCGATCGACCTACCGGACGATCTTCATTTCCCCAGCAAAGCGACGCATGCATGCTGCACGCCGGCGTGTCTTCGGCGGTTTTCCGTCACGTTGATCAGGCAGGTAGGCCTAATGCGATACCGTCGAGATTATCGGTGCTGGCCGCCTCCGTGTATACATGCGGAAGCGCACTTTTGTGGCGTGCCTAAGCTCGCTGCTAGTGCGAATCAGCAGGCAAAGCCTGGTGTGGAGGCACAATTTGTGTTGTTGTTGTTTGGTTCATTCTGCCCTGCCGACTCCGCGCGAATGAGCGGAAACAAGCGGTGGAAGCCGGTTGCTTTTATTCCCGCAGATAAGGTGGCAAGAGTGGCTACCAAAAGAGCCTGCTACTGTGAAACCGCGTTTCAGAAATTAACGCTGCGCCGTAAAAAGAAAGTGGAGAAAGTGAGTGGGACGTCGAAAGTAAAAGAAAGTAAATAAACCAATAAATTGCGACGAGTGCATTAGCACGTAAGTGGGTCGTATTCGAGGCGCGTGCATGCGGATTTCTTCTTCTTGCCTATCTTGCGGACACCTGTCTTACGGTTGCGATACCTCATTCGAACACATGGAGAAATAGAGAAATATTGCCTCTTCGTCAGAAAACAAACGAGAGAAAAGTGTGCAAGTGAGCATTCCGAAAGTTACTCTTCGATGCTGTCTTTCCCGATGTCAGTGGCCATTGGCTGCGTTCGTACGCCAAAATATGTTGCACGGAACGCAAATACGAACCTAGGCAGCTAGGCGTGAGATCGAATAGCGGTATTCGACGAGGCAAAAACAACCCCGTCTAATAAAGTTGTCCTTACATAATATTACAAAGATGTCACTTTTAACATTTAAAATGTTAACTCAAAGAAAGTCGATTTCACACTTCCGGTTGCAGCAGGGCAGAGCAAAATGACGGCCAAGGTGTGTCGGCCTTTATGCCTTGCTTAGAGAAGCGGCGACACCTGCTGTAATTTCATCTTTCACACTCGCCACGCCACCGTCGCTACACAGAAAACTGTTCGCTTCGACTATACATTTGCAGCAAAGGCCCTGAAAAATCCCACACTTCTCTCTCAAGCTCTGCTCCGAATCTGTGCCTGAATTGCCGCGTTTACCTGTGGAATCGTCGAAGCTGTGCCGGAGACCACGTGTAGTCGGGTGAAGTAGACTTCAGGGGTAGCTTACTGTTATCCAGCCTTATTCGACTCTCGTCGGATGCCTGGGATCTCGTTACATAAACCTCCGCCTTTCAACTCTTCTTTCAAGCAACAGTTGTGTAACTCAGCGGATTTTTTCGATGTATAAGGAAAAAAATTTATATATCTGGAGCATTTCGATACTCTGTGTATACAACTTTATCAGTTTTATTTTTTCGGCTTATTTATTTTGGTACCACTTGTCACTTTTTATTGTTATTCGTTCATTGTTATGTTTATTGTAATTAAGCAGCTGTTCTTCAGGAGCTTTTTTTTTGCGTGCATGTGATGTCACTTATTCACTCTATTTTTCTGCTGAGTCCACAAAAGTATTTGGTAGATAGCGGTGCGGTTGTGTGCAATGCTGCACGCAGTTAAGGTACCAAGGCCTCGTCAGGCGTCATACAATACATTTCACAGCGGCTATTTTTGTATGTGTCATCTAATTTTATTTAATAAAGAAGCGAGCGAAGAAACAAATAAATTAACGAGTAATTAGATTCATGGTAAAGCTCCAACAGAACACTGCGGAATCGGATAGTGGGGATAGGAATCTATGAAAAACTGCAACAGCAAAGATCTTGAAACGGAGCGACAGTGCGCAGTGAGCCGCTCTCTGACCCAATGATGCCCTCACAGATTGCAGCAACGGTGTAAGAGCGGAGTTTAGACCGTATCTTTTCTTGTGTGATGTTTAATGAAACCGCCACATTGCAATTAGACCATCATATGAAAGAAAATGAATTATTAAATTCTGAAAAATTCCAAAGCGTCAATAAACGTTTGAAATAGACACGCGGTACAAGAAAAAAAAAGTAAAAAGGAATCAGAACCAGGTAACCGCGAACCACTGCGGCGTTTTGCAGAACTCGTTATGCGACTGAACAAAGCGATAAGGCGCCCAGGCACAAACGCCCTCACTTCGTCCTGCTTTCTCGGGCGGTGAACGCATTAACACGGCAGGTTCGGCGACAAGAGCGAATGCGAAAGCCAGAAGGCCCTAGACGTCTCCTCCGAGGTCACGTGGTCCACCCTGCGAGGAATTGGACATCAGGCCCCGCGGGGACCCACCAACGCATGCGGCGTCAGCGTAAGGAGACGCGCGTGCTATGGAGACGGGGGAAGGGGGCGGCGAGAGGGGGTCGCATCTTACTGGGTCACGGCGGCCTGCAGTGGTAGCAGCACCACGACAGCGAAGATGGGAGGGAGAGCGCATTCTTCAGCAGTCAATGCGGGAGGAGCATCGGACTGAGCCCCCCTCCCCGATCTCGGTTAAGGCATGGCAGGTGAACAACTCGGCAGCTCCGCCGACAGAATTCGGGCAGCGCCCGTGACAGGCCCCAACCTGAGGCAACGGCGAGGCAACTTCGTCGTCATAATCGCCGAAAGGAGGCAACGAACTCCCGCGCGAGCGCGGAAAACGGGCTGCGGAGACGGCGGCACGCTGCGAGGGGGCGAAGCGGACCGTTGAGCGACCCAGACCCAGTTATTTTGAGTTTGTGCTGCACCGCGGCCCCCTCTCTCCCGTCGCCCCTCTCGCTCTTCCTGCATTCACTTCCCCTTCTCTCCGCTCCGGCCGGCATCTTCCGCACGGGGCTACGAGGCCACGCATAGCCGCCTCCCGCTTCCTCCCCCTCTTCCTCTGGCTCTCCCCCACTCTCACGTAATCTGGGCCCCTCGCCCCTGTCCGGTGCAACGCCGTAGCCCTCCCTCCGAAGAGGCTGAGAGGGAGAAGAAGCCACCCGTTGTTAGGTCATAACGTCAGCCGGTCCTGGCCAAAAACGCAGCCGACGCCGCACCAAGAAGAACGGGACTCCTACGCGCAGAGACCAGCCCTAGCGCCAATCTGTCCATGTGCCATCATCCCGGCCGCGCCTGATTTCCGCGACGACTTCCGTCTTCTCGTCCGAGGAGTTTCTCGCGGGCCGAATTGTTTCGCATTGCCCAGTGGTGGCTTGCCGGTGACGAGCGCGAGCCCAGCGCCGTACCCCTTTCTGCAGCACGGAACCAAAGCACAGCCGCTGGACCAACATTTGTTCCAGGACTAACCGCCCGCATCCGCCCAGGTGAGGAAGGCTCCGGCGACGTTCGCGCATCTCCTTCAATGGGAGCTGGCGAGTGCCTTCTTGCGGTGCCAACGCGCGTAGCCCATCATGCTCGTGAGACGCTGTGGGGAGCCTAAAAGGGGCAGCCGACTTCGCGTTCCTTCTTCGTTCCGGCCTGCGTTTTACGAGGGATGAGGCGGCAACTGCGCATCGTGCCAAATGTGGGCGCATGCAGCTGGAGCAGCCTGCAGCCTCGCTTTCGTGCGCATACTTACCTGCGTCCACGTGTGTTCTCGCGTAGCCTACTTTGTTCATCCGTGCCCTGTTCACTCGCAGCATCCGAAGCGACCTCGGATGAGGCTCCTTCTTTTCCTAGTGGCATGTCTACAGAATCCGCGCTCTGAATCCGCTACCCAGTGCACAGAATGACTGCTACATCCTTTTACCGCTTGTGCTGTTCGCCTGTGTTCGACGGTAACATTGGCTGATGCAATCTGTTCAGGCAGCACGTCTCGTTGGAGATAAAAAGGAATTTTTTTTATCTCCAATGACAGCGTCATTAAGCGATAAAGCAGTTGTGAGCCAGATATGCGTAAATATTTGAGTAGATTTTCTGGAAAGCTGTTTTATAAATTCTGCGTCCTCGATTTTATATGCATGCACGTGTGTAAAGTGTACATAACAATGAGCGGAATAGTAGGGAATGATGTTTGCGGGGGAGAAACGCTCTGAGTTACTCGTCTAATGACACGGGAAGAACGAACTGCTGCGTGAGACTCATTGTTTCCATGCTGCTCCAGTGGCTCAAACTCGTCCATTTTCATTCCTCGCCTTAAGAGAAATACGGCGCGCAAACAAGGGTTTTAATAACATATTGGTCCTCAATAGACTATGAATGAAAGCAATCAACGTGGCATCCCACGGTTTGTAGGCTTTTGTAGGATGGTATGCAGGACGGATTTTCGCTTGCGGTTAATCCTTAGTATTAATCAACGCGAAGCTCCGGAATAGATGTGCACGTGCTGAAAAGGGTTGAAGTGGCACGTGACGGAGCGGTTCAGCAAAGACAGATGACTGCAATTTGTAAAATTAAAGCCACAGCGAACCTTCAAGCACTAGATGGAAAACCTTTCTTGTTTCCGTTGCGAACTAAATATGTGTTCGGCGAGGTGTCACCAAAAGTACGCATTGATGTAGATTCGTAAAATTGACGCTGTCATAAGGTATGCTAAGGTTTCCCGCTAGCTTCACGTGTTTACCTGAGCTTTAATGTCTTGCGCGTTGTGACTCCATGACGTCAGATAAAACACCTCTGTAACGAGCACATTGTTTTTCACCGACAGCTGCATGAAGTTTTTTTTGTTTTGTTTTTTTCCCGGGGTTTATGGGGCTAGTTTTCACCTTTATCGTGGCATGACAAACCCGATAGAAATATCTTCCCTCTACAGGCTTCGGCGTAGGCCATAGCTAAGGGTCACGTGAGCCGAAGATCAAGCCGGCATTTCTGAGCATCCGCCATATTGGGTCACATGTTCTGGAGGAGGGTAGGACGGAGAAGACAATGCAGTAATCACAGACACGACTAAAAGGCTCGGAGTTTAACATTTGTTGGAACGTGGCGAGCTAGTTTGCCTTCGTGACTTTCCCGTCTACCAATTATCCAGTAGCATATCACCTCAGTTACTCAAAGATGGATCGATTGCAATTACGGGACGGCTTGGACAGGCGTTGAGCCCATGGAGCACAAGTGTGGCTTGATAAATGGCTAATTGACTTTTTTTCTTATTTTATGTTTGAAAGTAACAGTGTGCGCTATGAGGCAACGCCGTAGCTCCTGAATAATTTCCGCCACAGGGGCTTCTCCGATGTGCGCCACGATCTCAGTACAGGGACGCTTTCGCATGCCGCCTCCATCGAAATGCGTCCGCTGCCAATGCCGCGGCGGGCATTCGATCCTGCCAACTCGTGATCCGCAGCCAAGCGCTTTCCAGGCGCTCAGCCACCGCGGAGGTTCTCGAGTGTGCCTGTAAGTCGCGGCCGTAAGTAGTGCAAGGCCGCAGCGAAACGCGTTTGGAGCTCTGTGCAATCAACAACCTTAACGTACCGGAGACACCGCAGTATGAGTGTCGTGTTTACGCACAGGGCTTGTCTAGCTGCTGCCTATGCCTCAGTGCGTGCATTATTCTTAGCATTGTTATCAGGCCGAGAGGTGCACGGTCTCTATCATTCGCACACCTCGTGCCTATTGTTGTCGTCCTTCGAGCTAAAACAAACGGATAACGAAGCGGACGCTGCAGTGCAAAGAAGAAAAGCAAATGCAAACGGTTTCGCATAAAAGTCCACATTGCAAAAGCCGCCAGCGGGACACATTTGCAGCGGCAACATTGTATGCACGGTCCACTGAAGAGGACGACGCGTCCAAGTACACAAGCACCCAGTCAACGCGCGGTAGCTGGCGCTCACGCAACGTGCCTTCTCCGCGTGCCGCCGCGAGCCCACAAGTTACACAACAGCACGCGGCTAAGGGGCGCTCAAAGACACGCGGGGGGAGGCCACCACGCATCCGAAGAGCTGCATCCACCCCCCACCGACCGCCGCCATGAGCAGCTGACCTCGAACTCTGCGCCGCCGAAACAAAGGGCCGATTGTGGCGTGGCGTTCACACGTTGACCTCCTCTTGCGGCGGGTTACATAACGGGAAAGAACAGCGCGGCGCTCATCGCGCGCCCGGTCAGACGCCGAGGCGCCGCCGGCGGCCTACATGAAAAGCAGCCAAGCACCACACCGCGTATGCGAAACGGGCTGTAGTGGCACGCACGGAAGCCGCCGGCTGGCCGACCGGTCAGATCTCGCAGGGGGCGGCGACGCTTCCACGGAGAAAACCGCGCGCTCACCCGCTCGAACACGCAGCGAGGCGTCGCTTAGGGGTTGGAAATCCGCGGCTTAGTTATCTCCATTGCCATAGCCTCCTCCTGCGCATACACCCGCCGTTGCGTATCTCTCGGAAGGCAGCACTAAAGCCTCCCGCATGGTGACGGTGGTGGTTTTGTTAACATGCTGGCCAGATATCCCCGCGATGTTGCCAATCGCTTCGCTTGCGCCCTGTATCAAAAAAAAAAAAAAGGACTGCAAGATCTGCCGCGCCCCGAGAGTTGTAGTAGCTCAAGCAGATGTAGCTTTTGGTAAAAGGTCCATTAATTGTGGCGAAGTCAGCGTGGGTTTTGTCAATTCGTGATTCTTCAGGAAACACAGCTCGGACGACGATGTTCGAAGGGACGTGCCACTCTCCCAAGTTGCGCGCCAACATTTGAAGCTCGTCGCAGTAGCACGCTCGAGATAAACGGGAACACTGTACATCTCCCGCAAATGCAATCTTTCTGGTCGGAAGAGTGATCCACCGTTCAGTTTGAGCTTCAGCTCGAGTGCAGTAGAAATCTCTGGTGTTCTAACGCTTGGAGATAATTTCAGAAGCCCTGCACATGGATGGCGAATGGACCTATAGTTTTCTTGGCGGCATTGTGCGGCGCGTTTAGAGCGTTATCAGCAATGCTCCACGCAGTTCCCATTGATCTTGCAGAATCAGAAAGACTGATCCTAGGATGGAAAGCGGCAGCAGGAGAAATAGCAGGATATTGTGCAGCAGTTGAGGTGCAACTAGTTACGGCGGACCCCCCTTTGACTACGCAAAAGAACGTGTGTCTTGTTCCAAAGGCGGCACGAGGGAATCACCAGCTTTTCAGGTTGACTGCACATAAGCTGGCCTCGTTTAGTAAGCAGAAAACCCTTTGGAAAGCCACGAGCGAAGCCTTGCCGTGCTGATAGTGGAATGAATGGCTGTGTGTGTTATTACCAAAAAATGCATAACCGAAGTGTGTCTTCAGCCTCTTTAAGCGGTATGTTATGTGTGGAATAACGTCCCTTGAGTTGCGCTTGGCCTACATGAGGGACGCCGTAGTGGAGAGCTCCGGCTTAATTTCGACCACCCGGGGTTCTCTGACGTGCACTGACGTCACACAAAACACGGGCGCTTTCGAATTTCTCCTGCATCTAAATGAGGTCTCCGTATCCGTGATTCGATTGATTCCGCCCCCTTTAGCCTCGTTCGCAGTATTCACGCTATAGATGCAACACTGTATTTCCAGCCGCGTCACTTCACGGCTGCACAAATATCGGCATTCGGGATTAGTAGATGTGCGCGAAAGCATTTTTTTTTTCACCCTTTGCAGCTATTTCTATACGTAGCCCCTACGGAAACGAGTGCGCCCTGTCATGAATACCACTAGTGGCATCTGGTTATAGAAATCTCACAGAGTTCTATTTGCACATTTCACTCGAAGTATGAGTTTCTCTCTCTCCCTGTTTGTTTATCTCTGTTTTCAGACCACCACAGCTCTTTTTGACTTACCGCGTAAGCTGACGGCCTTTCCTTTTCGAATCTTCGCTCCCATCGACGACCGCTGAGCGGCAAATTCTGATCAGATGACAGCTGCCCGCACAGCTGCATGATCATTTTCTTCTCTTCGGGAATCCCGTTGCTTGAGGAAAAGACGACGATTCCCTGGGAAGAGTGGGGTCGCAGAACTTGAACAGGTGCCAAGTGAGTGCCGTGCTTCGTACCTGTAGGTCGTTGGCCCTCTTTTTTTGTGTCACTGCAAATCGTGATCAATGAGTTAGAGAGGCAGAGCAGAACGATGGGTCTAAAAATTAACATGCAGAAAACCAAGGTAATGTTCTAGCAAGGTAACAACAGTTCACAATTGGCAGCGAGAGCCTGGAAGTTGTGAAGGAATAGGTCTACTTAGGGCAGGTAGTGACAGCTGATCCGGATCATGAGAGGGAGATAACTAGAAGGATAAGAATGGGGTGGAGCGCATATGGCAAATTCTCGCAGATCATGAGTGGCAGTTTACCAATTTCCCTCAAGAGGAAAGTGTACAACAGCATAATCTTACCGGTACTCACCTACGGGGCAGAAACGTGGAGGCTAACGAAAAGGGTTCAGCTTAAGTTAAGGACAACTAAGCGAGTCATGGAAAGGAAAATGATAGGTGTAACGTTACGAGACCGGAAGCGGGCAGAGTGGGTGAGGGAACAAACGCGAGTTAATGACATCCTAGTCTAAATCAAGAGGAAGAAATGGGCTTGGGCAGGGCATGTAATGCGAAGGCAAGATAACCGCTGGTCCTTAAGGGTAACGGAGTGGGTTTCAAGAGAAAGTAAGCGCAGCAGGGGGCGGCAGAAGGTTAGGTGGGCGGATGAGATTAAGAAGTTTGCAGGCAAAGGGTGGATGCAGCTGGCAAAGGAACGGGTTAATTGGAGAGACATGGGAGAGGCCTTTGCCCTGCAGTGGGTGTAGTAAGGCTGATGATGATGATGATGATGATGAGAATGCGCATTCTATACAACACAGAAACGAGGCATTTCTGCGTTACGTCACGAGCGAGATGTGAGCACGACGATGCTGGAAGAGTTATTTCGGAAGCTAGAAAAAAAAAACTGTCGGGGCGCTTAAGAATGGAATGCGATAGATTTCACATTTGTGGCAGCGTCTGTTGCAACTTCTGTCTGTGTGTGCGTCAGTTTCTTTCCAATTTACGGTCCATCAACCACCATATTCGGGTTGCTAGCTGCAGTGGCATGTATGCGCTGTGCTGTGACGGGGCCCACATTTGCTTATATATTACTTTTTTTCGATTTTTGATTTCGGTTTTCTAGGCTGCTGTCTAGAAACAAGATTGCTGAAAACCCGGTTACCAGGTTGCAATGACGTCACAAGATCACGTCACCTCTCGCGACCAATAAGCTAATTTCGTCTCGGTCATCAGCGGTGTTTTGGTGTGACGACAACTCTAATGTTCTCGCATTGAATAAATTAGACTAATAATCCCAGAGTCACGTCAGTCCAGCGCGTAGGCACTACAACGTTGCGTGTTGATACTGCTCCTCTAACTGAGGTTCTCTGACGGTCACCGGAGTCACGGAGTGCATGCGTCCATCTAATGTGGGCGCCATGGCCAGGTATCGAACCCATCACTTCCTGCCTATAATTTGGATGGCACCGTCTTTCAGCTGTCCAGTTTAGTGAAAATAAATGGAGCTGCTAACGTTAGGCGTCTCGTAGTAATTACAGATGTGCAGCGGACCGTTAGCAACAACCACATTAGTTTTCAGCCATTCACTTCTCCTCGGTGCTGGAGCTCAAGGAATGCTGGGTTTCCTGGGGCCGAAGAGCGCACTCCGCCACACCCGCGAGCATACATGACATACATGTCGCTCGGCGGCCTGACTCAACTGGCATCGTTTTTCTGGCGTTGCTTATCTATCACCTTGCTCGTTGCTGGGGAGGGTGGCAACGGCGCTGAGTCTCCTTGCCACAAAAGAGGGCACGGGGTTGCGAATGACGTGTGATCGTGGGTGTGGCCCTTCGGACCCACGGTTTCGGTTTAACGCGATCTTAGAATTCCTCGCGCCACAGCACCGATGACAATCCCTTTTGACGTAACAACTGATGCGGCTATTACTTTCGGCCAGTTGCGAGTTGTAACTATAATATTTAACTAGGTAACTATTAGCTTTTAGTTAACCAATTTACTGACGGAGGTGTTTTCTGACGCAAGTCAGCGCTGAAATTACTGAGAAGCGATGGTTTCAATCAAGAATTTTATTTTTAAACACTACTCAAATTCTTTACAGAAACATCCGGCATATTTCATGTTTGTCATCGATCAGTGCCGGTCAATATGATGACTAACAGTATTTCGTAAATTTAATCAGCCTCAGACAGAACTGCATCTTGCTAACTGCCCCAGAAACAAAAAAAAAAGGCAATGATTAGCCCGCACACGTTGTTTCGACGTGAGAATGCTCATAGTTAAAAAAAAAAATAAACTGGACAACCGAGCAGGGCACTTGCGGTTTGGGGCCTGGCTGCTCACGTGCGGCTCCGGCGACCGTGCGAACGCGGCAGATGAGCTGGGCTGCATGCATTGCCTCGTCGCTAAATCGCAGCTTTCCCACCGTGCTCGCTTTCTTTTTATGCACCAAACGTCCTAGCGGAGATTCGCGGCCGTTCATGCAGAGCACTTTCTCTCGCCGATGGTTATCAATGGGCCCGCAGGCCGCAACGCATGCAAAGTGCGGCACAGCCGACTGCGGTTGGTAATTGTGCGCGTGTATATGCGCTTACATGTCTCGCCAACGCAGCGAAAGTAATACTCTCTCTGTCTGCGCTCAGTGAATGCAAAGAGCGAAATAAATGAGGAAGGGCGTTGCAGTTTCGCAAGCGTAGGAAACACGCGTGCTTATTTAACCTTATTTATCAGAATTATGCGCATCACGATCGTGTCCGTGCGGGCGTTTGTGTGGACTTCTCTTCAGAAGCGACTGCCAACGCGCGCACGATCTATTTTTCGACGGATCTATGCTAATATCGCCATGAGAATAGTGTGAACAGTGAAAATCGTCACGAAGCTGTATTTAATTGCAGATTATGCGTGAAGAATCCTTTCTGGGCGTCTACGTTACTACATAAGTTGAGAGTAAAAGACATTCAGAACGAGCGCATCCTGTACAATCCTTGGAACGAGAACACTGTTCGAAATGTCAAGGAATGTGGCCCAGCCTGTCAGTCCGATATGTAATCCACACGTAGCCGCCGTGTCTTTTTGTGCGCTTAAGCAGAGGATGTGATGGGCCTCATTGCAGAGCTGGCTATAGGGTGTGAAATTTAAAAAAAAAGAGTATCTTGATACGCCTACCAGCATTTCAGGGAGTCTTTAGCTTTGAGACCCAGATGTCCGCATATGCACTCACGCTGACGACCGCGAAAGACCATTAATGCACTATAATTACGCGAGTCTTTAGTAGGAAACGTTCTAGCACGCAGAAGCCGTCTTGCCAGACACTACAGATTATTGAGAAGCGCGAAATTCTCCCTTAGCGACTGGTCAGCGCGAAGTCGCGAGAGAGATGAATTAACGGCCGCGGCGGCCGCATTTTGATGGATGCGAAATGCGAACATCCCCGTTAGCTGTGCGATGCCATTGCGCGTTGAAGAACGCCATGCGGAATAAGTAAGTCCAACTCACTCCGGCGTTGAACACCGGATAGCTATCCTCAGAGCCACCGGCTGGGCGTACGGTTGGCCCGCGTCACCATTTCCCGGTTTCAGAAGGAACGTTACAACTAATTGTGAAAAAACTGCCTTGCAAAGCCATTGTAACGAATATGACATGTTTGGAAGGAAGATACCCCCCGCCTGCGCAGTGTGACCATGTGCAAAAATCAGACGCTTTTAGCATACCAGCGACGTACTAGAGGAGACGTATACCGGTTTACCGGATGTTTTCTGCGCATGCGCAGTGGCATTGTTGGGGTGATGGGCAGCCACTGCGCGTGCGCAGCCGGCCTTCCGGTAATGAGCTATACGTCTCCGGCAGTGTTGTCGGTAACGAGATACAAGTAACGGCGTTACCGGTAACGTGTTACTTTTATCGATAACTTAGTAACATACTCGTTACCATTTCGGAACTGTAAAGGGTAAGGTACTTACGTTAACATTTTTCAGTAACGTGAGGTGTCACGTTACTAGTTACTTTTCGTTCCAGTTGTGACCCACTCCGCACCCTTTTTTAGAAAAAAAAAGCGCAGGGCATTTAAAGTGATGTAAATAAACAAAATGTACAGGTGCTCCCGACAACCCTTGTTGGGGCTCGCATGCATGCCAGAAAACAGCTGCCCTTGACAACGCACCCAAATAAAAAAGAAAAGACAGAATAGCCATAAAGCACGAAACACCTGCACGAACACGCATTCACACACCTGCCTTCACCTGCCTCCCCTTCCCAAACCATTCACACACACAACTCTCTACAGAGTGGAAGCATGCCGAGCATTTTGGAACATCACATTTTTTAGAATTGCTCTAAATTTGTTGAGAGTTCAGCGATGTTTTCTTTGTGAAGTTAGAATTGATGTTGGAGTGCCATTTTGTGTTTAATGCCACATTCAGAAGATGGCTTCACCATGTGCCACAGAGTTAAGCCCGTTTCACATGCAAGCGAACCGCTCGCGAACTCCGCCGCCGCGGCGCATACACCCTCTCTCAAGCGGCGGAGGAAGCCCCAGCGGCTGGAGCGGCGAGGTTCGGGCAAGTTGGAAATTTTCGCGGCGGCGAGGCGGCAGCACCGCATCTCAACCAATGACCGCCCGGCAAGGGTGGCTAGACTGGCCCGGCGTTGCCACGCGAGTTTGTACGCCGCACGTACGAACTTTTGTTTAGGAAAGAAATTGTATAAAGCGCTGTTTAATGCTTGAAACGCAATAATTATATTTATTTAAATAAACTATGAAAAGAAATGACAAAATAATGCTTTTATATTACGCTTTTTTTTGTGTTTGCAGGCCACCAAAACCGGTTGCAGGCGCATATCTTTTGCCCGCAACATTGGTTTTCGCAGCGGTGGGAAACGCGGAGCGGCGATGCATGTGAAACGAAAGCTCGCGAACCGCTTCGCAGCGCCGCGCCGCTGTTCGCTCTGTTCGCCAATTCGCTTGCATGTGAACCGCCCTTTAGAATCCAACACATGTAACTCTACAGGCAACTTTAGACCACTATAACATTGCTAAGCTACTGCACATGTGTGCAAAGTATTCTCGTTAAATCTGGATATTGCGTAAAATCGTTGTTTGGGCTAGATGTTATATATGAAATGTGAGCTTTATAAAATTGTTATCGTAAGTTCCTACGGTGACGAAAACTTAAAATTTATGGCCATGAAGTAACGGCAAACTAACGTGTGGTACTTTTTTTCGGTAACGGTAACGCATTACATTTTTCTGTAGGTAACGTAGGGCGGTAAAGCGTTCCTTTTCTTTAACGTAACGAGTAACGTATTTAGTTACGTTTTTTCGGTAACGCCTACAACACTGGTCTCCGGTATGCTAATAAACGCCTATTAAGTCATATGTACTATACGTGACTGCTGTATATTCGCGACAGTAATTCCTGTGTTCGACGCGCGTACTGTTTGACCACGCGGACCGTGAGGTATATTCCGTGAAGCAGCGTTAGTTTTAAAGGGGTACAGACACAACATTTCGAACGCAAACAAACCCAGTGGTTGTTCCCAGGAACTACCAGTGCTTGCTGTCGACGCCGACGTTACCAGTTTTGTGACGTCACGGTGTACTTCAGTGCCGGCGCTGAGCGAGACCTAAACTGCCGGTGCAAAATGTTTGTAACCAATTATTAGCGCGGCGCACATGTGTTTTGTGCTCATTTTCATGACTCCCAAACCCGTAGGCCTATTTAAAGTCGAGAAAACGAACACCCAAAAACTTTCCGTTTAAGCTCGCATTCCGAAATTTTTCACGCCCCGCAGAAATATGAAGGAAATCAAAATATGACCACCCTATTAGCATGAAGCGTGCAACCTATGAAACAGAACGCTGAATGTATGCCTAGCCTGCGAAAGATAAGTTCAAAAAATTATGACTCCAATACAGGAAGGCTTGAAGCTGGCAGCAGAATCTTCTTGTCGTCAAGTCTGCACCGAAGACTTCGAAACTGATCGGCATCTCCGAAGAACGTGGCGCGGGCCTTCTGCTTTCGTCGCCGCGGACGCGTCTGATTCCGCAGTCGAGACTTTTCATGGACAGTAATATCCACTTGGCTTGGTGCCCATTGCTTCCTGATCGCGGAGGTCGTCTTCGATGCGACGTTCTCGGAATCTTGGCAGCCCACCGGCCAGTTCGCTAATCCTGCGATCTTGCAAGAGGCCATGGCTTCCTTGCCGTGAAGAAGCGCAACGCTTTCAACTGAACAGATTGAACTGTGGCCTTCGAACGTCCGACAAAGGTCTCAGCATCGAAATACTTAAAAGGGCAACAGACAACGAGAACCAGCCTCACTTTGGGCGCTGACCTCGTCACACTGAGCTTCCGCCGAGTTTTTGTGTTCACGTGTGTTTCTATATACGTTTTGGCTGCTGCCGAGCCAGGGAGGGAACTCTCTGCAGAGCTCACGGGGCTTCATTGCAGCCATCGACCTTATCGCCGAGGGTACCGGACATATTCGTTTTCGCCAAATTGTCGCGTTGACCGTAATGACAGGTTATCGGCATTTTATACTCCGCGCATGCTGTATGAGTTGTTTGCAGAGGAAACGGGCCGCGGTACCGCGACTTTACACTGCGCTTGCGAGAAATTCGGAGACGTGGTATGCTGATGTGAAAATCTGGCGCCTAGACTCGCACGCAGAAGCGCCGTGTATATCTGCCAGGTATTACAAGGTATAACGCAGAGTGAAGCTGCTACACCTTACCCGCGAGGGCATATCTGGTAGGCCCTGCTGTCTATAAGCATGAGGTTAACTAACTCGGTTGTTCATGTGAGCAAAATCATTTTGCGGAGCCTTAATTCTCGTGTCCGTTATCATCACTACATTTAAAACTAGACGTAAGGACGGCAGCTGCTGATTACTAATTATTTCGGGATAGGCAATCCTCGAAGCGCCAACCTCCTAAAATCATTGTCTGGTTTGCGCATAGTTTAAAGGTCAGCGCGAGTTCGTCGACCACGCATTTCATTCATTTACCTCAAAAGAATAAAAACACAGCGTTAACGTTTGTTGCGTAAAACGCGAAATTAAGCGAGAGTTAGCGTAAGGACTGTCATACACTTAGTGGCTTTTACAGAGCAAGGAGGCTCGCGGGCAGGCGATAGTGCTGTGACAGATTTTCCACATTACGAAACATAGCGTAAGGATTTCAAAGTTTCGTCTGCGAAGTGAGTGGGCGCAGACTTGCGGATACATTCGGGCAGCGGTCCTATAGCGCCTGCTCTCTGTAATCGACCCCCTGCATGTTTGCGGGCACTCGCTTCCCGGCTACGTGCAGCGACCGAGAGGCGTCCCACCCGATGACGACTAAGGTTGCGTGAAGCTCGGGTGATCACTGCTGAACCCCCCACCCCCTTCGAACACCACGAAGGTAGCGCAAGGCACGTGGAAGGGGTGTCCACACGTGATCGCCGGCTGACCGAAGCCACGCTACAGCCAGCGGGGGCCTATACGTATAACGCCTCTTGCTGCAAAAGAGCACAACTGTACCACTTTCCACTGAAGTCTTCTCCGCAGTTTGCCCCGACAGCTCGAAAAGCACTGCCGGCTGGCTGGGAAAATTTCCACTTGGATCGATGAAGCGGCATACAGAGCCCTGTGATCACTACAGTAAACGAACCCAGTGGGTTAATGTGCCGCATTTCATAAGAGACCCTCTTTTCACCGCTGGCAAAGGCGTTCAGGTTTTGCAAGAGAGGAGAAAAACCGCAGCTGGCGGCAGGCGCGCCGATGAAGGGGAAAGCAGTCCACGCGCGAGATTAGGCAATCGCAGATACGGGAACTGGGCCGCGTGCCTCGCGGTAGGCAGAGGCGCGTGTCTCGGTCAGTTCCGCCCCTCGAGCCTTCCTTCCACAGCAGGGGCGCGCTGTGTTCATATGGGCTCCAATGCAACGGGCAAAGAACGATGCAGTGCGGCCCCAAAGGCGCACCGCGATGTTTTCCTCAGTGTCAATTAGTCTGATTAAATGGATTCCTCGTGCTTTCCCCAGACCAGTGCAAAAAGAAAATAATTATTGTAATCGGATCATCCAAACGAAAGTTAATCCGCTTAGGAATTTTAAAATAAAAAGATAAATAAAATAGATAAATAAAACGCGTTTCACTCCCCCATTTCACTCACCCAGTGCAGAGACTGGGCGCTACCAATCAGAACAGAGGCTAGTATAGTACTCGCGCAGCTGAAGCTTGCACGCAAGTGTTGCTTTGCCAGGCTAGTCCGGCCGAGGCCCAGCAGAGTTTATATATATATATATATATATATAAAGGAAGCCAACAGTCACGGAAACCAAGGGGCATAGGGGAATGTTTTTAATCTTTTTTTTATTTGTAGTGCCTATATATATATATATATATATATATATATATATATATATATATATATATCAATAAGATCGTCCTCGAATCATGTGCCTCTGGATTTCTGTACGGCTTGTTGCAAGCTTCCTGGGTTAGTCATAAATTTCAGTGACAATTTGATTCTTTGCTAACTCTGCCCAAAGCTAAACTGCCTTACATCGGCGATTTCCTTGCAGACATAAAACTTTTAAGAATACAGCCTTGCGGTAATACTGTTTTCTGGCCTGCGCTGAAGTAGACTCGCGAGAGCAGCTCGTTCATCGACCATGGCGCTCAACAAGTAAATGGGTAAGAGTTCATGCGATGGCGAACACGGAAAGAACAGCCGCTCTTCGAATTGCAAATCGGGAGACGCTGTGTTTGACCAAGCAGTCTAAATTCTACTGAACATAAACTTACATTACGGCCAGGTAAATCAAGGAATATTTCCAAAATCTGGGTAGTCATGCAAGCACAGAGGGACCTTGCTCGGACCGCGTTTGAAGGCGATGAAGCATTACAAAGCTAAAAGATCACCACGATCATCACACAAAGTTCGCAAACGAAAAAGGAAATAACAGGGACGCAACACAAGTCATCTAATTTTTTTTAAAGCTTCTTCACCTACTTTCCAAAATTCATTCATCACAAACCTACTTAGCAGCAGCGGCTTCGACGTACGCAGTAATCGTCACTGGGCGCACACTATGCCAGACAGAAGTGGGATACTCAAGGGCAACGGAGTGGATTCCAAGAGAAGGCAAGCGTAGCAGGGGGCAGTAGAAGGTTAGGTGGACAGATGAGATTAGGAAGTTTGCAGGCATAGGGTGGGCGCAGCCGGCAAAGGACAGGGTTAATTTGGAGAGACATGGGAGAGGCCTTTGCCCTGCAGGGGGGGAGGGGGGGTAGTCAGGGTGATGATGATGATGATGATGGTGCCGAGTCAGCTCACAAAGGACATTACGCTACCGCCGCTCTAGAGTTCACATGGTTTGCTGTCAAGTTGTGCGCGCAAAAATGCCCAGCACAAGAACAATCGCAGTATATGTACTCCGCATCGACCAAGGAAAAAAGAGAAGAGCTGCAGCTTCATACTCACTCAGCAACCGGTATTATTTCGATAGTTTTACTGAGCAGACGAAAAACAGCGGGCGCTCGTTTCAACACGGCATTTACGATGTCCGAGCGCTAATCTAAAACGGTTACCCAACCGGCTCTAGCAAGAGCGGACAATGTTTATTTGCACCGCCGTCGTTTTCACACGGGAGAGAGTTGTAAGCGACGGGAAACTGAGCGTGCTCACCGCCTAAAAACAACTCCTTTGACAGTCTCGGGGAGGTTAGGCCAGAAATCAACCTTTTCGCAAGCCGTTTGCAGAAGGCAAACGAGCCGACGCACGCGCGAATGAACGAGCGGACGTGCCCGTGATGTGCCTAGCCGCGGATTCATCGAGGGGAATTCTCAAGTGACCGGCTTATTCAGGAGCTTTCGCTCTTTCGATGAAGCTTCGGTAGTCGAACTTCGTGACCTGTATTGGTGCCCGAAACGAGAGGAAGCAAAAATTAAGGCAAAAAGAAAAAGGTACAAAAAAAACATTTTTTTACAACAGCCGCTCCACGCGATGTGCCAATGGTCAGCCCTTTACGAGGTGCCACTGTTAAGTAGCTCTTCGGGAACAAACGGCCCGCGTGACGGAATTCCGTAGAGAGGAAGAAGTGTCCAGAGAGCCAGGTGAGGAGAAGAGGGCGAGAGTGCGACGGAGGAAAGCGGCGCCTCCTCTCCGTGACGAATGCGACACGGCTCGTTCCCAGAGGCGCGAAGAAGGCGTCGCACTAGGCGCGCAACACTGCAACTTTCGGGATCGAAAAAAAAAAAAGGAGAAAAAAAGGTGAGGGTGAAATTTCGAACTCTTTGGGCGAGCGAGCATGTGGTCTTCCACGAGCGCCAGCGCGTTTCCTCTTAAAAGTGGTATATATTTAAACGGGCGCCCTTTGGCAAGCGACAGAAGGAGAAATTTCGCCGCCCCCTCCGCATCGACTCTTCTCTTGTGTGAGCACTGAGTGAAGACACCAAGCGCGCACTTTGTTCGCCGAAGGACAGTCAAAGAAAGAGCAGCAGACAGAAAGAAGGGCAGCTAGCAGTCCACTGTGGACCAACGTGGTCTCAAATCGTCGCCGCTCATAGCTCCGTGTCCAGATTTTCTTCGATCAAAACTCGGATACCAAAACAGGTGAGCCACTCGTGTCCGGTGATTGCTGGCACGCGCCCATCATCATATGTACGCGGCACGAGCGTGTGTCCGCTGTATCGGATGCCCTCCGGCTTCGGGTGCATTTTTAGCGATCGGTAGTTAAACATCCGAGCGCGGATTGGTCTTCGAAACATTCGATCTTCGTGGGGAGGGTGTCAGCTGGCGTCAACAGCATCGTGCGCGATCGCGCCAGCATCAGCGAGAGGAAGGTGAAAGACGTCATTTAAATCGATGAAAATGCGTCGCCGCTTTTTCGAGCCCATTATGCCCTCCGAATTCCTCGGAAGAGTGCAAAGGGTTCGTATAACATGATGCTTCTATTCTTTGAGTGGGAGCGTGATCCTTACGTTTCACTGCGCGATACTGCGACAGGTATAATTAATTTCTGCGTGTTCACCGAGGGCTCCCTGTTTATTCTTCTCTGTGAGAAATGGTGCTTCTGGAGAAAAGCAAGAACAACATCTCTATTCGGGCAGATTCGTCATGAGATTTAGAGAATTATAGAATGAATGTTTAAGGAATGCATGAGGGGGATCTAGAAAATACTGCTACTTCGCGGATTACAAACACCTCCCTCGTGAGGATGCAACAAAATATTCATGTATTGCTGGAAATGGGGCATATTAACAACGAAACTGGAGCAAGATAAAGTATATAGTTCAGAGAGAATTTGGCGTTAACACTAGAACATTTAAAATGGAGCGCTATTTTTTATGTCGTGTCGGGCTGTGTGTGATTGTGCTGTCTTGCATGTTTCAATTCATTTTTGTGACGAATAAGAAATGATTAGTTGCTTCAACTAACCTTGGAAACAATACGAGCTGAAAGCCTTGTATGTTTGTGAGGATAGTTGAAGCAACTAAAAAAAAAGGACGTTGGTGTCGAAATTCTAGTGCTTTTTGCGTACCGAATGAAATTAATTGTATTCGCTGTCTCGAAGTTTGGAGGTGTAGTGTTATGTACTGTTGCACGCTTAATTTTATGCTCTCTAAATAGTATACATATGATTGTATTTAATGTGATTCGCCATCATTTCTCGTGCTGGTATTCGTTTTGCGAAACTCTACTTTGTGAATTAAGGTAGTTCCTTGCGAACACGCTGCCCAGAGGCTTATAAACGCGCAATAAGGCGCTTGTTGCAAAGTTCAGACGCACTGTTTCGCGGGCAAGGCATTCACTGTAACCGACCACATTTTGTACTCACTGGAGTCTGTCACTTCCGCGTGAGAAGCAAAAATTGGAGGCATTCCTGAAAAGAAAAAAATCTTGCTTTTTGTCTGCATCGTGTAGCGTGCGTGTGCACACGTGTAGCTTTAACAAGCGAGGTAATGATATAAATTGAGGTGCGATCATTTCCATTCAGGGTGGATAAACAGTATACGACCATATATGTACTGGTAGAGAAATATATTGGAAGAGCGCAAATTATTTGGTCCCTTTCGTACTTCTGGAGAAAGCTTTCCTGGTTAACGCACGTCATTATGGGGGAAAACGAAACAAAATTCCAGTCGAGATGTCCAGGCTATCCCGGCATCGCTAACTGCCGATGGCTTTCGCGTGAACGTATCTGTCCGCAGCTGACAACGCCAGCAAAACCGCGAAGCAGCCACAGATAGCCAACACGTCTAAAGTGCGATTACGAGACGGGCATTCTTGCGCTTAATGGTGCCCAACGTACATTTTCTTTTTTTTTTTCTGCACTACGCAAGGCATAAATGGCAGAAAGGATGCTGGTAGTAACACAAAATGAAAGCGTTGGCGTTTTTTCACCTCCTCCAACTGCCCATACGAGTCTGCTTGATGGAGCACCTCCGCATTAATACCTCACTCTTACGCAGAGGGTAATAAAATGTCGCAAGGCGACAGTAACGGCGCCAGCCATTCGGAGACAGTCTTCTAAGTTCCTAGCCCTATTGGAGCTATTACACGCCAGCAGTGTCAACTATCAGTCATACGACTCCGTCACTTCCTACCAGTTATTGCTAATGCCGTACTTCTCAGGCTCGCAGGGTCGGGGACATAAGTCACTGGACCACGTGCTTCGTTAAAGAAGCCGATAACTTTATTATTAGCCGCTGGCTCGAGACCACAATTGAGGAGGTGAAAGCTAAAATTTTGTTTTTTCTCTTCTAAAAGTGTGGTCTGCAGCTGGCAGCTAATATTAAAGGTGCACTAAAGAGGAATCTGAATTCGTCTTTTTACCGCAGGAACATTATCTACACGTTCCGGGCATTCTTAGAAAGTTCGAATTATTGGCCTGTGCGGCCGATTGCCCTAATTAAATCGAAATAACCGTCCCGGCTCCCGCCTTTTTTTTTTTTTTTTTTTACTGAACGCGGTAGGTAGGAGGAGTCAACCAACGCGTCGGCCAGTCCCGTGGCGGCTTGCCGCTCGGCCATCGGCTATGTGGCACGTATATCAAAGAGTTCATGTGTATTTTTATTTCCGTGGGCTTAATTTGCCGCTATATTGCCTGTGACTGAAACTGTTCATTCACTGAAACCTAAAAAACAAAAAAAAACGAAAGCGAAGCCGCCACTGGACTGGCTGAAAGGCACTCCACGCGTTGGTTGACTCCACCTATATACCTACCGCGTTGAGTTCCAAAAAAAGGTGGGAGCCGATTTAATTAGGGAAATCGGCCGCGCAGGGAAATAATTCGAAGCTTTTAAGAATCCCCGGAACGTGTAGATAGAGTTCCCGCGGTAAAAAGACGAGTTCAGATTCCTCTTGAGTGCACCTTTAAAGCTATCGGCTTCGGTTCCGGAGCACATGGTCCAGAGACTTTTGTCCCCGACTGTAGACAGAATGATGAGCACGGATACATCGAAACAAGCTGTCATACCCGTATGACAATCTCGAAAGGCAGAAATATTTGCGCCACGTGTGAGAACTAGTCGTCTGCTTGTTCGTCCCTTGGCCACTGCGCTTCCCTGCTGGCTCGTTTTCGTCTCGTCTCTCGCATTCTAGGGACTTCGTACCTAGGGTGTACAAAGGCGCGAGCTTTACTAGTCCTTTTCAAAGAGTCCAAGGGCACGTGCACGTGCAACGCGCAACGAATCAACTGTTCGGTGGTCGCGGTACATCGACGGGCGCTGATTCCGCATTTTCGCAGGCGTGAACAAATGCGTCGAGTAACTGTTGAACTACAGTGCTAACACACTTTAGTTGAACTAATGCGGCATCTGCGACCAGATCGTACGACGGCGAATACCGTGAAGAATTAACTCGCTGCGAAAACGAGAACAGCGGAGCTTGGCTCGAAGAATTTCCGCGTGCAGCACGTGCTGGACGAACACGAATCACTACCGCGCTCGAGAGAGGCTGTTCACCCGGCCGTCAGGTAACAAGAGGCATCAATGTCGACAAGTGGCAGGTGCCGCCGTGTCCTTTCTTCGTGAAGACGGTACGCCGTGTTCCTGGCACCGAGCTGGGGAAACGTCCCCATGGCTTCCTACTCCTCCCCCCCCCCCCCCGTCAACTTTCAGACCCTATTCTCTTTTTGTTATCATTTTGCTCCGAAACCCACTGACACGCACTGATTTTGTCTCGCTCCCCCAGGATACAGGGTGCTGCATTCTTTGCATTTCGCTGCCGGGGATCTGGAGAATGCTGGGGACGAGGCATAGGGGAATTCCTGACGTCGGGCCGCAGTTCGTTCTTCTATTCTATGGTTGGCCACACGGCACCTTCGGTCCTGCCGCGAAGTGGGAAACCGGCCCAGTTCAGCCACTTCTGATGCTCCCCTCTCTCCTCGTCTGTATCATGCGACGGGAATGAGGAATGCAAGGACTTCGTTTCTTTTTTCTCCGTCTGACTCTCCACCTGAAAGCGTGTTCGACAGCTTAACGCGCCATCCGACCGCTAAAGCCTGCTCCCTGTTTGGTTGCAGCCAAGAGAAAATGGCAGAAATTCTCGGAATGCGCGATGACCGCATTGTATCACATCGTGCTCTTGCGCTTAAAAGTTATGCTTACTTCCCTCCTCTGCTGGGCGCAGCTGGTGTAGCAAAGCCGTCCACTCAGTCTTCAGCAGCCGCGTTTACAAGAATGCGACGGAAGTCGACTTCAGTCCACTTTATGAGGGAAAGTACAAAAACCGTTTGTCCGGGAAGAGACTAGAGGACGAGCCACGCCTTCCCTTCTCAAAACCTGCTCTTTCTCTCAAAAAGTTTAATGGAGTCGACTTCTGTGGCATTCGTGTGAGCGAGCCACAGTCAAAATGCTTTACAGGGCCAGAAGGTCCCGCGCTCAGCGCAACCGGCGTGCGCGGAAGACTGAGTTCGCAGAGTCCGACCATCCGACGAGCGCGGATGAAGGACGCGCTGCTATCGTCTGTCGTCGTCTGTTGCGAGAAAAAGCACAGTGAGGTCTTCGTTGAGCACGCGCGTCAAACCGCACCGGCTCCAGCAGCAGCACCAAGAGACACGGGACAAATAAATGCAAGCGGTGGCAGCAGCAGCAAGCCCGCCCGCCACTGCGTTGTCGCGACCACGTCGGACGCAGAGGAACGGGCGCTGCACTCGGGAGCAGGAAAACGAGGCGGGGATGCCTATACCCTTGAACTCGACCTCGATACGGGCTGCCCGCCGCGGCGCTCCCTCGGCCGCTTACCGCGTTTACTCGATCGTAAGGTGACGACCGCGCCGTGTTAGCAGAGTGCGCGCTCGCAGCCGCAGGTCCCGAGGGCAGCGTCAGCGCGACGCGCTGCTGCTAAAAAAGAGACCGCTGTTTGCAGCAATGCCGTCGCGCCTTCGAGACGCACCTAGTGTACTGGAATGCGCCTGTGCATCTGTCCACCGTTCATGCGGGCAGCTAGCCGGGACACCGTCTGTTCGAACGGGCACTTGGTGGTGCTTTTTTTTCTTTTTTTCTGATCCGCCCGTTGCGAGCGGAGCATTACGAAACGGCACTGTGGTTGTCGCTACTCTGCTCCCGCTGCTCCAAACGGCTTAGTACAGGTCTGGTAGCGCGCAGCTCGCAAGCTCTCCTCGGCAGCAAACCGCACAGAACAGGCTCTTTTCCATAAGGTCCATCGTCGCTTTAAGTGACATTCATTCTTTGCACATGCGCACATGATTCTGCCACGATTGAAGACGGCGCTCGCTGCGTTCATGCTCGGAAAGAGTTGCGCTTCCCAGTGGCGCGGCTGGTACGGTTGTGGAGACTCAGTTTGCGGCCGCTGTTGACTAATTGCGAGCGCAGCGCGATTAGCCGACGCAGAAGCTCGGTCCGAGCTCGATACAGAAGGGCAAATGTACATCTTGCAGCCATTCCTTTGCAGCATCTTGCAGCACGGTACACCTGCAGCCATTCGCACATCACAATTTACGCCAAATATTCGGTTGGTCTCCAGATGCGTGATTCACAAATTTATTTTGCGTGAGCCGTTATTGGTTTTTGCTGGTGCCTCTCTCGGGGACTGCCACTGGACTGCATGCACCATGGCCTCCTCGGTTATCTAATTGGACTGAGCTCGTCCGTAGCTGGGAGTCACTTAGCGCTCTCGCGTAACAGAAGTTTGCTCCCGTTGCCGCTTATTGATTGAGCCGCTTAGTCGTCTTGCTGGGTACAATACACACACGATCAGGCCCTTGCTAAATCGTACGAAATGGGCGGCACTGGCAGGTGAAGAGGTCAGTGGTCGGCAGCCGATCTCCTTCCGGGCTCGCGCCGACTGCGCGTTGTATTACTCGAAACGTTTATCAGTGTGAACTGGCGTCTGTCTCTCTGTCGACGACGGCGAAGCCTAAAAGGTAGCAACGAAACGGAGTGCCCATGCACCGCGCCACTTTCGAAGTGAGATGGCAGTTGAATCTCAGATCTCATCTGAACGAATTGTGAACAAAGCTTTGTACATTTTCAATTTTTCGGTATAGCAAAACAAATCCTATTAAATTCACTGTTATTTTTTTCTCTTTTTCTGAAATGAATTGCTGGAAATTTATCAGTGGCCGGCAAAAGAAAGCACCGGCATGCATAACCCTTTAACACTGAGTACAATGTTGGCAGGCTCGTCATCTCTCTCAATGTTGCACGGGGAGCGTGAAATAGCGCGCGGTATATCAGGCTACACACAAGCAGATTTCTTCGGTCTGATACAATTATGTCCCAAATCTATAATAATTTTATTCTATTCCTTTGTAGCTGGAGCAGTTCTAAACTATCACTGACTATTACTGTTTAACCTTTCGTATATTCCCGCCTTTGATGACGTCAGCCCGTTTCGACCAATCGCGAGTTTTGTAACGCTGCCACATTTCGAGCGACGCCGCGTTTTCGCGTCGATGAGCCGTCTAATCCTTTCGCGTTAGTAATTGCAAAACACGGCACCACTTCGCGACTGGCCAGTACGCGAGCACCAACAAGTCAGTACAGCTAACAGGGCGGCAGCTGCGGCTCTGATCAGTGGCGAACCGCGGTGTTGAGTGCGGAAACGCGCATCGGCTGGTTTGTGGGTGCGCAGCCATTTTCTCTTCTACCCTTGCTCGCACATGCGATGGCGCGGTCGCGATGGAATGTGCGTTGGGAGCTCTCGCGAGAGGAAGTGTGACGATTGACATCTGCGGAATACGCAGCAACAATGTCCGCCGCTCGGGAGAGGGCTCGACCTCTGCCTAGCTTATGTTTGTTTTCTCGCTTTGTATTTTGTGCTCTCAACGAGCCGTGAAGCCCCAACTCGATGGACACATCCTACGCATACCAGCGGAGCGCCTACGCGCACGGGCGTACGCTGGATCCTGTCTGCGCATGCGCAAAGCGCGACGCGCGCGCGCGCGCCAGCAGGGCGCAGATATCTGTACATATCACCAAATCCCCTTTCTTCACGCTTGAAATTCCTTCGGTCGGCTCGAGAGGGGGAACGAGCCAGCACAGGGAGCATGGAGGTGGATGCCTTTTTTTCGACTGCCGTCGCGACGCGGCGCTGTGCGCGCAGGCGCTCCGCACGTACACCTAGGGTGTGTCCATCGAGTTGGGGCTTTAGGCCGCAGCTGTGCGCCAAAAATGTGAGAAGTTGGTTAGAATGCCTGGTTAATATATGGATATCCTCTTCCGCCAATCGATGATGAGCAGGAGACTGTCCAGCAAGTGAAGAGGCGGAGTATGAGATCATGTCGGGCCTAAAGCTCCGGTATCTTTTTAACTTTTCCTTCTCTTTCTAGTTGCTTACCACAGTCCGAAAGTTTCACCTCCATCACTAAAAAGTTTAAGAACGTCTATTCGTGTCCGTCTTTAAACAGCGCCGGTTCGAACATGAGTTGAACATGAGTATGAACAATACTTTAAATAAAAAACTTAATAAACCAGGAGAGGTTCGTTTTGTTTACTGTCGCATTCTATTCCACAAGTTACTGGTTCTCAGCGACATCTTAAAAAGTTAGGTGGCGCAATCGCGCCGATGTCCAAAACCGCGGTCATTGCTTTGGAGGTAATGAGAGTTTTATCACAGCGCATACGTATTACACAGTTTCAGCGTAGCAGGACATCCGGCCGGTAAATTCGGTAACACGTTGCGGTTGCTACCGTTGCCAGGCACCGTTGCTAGGCACATTTGCCGCACAGTAGCAGCTGCCGTAGTTTCCTTGTTTATCGTACGGCAAGTATACCGGATTGACGTACTGCACACGCTAATCTTTAGAGGTGTGGAGCGATGTGACACGCGCACCTATCGCTCCGCGTGACGCATAGGTTAACACGTGATTCGCCCACACTAGTGCGTCTTCGCTGTGCTAACACTCTCTAACAGCAAACAAACCGCGGAGGAGACAAATTAGGAAACGTTGAGCGTTACGCATGCCTTCCTTTTGACGCCAGCTCCCAGTTGATAAAAACCCGCACACTATCATTGTTTTCGGGGTTCACCACCAACTAACCAGTGAGTTTGTTAGTCGGCGCGTAAGGAAAAGGCACCTGAGAGAGCAGCAGGCAGCGAGTTAGTCTTCACAAGTTTTGACCCACGGTGGGCAAACGCGCCTCGCGCAGACTGCCTCGGTAGGGGATAATCGTCCGCGGTTTTAGGCATCTTGGCAAGACCACCTCGGCACGCGGATGACCGAGAACTTGGCGTCTTCCGCGCATCTCTTTCGGCACTCGCGTCTGTCGATACACGCTCGGAAGCGGAATGTCGAGTCGTAGTTTCTGCTTTTATTCTTCGACTGTTTGTTTAGACTTCTTGTCGAGACGCCGAGGATAAAGAGAAAGAAAGAAAATAACGATGTAATGAGAAGCGAAGTAATTTTAGCCTGTGGCACGTTCGCTATATTTAAACAGCCGCTGAAAAGGCAGTAGCGAAACAGGCGGCGCTATCGTCGCAGGAGCGTGTGAGAAGACGTCCTAATGCCCGGGATACATGCGACGTTTTTTCCGACGATGTTCGCGCGGCAGAAAACGTCGTGGCGGCGCGACGCCCGGCCGGAGATACATGGAGCGAAAAAGCGGCGGCCCGAGGCCGCGTATCTCTGCGCGAAAGCAATGTGATCAACAAGTGGCAAATACCATTGAGCGAGGAGCTCTTTGAGAGCAGCGACGCTGACTCCTTATTCAGAATAACGAAACTGTTCATTTAGACACCACTGTACTGATTGCAGCACGCGTGCATAGATATCTACAAGGTTTTGCGTGCTCGAACGCATGCGGTCGCGTACCTTTCGATGCCCGCTCAGCCGTGGCTACCATCGGCTGCGGTTTTCTTCGGCACCTTCGCCTCAGGGAGGAAAAGCGGGCATTTCGATCCAAGATTCGGTCGTGTTCTCCAAAAAAAGCGACATTTCATGTCTCGTGAGGGGTTTATTTCCACGATAATAACATTTCCGTGCAATAAGCACAGCAGTGCTCGTCGGCCATGGCGGCCATGTTGGCGGCGGCGGAGGCGGCCAAACCGGAAGAGCGGGCTTTCTGCGCTGCTATTGGCGTGGTCCGGCTGCCGCTTCCGGTTTCGCCGGACGCCGCGCGTCAATATCTGGGGGGGGGGGGGGGGGGGGCAGATCGGCGGCGGCGGGCGTTTTTCTCGAGGCCGGGCGTCAAATGCGCGCAGTTGGGCGAAAATCGCCGACAAAACGCTCCATGTATCCCGGGCCTAATGGGGCCTTTTCGTTATCGCGCGCACGCAAGTGGCTGCGGCCCGCTGGCGCTCGCTCTCGCCACGCAGCGCTACGCAGGGCATCCGTTGAAGAGCGCCCGTTGCGAGAAGGACCCGCTAATTGCGGCCAACCTGTTGGCGCTCTGGTTGAATCGTGCCGGCCATCTTGCTAAAGCAGCGCTCGCCCTGAGGGTGGTTGCCTGGCGTCCATTTATCGACGGCCGGGAAGGAAGCGGTGTCGGGTCGCTCGCTGGAAGGGTGATGCGCGACCTGGCGCCGCACCGCGCTCAGTACTAAAGTCTCCTGATTATATTATCAAGGGGCGTTACTCAGTACAGTGCGTCGATGACAAGCTCAGGCACGAGCGGCGAGCTCACACACGCAAAAAAAAAAGAAATGCGTAGACTCGCGTGGTGGGGCTGCGGTCACGAAACAACTCCTCTCGATGTCAAAGACGCGGCTGCCCCGCTCGCGGGAGGCCCGCCTCCTCCGGCCCCGTTCTATCGCGCAGCTATGAATGGGGCGTGCACCGCAGGACGCGCTGCTCTCGTTCCTTCGTTCGTTTTCGTCTCTCTTTTCGTTTAAATCTTTCTCGCTTCATTTCGCACTTGAGAATCCTCCCCGTAGAGAACGCAGTGACCTCGCAGGCTCCTTTGGCGCGCGGCTGTTGTCGGCGGTTGAGAGCAGTGCCGAACTATGGGAGCGTCCATCAATAGGCACTGCCGCGGCGTGGCCCAGTGCTCTGCGAGGCGTTAAGGACTGGCCTCGTACCCTTGGTGCCCAGAGCTGCTCGCGAGAGCATATGGGGCACGGCGAAGGGGCACGAGGAGCGAGGGGAGTGGAAGGAATAGAAGCGCTCTCCATTACGTGCACCGACTGGGAGATTGCCAGGCAGGTCCGCTTGTGTGGCTTCTGATAATAAACATTGGCTGCACTCCGCGCCTAGCCCGAATTAAGAGGCAGGACCTGATTTTTTTTTCCCCTCTGCCCGAAACAGGTTGTGAAGGGTTGAGGCGCGTGATGAAAAGGCGTTCCATAATGTTGGGCCCGTCAGCGCTGTCGTACGAGTAATGATGGCCTTTCAGACGGAAGCCCTTTTGTGTGGCTTACTGCCTACATGCCTACTTTCTAGCACCCGTTTAACGTGAGGCCGCCGACTTGGAAGAATGTGCTCTCAGAGAAGCCACCCAGTTTGTATGCATATATTTTTACAACGGTCATCTTTTCGCTGTACCCTGAGACTTTGCTTCCAAGCGTTGACGGCCAATCGGAGCTGTTCGTAAAGTGTACTGGAATCTGATACTTTTACGGTTCCGTTTGGCCTAGGACTTTTCATGGGCCGTTGAGGAAGCCGCTTCGGCACATGATGTCTTGAAGCACACCAAGGGTTACCACAGAAGCCCGTGCATCCGAAACACGGCCGCATGGTGGGGGGTTCCCAGTTAGTAATTTCACAGCGAGTCGCTTTTCTTCCCTTCTTCAAGTGGTGGTTGATTCGAACAGTCTGCCGGCTGCCTGATGTCGCTGTCGGTTGGTTGCCGATCGCATTCAGGCCTCTGCGCCTCTGCTCAACCTCCTCTTTTAATCCAGCCATCTAACCTCTTCAAAACACACTGTCTTCCTCGCGACCAACGAACGGGAAGAAGCCCCTCTCCTATTTATCCAACTGCGGGGCCAAAGACACGTACGTTTGCGTGTCCAAGCAAAGGCCGCATTATTCTCGCCAAGCAGCGCCGCATTTTGTCTTTCGCGCACGCCATCCCGGTTACTCCGTGCGGTTCAAACGCGTCGAATCGTGAAAACGGGCGAATCGGTGCCGCAACGCCCGAAGCTAAGCCAAGTTTTCGCCGCCTTCCTCGCATAGAGTTTCCTGCTATTAACTAGAGGGAAAGCTGGCGGCGCTGCACCTGAACCTCCATGGGCGCGCAAAGTATCATGGGGCGATGAGCTACTTGGTGCAGGACAGTAGGTTTTTTTTCTTTTTCAGAAACACAGAGTGGCGTTACTAAGATGTTCCATTCTGTATCCACGGCGCGCTCCGCACGCAGACGACCTCGGCGTAAAAGTAGCGCGCAAAAGCCATAGTAGCGAAAACGCAACACCACACGACGCCAATAAAAGTTTCTTTTTTGTTTTCCGAAATGCTGTGGAAAAACCTTTTAAATTATTGGATCGACAACGTTTTTTTTTCAAAGACATTTTTCCTTTTTAAAAATATTGGCTTTTGTTGTCTGCAATGCTTGGCCAATAGGAGAGCAAGCCATCGCTCATTATGAACAAACGTTTTAGGTACATGTTTTTCTGCTAGTCTTGCGATTCATAGACAGAATATTGAATGATAGGACATTCTTGATTATCAAACAACGTTTGTTTTTTCATTATTTTTTGGCCAAAACTTGTAGTTTTGCAGTCAGTAGCTTTTCACCACCATGATGCTTAGAGCGCCCATGGTGGTGCAGGGGGTCTCGAGGAAGCTCCATGCGAACTCCCATAGGCGGGGTGCCACCTTTCCCTCTAGTTAATAGTAAGAGGCTCTATGCTTCCTCGAGCCACGGCCCCCTTGGTGGTGCTCCAGATGAGCAGTCAGAGTTCCGACGCTCGGAAGCAACGCCTGCGGCAAACTGCAGCACGACGTCTTGTCCAAGACGTATTCGCCGAGGCGCGAAAAAAAAACGAAAAAAAAACGGGGCGACTCAATAAACGGCGGGCGCCGCGGCATGAACGGAAATCAAAAACGAAATGGGGCGTCCCCTTGCGCTTTGACAAGGCGGCTTTAACGGAGCGCGCGGGCGCGACGTCCCCGCGGACCCGTTACGCAGCGGCTGTCCGAGCGCTGCGGGCGGCATTCGTGCGAGCCTTCTGCCGGTCATGGCTGTCGCGTTTGGGAGCCGCCGCGGCGCAATGGGAAAGCTCGTGAGCACGCTCGAAGCGGGCACGGAAACCGCGTCAACCGCGCATGCCGTGATGTAGCCCCCGCGGGCTACTCCCGCTTCGGCTCTGCAGTGACGAATAGGTCACGCACCGACCGCCCACCGACGGGCGACCGTTTTGCGAGAGACGACAGTGACCAGCCGCCGTTCACTTCAGACCCGGCGAGCCATGAAAAATGCGCGGATGCGGCCATTATAGTACTCGGGGAGAGCGCTCGTGGTACTTCGCGCTGACGTGACGTGCCGCCCGGCACGCAGAGCGGCGAGTGACGAAATCGCGCGCACGCGTCGACCGATGACTCGCTTCCTCAGTTCCTCCGGTCAGCGAGGTGTTGCTGCGCGCCTGTTGCGTGCTGCAAGTCACGTGGACCTGCCACCTGCCGTCTTCCGATCACACGAGAAAGGAAAAACACGCGCTGCAGGTGTGTCAGTAGCCTGGGGAAACAGGGCGACTCTCGGCGGGATGGTCCTGCCTCAAATTATTGGCGCGACGGACTGAGCCCTCAGCGCGCTTGGGACAGTTTTGCTTTGCTGCCAGCTCGGCCGCGTCAGCTCCGTGAGGTGCTTGGGGTCTGGCGGTTACGAGGTCGCTACTCGCTGTACGAAAGTAGCCTTGTTTAGAAGACGTCAACACACAACATCCTTTTCAGTGTCAGACGATGCAGGTTTACCGTGAAGTACTGTGCAAACGAGGTGTCAGCGATAGCTTTTGTGGCGGCGCTGCTTTTGTGGCAGTTGCGTGCGGCTCTCCAGGCAGCTTTGGAAGCACAAGCTAAACGAGACCATTCCGCCATGACGACAATGCGACGCTCTCGCCAGGACACCGCCAACCGCTTGGTGGCAAAGTAACCCGAGCATAATATCCGGGCCACACGTACGAATTTAAGGCCATTCCACGTAATGGGTATTCCCTCTGAATCCACCACAAATATTTAACCTCGAGCGCTTTGGCTACGAACGGCAGCATACCATTTCATGAGAAACATCTCATCAGGCAACGAGAAATGTATTCACAACAAGGAGATTCCTGCGACAAGTCAGATTATGCGTTCTTCTTTCACTCTTCTGTTTCTGCTGATGCCAGTACGCATGTTTGCGGGGTGGTGGAACATCAAGGAATAAAACACATCTGTACTCACCGTCATTTAAATTAATAAGGCGCTCAAGCCTTCGGCGCGACCCATGATAGCGCTAAAAGGCAAAGCAAGCTGTATAAACGATGACGCTGCGAGAGCCTGCTCTCAGCTTTGTAGCTGGAAACAAGAACAGTTCGGGCAAATTCGAACACTGCTCCTGTTATATGTATTCTAGGTCCTCAGTGCTTTAAAGGGGGCTAGTTGGTCTTTCATAATGACATAGGGGTGTGCTAACCTCGCAACAGACAACGCAATGATTAGGCCACGAGAGACAGTCACAGGCAAGCGCAGTCCTGTTGGTCTTGCAACTGGCTCTATTGCTCAAAAATTGGTTCTTAGTTCATTACCCGTTCGTAGCGACATGCCTGACGACACTGGGCTTGCTAAAGACATATACTAACACAGCCTGGTGCACGCAAAGCGGTCATGGCCGCTTGATGCCGCGATCGAGGAACGAATACACGCACACGTCCGAGGCACGGTTTCATATTTGGTCACGGTGGCTGTCATGTGTGTCACGTCGTCATGCGAGTACCGCGTCGCCGACTGGTTTTGCCGGCTGGCAGCTCGTGTACATGAACGCTCGACCCTGGAGGGCATGTGCGAGTGCGTGGGCGCGCAGCTGAGGCCCTTACGAGTGCATCGCGAAAGATGAAGCATGACCGCGAAGGTCGACGCGCATAAAACAGCCGAGTATTCCACGCTCGCCACTTCCTCCAAGAAGTTCATTTCCTCTCTATTTATTTTTATCCCCATTTTTCGCCCGTTCTTCGGGTACTGCAGCCGGCAGCGTTGTGAGAAGGCAGCAGAAAACGGGCGACACCTTAAATATCTAATGAAGCCCCCCGCTGTCTCGTGGAGGGCAACCACTCAGCATCCGAGCGAGCCGCATCGCTGGGAAGCAAACTTGACGGCTTCTTGTGGCGGAGAACTTCAGGAAGTTTTCCACCGCTGCGAGTTGTCGGCGTGCGTCCTTTCTTGTCACAAGTATAATGGAAGACAGCGCGGGGTTTGGTGAACTGTGCGGATTCCAGCCGCTATGACCACACTGCATTCTGCCGCGACATGCGCGGTAACTTATGCCGAAAAGGTGTTGCGTTTTCTGAAACCAAGTGATTATGCGATGCGCGATTCTTTCCGCACAGCCCCTACACTGAAATGCAGTCCATCCCTCACCTGGCTTCCCAAGCGAATGAAAATGTAGGTCTTCTGCAAGATTCTCTGTACGTTTTCCCGCAAGGGAGCGTCCACCGTATTTTTCGCCCGTTACCTCCGGTGCATTAAGATTCCAACAGCCTTGTTATTTCTATTGCTTAAGCGTGGCCGGCCAGGCTAGGCTGTCGGAGTTTTCGTGCAACCGGAAGTGCTATCCCTTCGAGGCGGGTTTCACGTGTGGCCTCCAAATTCGCTGTTCGTAAAGATCCTCGAGCACGGTTTTCAATGTCGCCTGCGGCAAAAACGAAAGGCAATTCTGGTGCACGACAACCGATGGCCGCGTTCTAGAAGGAAGCAACCACGGCAAACTGGACGGGATATCATCTTGTAAGAGAGCTGATGGAAAGGGTGTGGGGGAAGGCGATGAATGAGGAGCTCGTTTGACAAACATATGAAGGAAGCCAACAAATACCGAAACCAAGGTGCATAGGGGAATGTTTCATTTTTTTTTATCTGTAGTGCTGATAAATGGGAGAATAATACATCGATTAATATGTCGCTTAAAGAAAACTACTTGCAAAGCAGCAGAACAAACAATCATGCCCCCGGTGGGAACCGAACCCACGTCCTCCGAATCTCTCGTGGGTATTAATGTTTATTGCGTCTATATATATATGGCTAACAATAGTTGTTTCAGTGCGAGTGTGCCAATGAGTAGTCTAAGGGCGAAGTGTTCCATGCACATCTTGTATTTCTCTGTCCTTTGGAGTAACAACTGTTATTTTTTCGGCGAGTGACTAACCACTATATGTTTTAAGGCACGCTTTGTTGTTTGCTTAGGAAACTTCAGACTGACGCAATAGGCAGGTCGCTGTGCACTTCGTGCTCTTCGACGTCCTGAAGAGCGAGACATTGAAATGCGAGAGCACTCCGCGAACCCACGTCTCGAGGCATTCATCGCGAGAGCGAAACCATGAGTGCGCTTTCACCGGACGCGATCGGGTTTCGTCTCCAGTCGGCCGCAAAACGCCGACGCGGGGTCGTGTCCACGCTGGGGCCGCTGCCGGCGCGCGCAGAGCGGGAAACTCGCACCGCTGCAAATTGGGTTACTGAGCCGCGCCCTAAACTCGGAGGCGGCCGGCGGCGGAGACGACGGAAGGGGGTAACAGGGCTGTTCGCCGCGTAATCTCGGTTGGCAACAACCCACATTGATTACGGGACCGCCTAGGTCGCACACGCGCGCACTCCACTCGCATGCAGCGCTGGGATGCCTTCGTAGGGCGACGATTGTGGCGGCCCCTCCGACACTCTGTTTCTCTTCTTTCGTTTCCCATTTTCACTCCTGCGTGCGAATAGTCACGAGCGAATCGGGCACGTAGGCGGAAGACCGAATGCCGAAACAGGTGACCAACGTGCCCTGCGGTTCCCGAACGACGTGGTCTGGCAGCGA
Source organism: Amblyomma americanum (assembly GCF_052857255.1). Taxonomy (NCBI): domain Eukaryota; kingdom Metazoa; phylum Arthropoda; class Arachnida; order Ixodida; family Ixodidae; genus Amblyomma; species Amblyomma americanum. The sequence continues at coordinate 324,514,121 of NC_135497.1, read as the reverse complement.
CGAGGCGAAGATGAAATGAACCGCTTAGGAAGTACTCTGATTTGATGAAAGACGCGCGGCTACGTCTCAGGTATGAACCAGGCTTGAAATGTACCGAGGAAACAATTAGGAGATTCGTATCGGCTGGCAGCGGCACCCAAGTACAACAGATCTGATCCGATGTGTTGCTCAATGAATGAAACTGTAACGCACGCGCGGAAAGCATGTATCAAAATCGGGAGTGGCAGTAATCACGGCCCCGCCGCAGTGGCTCAGTGGTTAGGGCGCTCGGCTACTGATCCGGAGTTCCCGGGTTCGAACCCGACCGCGGCGGCTGCGTTTTTATGGAGGAAAAACGATATGGCGCCCGTGTGCTGTGCGATGTCAGTGCGCGTTAAAGATCCCCAGGTGGTCGAAATTTTCCGGAGCCCTCCACTACGGCACCTCTTTCTTCCTTTCTTCTTTCACTCCCTCCTTTATCCCTTCCCTTACGGCGCGGTTCAGGTGTCCAACGATATATGAGACAGATACTGCGCCATTTCCTTTCCCCCCAAAACCAATTATTATTATTATTTAGTAATCACGGGGGGCTATTGAGACGTCAGCTTTTTTCTTTGCATGTGTAGCTTAGAAGAGGTGATACGGGCTGCCTATGGTGATCGCAGGCTTCTCGAATAAACACTCCACCATGGGCTAAAGCATGGGCTTTGGCGCGCTTTACGCTTGGGGGCTTTTCACGGACGCTTTTGAAGTTTCATTGTCGGGGGTTTCGGCCTTCACCTCATGCCGTTATCGCAGGTGACCGTCTATCAATGTATTTAATGACAAAGCGTCAAAGCTAACCAACACGAGGAGACCGGCAGGGGGAAGCTATCGACAGTGCAAATGAAGAAAAAAAAGGCATTTGTTCTGTTTAATAAGCAGTTCATGCTGTTACTGCTTGTGGAGAGAGAATATTCACGTAATTTTTTTTTACCGCATATAGCTACTGCTCTGCGCTGCTAAACATCCACCGGAGCTTAATAGCACCGCGGTTTCTTACAGCGTGCAAATGACCTATGCGTGAAAATGAACAGTAACAGCTGCTCTCTTCAAAAAATAACTGCCCACAGTTTACATTTCTAACTGAGGAAAAACTGCAAAATCCAAAATCATTTGGAGCTGCAGGACGTCAAGCTCACATGCGATAGGAAACGTTAGATGTTCTGTCTTTTTCTTATATTTTGAGTCCTCAAGAACGACTCAGTTGGCTTGGTTTTATTAAATAGCCTCCGTAAGGAATGTGCGCGCAACGAGAGACAGTGTTTCCGCAGCATAAATAGCGACGCCTGCATTCATTGTACTTGCGGCGCTGGCAAGGAACGGAATGAAATAATGGCAGGGAGGGAGCTCGTTTGTTCTGGCCACAAATTGCAATTTCTTCGCATTGCATCCTTTTTTTATTTTTTCGCGTTTGCTCAGTGTATACATTGCATATGGCCAACATGTTTGTTTCGGAGTGGTTCCGGAAACGGGTAACTCGTAGAAGTATAGCCAGATGCGCATAAAGAGAAGCTGCCTTTGCAGCTCATTCTTTCGCCCGAAAAGAGAGACAACTCGTATGCGGCCACAATTTGTCTTTGTGAGCGGGCTTTTCTATGCTGATTTCGCTCTCTCAGGGCACGCGAACACAATGAGGCCCATCAGGCGCACGATCGGGCAAGGCGTACAGGCACACAGAAGGAAGCACGTGCACGCGGATGCACTGTAAGGAAAGCTGGTTGTTCAAGCGAGCGAAATCACCGTCACTCATGATTGCTGCCCAAAGGTTTGCGCAAAAGCGAGACCAAACGAGGCAGGGAACGGGACAGTGCCTCATGCAGTCTGCGCTTGCGTCGCATAGCGTTCAGTGTATGCGCTTTCCCTTCAGGCCCAAGAGAACCTACCTTAGCCTCCCTTGCTCCGATTCTCCATTTCACACCGAACCTTCCACATCTGCATGTGGTTCTGCATCCTATCGCTGAGCATTTCAAGTTCGCTGAATGACGTTTGGCTCTCGCGTTGAGTCAGAGTGTATCAACGTGTCTTATAACATCAGCTTTTTCAAGTGGAGAGAAGAAAATGGCATCGGAAAACCGAATGGTGAGGGAGAAATTAATCGGGATTTGATGGGAACTGCATAATTTAATTCGGCCGTAGCTTTAGTTTGATTATCGGCCGGAAAAGGCAGCTAACGGGCGGCAGCGGGTGTAACTCTTTCGAGATGCTAAAGCCGTAGCTGCTCGGCTTTAGCCGCTGGTCTCCTGAAAACTGAAGGGCTGCGAGTTATGCATAAGGAGCGAAGCTGCGCGCGCTGCGACGTGCAGTAGCCCGTGTTTCTTCTCCACGCGCCCAAGATCGCGACATTCGCCAGCGCAGGCCGCGCCGCGTTGGGAGGGTAGTAACGCCGCCTCTTCGTTCGGCGGCACTGGTGCTGCTCCCCGAGCGACAATATGGAGAGCGGCCGGGTGCCGGCGGTGGACGACCACCACCACCACCGCTTTCGACTAATCTTGGCTTCCCCTGTCCCGTTCGGTCGCTTACGCAACAGCGGCTCCAAACAGGGGCGCTCCTGTGCGGACGCAATGTCCGGCTCTGGCCGAATTCGGCAGCGATCGCCAGCAAACGGGCAAGAATGCGCGTGGAGCGGTGCGATTTCGAGTGCGCTTCCTCCGGGGCGGCGGAACAAATAAAAGTAAAAGAAGAAAGGCAAGTCCCGCGAGGTACCGCCGCGGACGCCGCGCTCGAGTGACTCCAATTACTCGCCGGAGGCCCCGCATGGGAAGCGGTCCGCGGCGCGCCAAGGGCGATCCGAATTTTCGCTCGCTTTGCCCACCGAGGTCTAGGCCGCCGTGAACGCTGGAAGAAGACGCCCCTCCCCCTTCGTCTTCCGCGTGCGTGGCGGTTGCCACGGCGCTGCTGCACTGTCTCTAAAAGAGAAGGACCCCCCGTTGCCGTGCGGCGTCCAGTGCCTGGCGGGGCTGCAGCTCGGGTGGCGCGGCCGGACATGCGCGGGGGGAGCGCCGGCCTCTGACTGCGCGGTCGGGCCGCACGAACCTTGGGACGCCGAGGGACGCCGAGCGAGGTGCAGGACGCGTCCATTCGTTTGTGCGGTGGCTGAACTACTGTGTAGCCTGTGGACAGGTCTCTTGAGAGCTCTAGTCGCGAATCGCGGCGGGCAGTGCGGTCTGCCCAACTCGAAGGCCCGTTACTTTGGTTCAATAGACAAGACAGGCTCATAGACAAGCGTATGCACTGCAGTAGCCGACTTGCGTTGGTACCGGGGCCTGTCAAGTCAAACGGATGCCAAGTAGCCACTTCTTCGACTTGGTGCTTGTGTTAATGCTACCTCAAACTTGTACTGCAATTTTGCCTTGTGCGAGGGTAATCGCACTCGTTTTTGTTAACATCGTTTTTGTTAACATCGTCAGCTTTGTAGCTCCTAATTTTTCTGAGAACTCCGCAATGTTTATGCATGCGCGTTGTAAGCAGTTCTGTGCCTGTGAAGTTTACACGCTGGCTCGAAGCAAGTGCCATATCCGGCACGCATGCACCAGTGTGAGCACCCTGAGCCGATCGACGTGCCCACCAGGACACGTATCATGGATTGCGTATGTCGAGCGTGATCGCTGTCTTCCCGATGCAAGTTTACAAAGTTGTGAAACTCGAAATAGCAGTACACAAATGTTTTCCCGAATTTTATTCTTTTTCTACAGCCAGAAAATCATTTCGTGCAGCCAAAAACCCGCATATGTCGTTGCCATAACTGTGGATTCGGAACTCCGCCACTGTGCTAGCCACGTAAAAATTGCTAAAAAAGATCAAAGCTGTCTGAGCGGTCAGTGGAGAAGGTCGGGAGGGCATATCGTAGCGGTTTTGGAGGTTACGCATAAGCTGTTTGCCCGCATGCTTGTACGATGCCCGCGTTGCTTCTTCTCGCCCGGTTTGCTTTCTGCTCAGCTCCCCACGTTCTCCTGTGTTGTGCGCAGGTGTTCGCTATGAGCAACGATATGAAGACGCAGAAGACTGTCACGCCGACCACGCCGGCCGACCTGTTGCCCCGCAACGGCACGGGTCTGCGGAAGCGTGACTTGGACATCATCGACGCTATGGACCTGATCAAGCAGACCGAGTACGTCTCCCTGAGCAAGACAGATCTGCTCGACCACGAGGTGAGTGCTTGTCCCGAGATACGCGCGCATCCGTCGAGTACTACGCGCCCGAAAGAAAAGAAAAAAAGAGGGCGAAAGAGAGAGAGAGAGAGAGAGAGAGAGAGAGAGAGAGAGAGAGAGAGAGAGAGAGAGAGAGAAGGAATAAGAAGTTGTCGCGTTTTCTCGCGGTGGCTGCGTGCTTTTTAAATTTCAGTGAGTCTAGCTCGGCCCCGTTCAGGCGGCGACACACTCAAAACAGGGTTTCATTTTGAACGCCCGAAGGGCTGTGCTTTAAGGGCGAAAAATACACATGTACCCATTTTTTTTTTTGCTTAGTTTGTTTTTCGCAACGCCTGGCGGTGACCTCACTTCAGGAACCGCTTCTGGGTTTGAGGTGAAAAGGTTAAATGTGCAACCCGGCTTTGCACAAGCACAGCGGGCGCGCTACCACCGCCCGCGTTTGCTGTGAAATTAAATTTAAAAAAAGGCGTTTAAATGGGGACAAAAGTCTCTCTAAATATATACATGTTTTTGTGGAGGCCGGGCTTTTAAAAACCTGCCATGAAAGAAGGCAGGATAAAATAAAAAAGTTTCTGCGAGGCAAAGGACGAGATATAGAGCAGACAAGGAAAGAGCCTGCACTGATATTCACGCACGAAGAAAAAAGAGAGAGAGAGAGAGAAAAGAGGGATAGTTGTAATCTGGCTGAAGCCGAACCAGATTTGAAGCCAGGATGTTCACAGAAAGCCGTGCGCGCCGGACGTCCCTTGCTGGCGGGCGGCGAGGAAGCGTGTGTTACCGCGAGGGCGGAAACAGAGTTCCAACGTAGTTGAAACCGAGTAGGACCTGCGAAAGCAGTTGAGGCGGCATTCCCTCGAAGGCAACTGCATTTAAGAAGTTATCGTCAGCCGCAATCGGCAGCCGCACGTGGGGAGGAATGCGGGAGGAATGCGGGAGGGGGGGTGGGGCTGTTCCGCGCGTTGACGGAGCCGCTGCGCAACACCTCCGCCAGTGGCGCTCCGTCAAAGGTCAAAGGTTCAGGCTTCACACATACCTCGGGTTTTTCAGCTCTGCTATAGTCCGATACAACTCAAGAACCAAGCGGCTTTTCCTCGTCAAAGGACCCCCTTCCAGCCAATGGCGTCGGCCGATGCTCATGAGCCTGCTAGCCTGACAATGCCGGGACCAGCGAAACAAAGCAGGGAGGGGACTATCCCGGACCATGCAGGGAGGGAGCTTGGCCTTTTATCTGCATCGTCACGCTAGCAGGCTCATGAGAATCGGCCGACGCCATTGGCTGGAAGGGGGTCCTTTGTGGGGGAAAAGCCGCTTAGTTCTTGAGTTGTATCCGACTACAGTGAAGCAGCGCTTTTGCGCTAAAAAGGCCGGAGGAGCATGGCCGCGAGCGCAGAGCTGCGTACCTCACTTCACTTGTGTGACCGCCTCTTATTGCAGCGTGCGCTAGCGGGCGTGCATCGGGAGCCGCTACAGGCAAAGGGGTCCGAGCGCGGCCTTACCCGTCGTTTTTTTTTTTTTCCCCCAGATTCAAAGGCGCAGAGATTCCTTCTCCTACCACTCGCATATAAATGTGCCGTTTCGCGAGCGTTGTTGAGCACGAAATCACTGGTCGCTATTACCTTACAGCTTGCCTTTCTTTTACTGTTGCTCTGCGGGACCACCACGAATCGCGTTTGACCGTGGGAAATGAGACAGCTCTACGCGACCGGCAAGCCTACTTTCTCATTCAAGACGCATCTCTTAAGTTCTCAGTCGGTATGTTGTGCGTGATGAAAGATTTCATTCGATGAGCGCTGCCGTGCTCTTTACTGGTTTGTTCTGCCATGGCGAGAATCTTACCACGCCCTTGTGTTCCGGTAGCTTTCATTGTGTTCATGTTTTTGCACAGCAGGTTGCGATCCGCAAAATATCTCAGCATATAGATCTCCCTGGAAGCAGTAATAGAGAAGCCGTATGAACATGCCATTTAATTTAACTGTTTTAATTACAAGCTAAAGGAAGCACCCTTGTTAAAACGCTTCTGCTTCATCTAGGTGCCTAATCACAATGCTGCTGATGCAATTTGTTGGAGTTTGCTTTTTGATTTGTTATCGTAGCATGTGCCGTGAATGTTGAAAAAAAAAAGTTGTCGCTAGAATTTGCCCATTTTGCATCTGACCGGCTCATTTTCACTGACAAACTGCGTTTCTAAAACCACCGGAGAAGATAGTTTTATTTCACAGATCGCTAATTTAAAACATGGTTTCGAAACAGCGCATCGGCTTTCTTATTTGGCGTTCATTTACGATAGGCGCCGAAACGCTTAACAGAAATTATGGCGAAAAATAACAAGAAAAGAGAAGCAAGAGAACACCAATGTTCGCATCCTGTCGCCATGCCCGAGCAAAGCGCTTTGCAATAATAACAAAAAAAGAAAATGGCAAGCCAAAGCTGGCAATCTCTGTTTACAATGTAAATACTGATATGTTCGATGCTTCTTCTGAAGTTTGCATGCCTATGACGAGACTCAAAGATAAACTTAAATAAAAATAAAATGACAGGCCTCTGTCAGGTACACCGTGTGTATGAATGAATGAAAAACTTTATTGAATTCTTTTGGTCAGTTCCGGAGAGTCTCCTTGCAGCTGCGTCTTGGCGCTTGCCGCAGCCGCCGCCGCCGTCGGGGGCTCCTTAGCAAGGGTGGTCCCTCATTCCAGGGCTCCACTGGTCCTGGCCACCTCGCACGCGTGCTGCACCAATGCCCTTTGGGCGGTGAGCTCGCTGCTGGTGAGCAGGCCCTCCCATTGCTCCGCACTCGGGTTAGTCTGTTTGTGGAAGGTGTAATTGTGTTTACACTCCCATGTGACGTGGTAAAGTGTCGGGACGTCCCAGCACCAGGGGCAGCTGTCGCTGTACTGGGTGGGGAACATTTTGCTTAGGACGTGTAAGTTAAGAAGGTGCCAGTCTGCAGCCTCCTCCAGCTGACCGCTTCTTGCTGTGTGAGGAGTTTGCTGGGGAGGGGGATACTTGAACCTGCAGCCTCTGTAGTGATTGAGGATGTCTGCGTACGTCGGGTCCACCATCGAGGGGTTCTCGAGGTCCTCCGTCAGCAAGGCTCGGTGCGTGATCTCGCGAACCTGGCTGTCAGCCCTAGAGTTGCCCTCGACTCCGGTGTGTGCCGGTACCCAGAAGACCTTTTGCTTCGCTTTGAATCCCGAGGCTCTCGCGCCGAGGAGGATGCGTAGGGCCTCCCTGCAGATCCTTCCTTGCTGATATCGTCTGCAGGCCGTTTTGGAGTCCGTTATTATAATCTGTGGCTTGTTTTGTCTGTCTTTCCCTGGCAAAAGAAAAAAAAGCCATGCCACCATTTGAAGTCCAGTGAAGGCTTAGTAAATATGTCTGACAAAATTATATATATATATATATATATATATATATATATATATATATATATATATATATATATATATATATATATATATATATATATATATATATATATATATAAATAACCCGCAGTGCAGGTTATTTATTTCCCCAATGTTGACCGAGAAACCGATGACAACCCTCGTTTTTCCTCCTCCTGCGCCTAATCCGAAGGCTCATCCTTCCGAAAGGCCGCGCAACCAGTAGGCCAGCCCGGGGGCCGCACCGACGCTGTGGACAGGTGTTTGCGGAGCTGCGCCAGCGGGCGCACACCACGCGCATTGTGTGCAGCTTCGAGCCAGGGGTCCCGTCCTTGGTCGCCGGCACGTTCCTTCCCCCCATGATAGCCCCCCTTCCTCATTCGCGCGATTAGTTCTCCCCGACTTCGGGTATAACCACACAGGGGCGCGGCCTTGGGTGCTGGCGGAAGAGACAACTAAAGCAGAACCGCAGAGTCGACGCCGATACGGCGGCACGCACTCTGCCACCGACCCCGACGCTGGGGGCATGGCGGCGAACTCCTGATGGCGCTTTGTCTTCGGGAAGATGTCGCCGAAGAAAATGCGCCGAATTTATGGCTCGAGGAAGGAGGAAACGGCTTGCCGCCTGGGGCCGGAATTATTCGACGTCCCCGTCACGTTGTAATGCACTGCCCATGGCGAGACCTGTCGCGGCAGGACGATTCGTAGATGGAGCTCGCCTGCAGTGGAAAGTTGTTTTGCGGCGTTTCTTTTGTTGTTTGTTTCTCTTCGAGAAGTCCTTACTGATTTTTTCGTTTTTTTTTTTATGCTACAAGTCCTGAAGACTTGAAAACGAATGCGCGGAATGCAATCGAGAAGATTAAGAAGAAAAAAAAATTGGCAGATGCAGATTAACAATGGCATGTCATGCACGTTAAAAGCGACGCACAACAAGAAAACCGACTCGAAGCGGAGTTTATAAACCCTTATTCTGCCTAGCTGCCAATAACTTGGCATCCCGGAATATGTACAGACCAAACGTGCAGGTTTCCATAGGGTACACATTTAAAGAGCTTCCAGGCTACACTTTTGGTATTTAATTTTTTCCCAAACCACATGTCAAGACATGTCCAGAGCATCGCATGCAATCAATGTCCGCTCTTTTCGTTGCGTTCATTTTTTCTTTGTTGTATTCTTGACATCCTCATATGTATTCATGGCATTTATCTTTATTGCGAAGCCTAAGACCCGCCATTAGCCGCCGCGGTGGCTGAGTGGTTATGGCGCTCGGCTCCTGGCCCGAAAGACGAGGGTTCGATCCCGGCCGCGGCAGGTCGAATTTCGATAAAGGCGAAATTCTAGAGGCCCGTGTCCTGTGCGATGTCAGTGCACGTTAAATAACCCCAGGTGGTCGAAATTTCTGGAGCCCTTCACTACGGCGTCTCTCATAGCCTAGTCGCTGTGGGACGTTAAAAACCCCCCCTAAAACCTTAAGACCCGCCATTATTTTTTTTTGCGGGTAGCTAGCTCTCTTGATAGAGTTTTTATCTGTACTTCACATATTCTCTCCTTTATACTTGTATTCTGAGGAGAAATCTGAATGGCTGTGAGTATGGGAACAATGCAAAGCTTATGTGCTCAATGTCCTGCAAAAAAGGGTTGCACTTTATGCAGCAAAAACTTGCCACAATTAAAAAAAAACAGAGAGGTAAAGCGCAATATTTCGCAACGGCATATCAGATGCGGGACTGCTGTAATTTTTTCCTCTTGATAAAGCTGAGAGTGCATGCGACCATTACTGCGGCCGGGTACACTGTCACCTTCGGTTAGTGGTTGTACCGTGTATTGGCTGATCCACGTTACAGCCACTTTTGGAGCATGCCAAAATTGCGACAGTTTATTTTGAAACGTTTTATCACGTGTGAACATATTGAGTGTTATCAAAACGGCATATGCATTTTTCTTTTCTTCCTTTTATCCTTCCCACTGCATTCAATCGAACTTTTAACAGCTCTCGCGTGATCTTGTTTGTAAACTACATGCAGCTGCGAATGCGAGTACCGAAGGGATAAGTAATCATCAAGGACAAGTGTAAGCTAGCTGTAATGGTAGCATTCAGGTGAACGCTCTATGACTTTATGTGCTGAAGTGCTGCTATTATAATGGTGTCTTCCTTTCTCAATCATACATACATCTGTACAAAGCAGCAGTTCGTTTTCTTTTTCTGTTTTATCTTGACTAGAATCTGAAACACGCCCACGAACGCTTATATTCTTTGCGATTGCCATCGCCCATGAGCATTCATGTCTAGATAGGTTACAGGGATAATAACTCGAGGTTGCCTAATTTGTACGTCGCCGAGGAAAGAGCAGATATAACTGGTTCTTGAACCATTCCATTTAAGAAGCGTTAGAAGAGTACGCAAATGTAACCAAGCGACGTACAGAGGGAAGACAACGAGAAACGACACACAGAACGCTCCCTTGAACAGCCCTGACTTCTAGTATGTTCAGATTCTGCAAGCGCAGCTACAAAGAAGTTGACCATGCGCCTGAACCAATGCCGCCCTTTCCGAGGAAGCAGAGATGGCAAGGGAAGCCAGCTCGTCCATCGATTGAGTTCCTAATTTGACAGCGATGCCATCCTTATATGGTCCCCATGCTAATGTCTTGCGTCACAAAATGGGGCGACAAAAGACTTTCGTCGTCTCGGTTTTTGTATTTATTTTAGTGCTTACAGCCCTTCCCCCTTTCATCACTATCATGCTCATTTTCCTCCTTCGGCCAGCTAGGCGCAGCATCTCTGTAACGTGTATCGGCGATCCGGAGGGACATGAACAGGGGACAGGCGACACATTCGCTGCATATCAACCTTTATTCACTCATATGCAAGTTTTTCTTTCCCCCAGCATGAGTCAGAGCTATTTCGGCTGCATCTTACTCGCCCGGTTCTTCATAGCGAACAAGGAACCCGTACGCGTTCCGAAACGTCCACTAACATTTTTGACCTGTTCAGTGACACAAGATTCATTCCATTGAGCATAAAGCTCGAGCGGTGTTCTTTGCGGTCAGCTAGAAATGTTTTCGACCTCGATTAACCAACAGTTTAGTTCAGGTGACTTATAAACTCGTCTACCACTGATCATACGCGAGATTGTTCGATGAGAAAATATCAGAGCGTAATGAAGACTCACCACTGACAACAACTGCAAAAAGTTGCCCAATTATGACCGTCTCTCCGCCCGGTACGTAAACTCGACGCGCACAAAACTGCGGCCGATTGTGTTCGCTGATGGCGACGGCAACAACTCAATCTTCGAGACGCCACTGCCGCGGCCAGTGAATTTCTACTGCCAGGCACAATGACAGGAGTTAATGGGCGACTGAACCTTTCTTGTTACGCTGGCAATTTTTAAGACTGGAGCTGTGCACGAATTTACCGTGGCTGATTCTTAATTTTTTTTTAATTGGTTTTAGGGAAAGGAAATGGCACACTATCTGTCTCATATATCGTTGGACACCTGAACCGCGCCGTAAAGGAAGGGATAAAGGAGGGAGTGAAAGAAGAAAGAAGAAGAAATGCCGTAGTGGAGGGCGCCGGAATAATTTCGACCACCTGGGGATCTTTAGCGTGCACTGACATCGCACAGCACACGGGCGCCTTAGCGTTTTGCCTCCATAAAAACGCAGCCGCCGCGGTCGGGTTCGACCCCGAGAAACTCCGGATCAGTAGTCGAGCGCCCTAACCACTGAGCCACCGCGGCGGGGCTCTTAATTTACCCTGGTGTAATTAATTGGGTAATCCAGGAATAACAAACAATCAGATGTGCGTAACGCGACCGCCACTCTTTGTCACCCGCTCTCCCCTCCCCCTCTCTGCCACTGCCTAAAAAGAACAAAATAACAAAATTAGAAGTAGATGATTATTGGCGCAACGAAAAAATATTTAATACCGCACGTTTGCAAAACTGGTTCAAGTTTAATGCCGCGCCCCGCAGCCTATATTGAAACGCTGGCGGATGAGGCGAAAAGCGCGTGCACCCTCGACCCCTTCCCCGTTCTTGCTAGCAACTGCGTGCGTCAGCCCTTGCAACACGGAAGCGCGGCGACCGGCTGACGCCTGGCCTGGTGCACTGGTCGACCGCGTTGCATGCAGGATGGACGACCGTCGGCACCCTCTTCGATAGCAGCGCGAGCCAGCTCGCGGCCGCTAGCAGTTCGCTGCGCAAAAGGTCGCGGCTCTTAAAGCCAGTAAGCCTACCGTTCACGTAGAGCGACATTTTTTTAGCGCACGCTAAACTGGTCGCGATGAACTGATCGTAACTGCAGTTCAGCAATCGCAGCGCCGCCTGGGCAACGCGGTATTGCTTTTGCCACGTAGAAGACCATTCGCTTAATCTGCGCGCGTGTCCCTCAAGAAATGGGCTGGCAATAGCGAAAACAAGGCAGGCGGTCACGTCTAGCCCGCAATACCTCAATGGCGACTTTGTCCATCAAGCCCCGCCTGTGTGCCACTCGGAAAATGGTCCTTCTCGCCACACTGCCCGGTCTGGCGCGACCGGCCTGGCGTCGTATTACTGAAGCAAATGGAAAAACAGAAACACATATTCAATCGCCCGTGTAACGACCTGACTTGCGTACGCTGTACGCAGACAGTGCAACGGCGTTATGTAACTGTATGCAACTCCTCCTCTGTGAGAGCCGGTCTCTTCGGTTGCCGGCGCAGAGCCCGGCGTGTGTTTTGACGTGAGCAGCGTCTTGACCACCAAAACATCTTTAGTCAGTAGAGACACGTCATTACAGACACGCTGAGCTCTGTACCGTAACCGCCGTAAGTTCCGGCACAATCAATTTACATATCACCATGGAGACTCATTAGTTTTGAGTAAAAGTGCCATGGACCTTAAAAAGAAAAATGACTACAGATTTTAGAAAACCTATAAGCCCATCTAATTACGCTCCGATCGCCGCGACAGTCACCCACGGAATGCACATTCAAGAAGTGGTCACCTAAATCTCCTGCAATGCAGAAATTGATTACTGATTTATTAATCGACTTGCAAAGTCTGAAAGCAACACTATATCGATGAGGCCCTCTGTAGCGGAGGTCTCTAGATTGGCTCCAGCAGTATGGGTTTTGAAGTGAAAAGCTTCACTGCGCTAGTCAACACCGCGCTTCGCGCGAGCCGTCGTATGTCGGAGCACGAGTGACGTCACGCACGGCGCAGGTGGCCGCCGCCCTTTTCTCTCTCTCGCTCGCTCCCTAGTCACTATACTGCGCATGCGCCACTAGCAGCACCGAGCCACAGGTGTTCCGCCGCTGCGCAGCGCCGCGCCTTTCCTCAAAATGCAACTTTCAATTTTCAGTTTTCTCTTTCATCTTTCCCTCCCTCCTTTATCCCTTCCTTTACGACGCGGTTCGGGTGTCCACCGAGATATGTGAGATAGTTACTGTGCCATTTCCTTTCCTCAAAAACCAAACAAAACAAGTGAGCCGACGGCGTTCATGGAGTTCATTGGCGTGGACAACTTTGCAAAGGCCGTTCATTTTCACGAAAGGAAAAGTGCACCGGCTCCGTAGGCCAGTGGAGACCACCGCCACATGTATCAAAGCACGAATGAGGCGTCCGCATGTCCAGGGAGCCAGTTATGGGCCCTTCCTTTCCTCAAAGCCATCGCCGTCTAGAACATTGTCAACGCCAACGAACATAGTGAACGCCGACATCTTTTGCTTTGGATATCCCGGATTAGCTGAGCTAATCCACATTATTTTTTTTTAACGTGCACCGAATTGCATTTTATCTCTATCGAAATGCGGCTGGCGCGGCCAGAGATGGCCCTTGCCAACGGCACAGATCCTGAACCGCTGAGGCTGGTGTACAATGCGCAGAGATGTCATACAGTTCACACGGAAATCCACTGTATGACATTTCTATGCTAGTTTCCGCCGCGGTGGTCCGATTCGGCGAACCCGGGGATCGTAGATTTTCGCGCTGGCAGAGCAGACGCAAATAAGGAATAATCAACCCGCAAGAAGACAACGCCACAAGTACGTTCACGAGCGGCGCGAGAGGCGCATTTGTGTGCAGATTAGCTTTGGCACACACGACAAATGATTGGATAGAAAAAAAAATACAAGGAGGCAAAAGAAAATATAGAAAGGGTACAGCCGAAGAACAGAGCGAAGATCTCCGAGACAATGATTTAGGCGTTTCTTTTTCTTTGCCGCCACGTTTGAATGCGCCACTCCATTGTTCCGAGTTGCCTCCTCCTCCTGCCCGTCTTTGTCCTTGCGCAGACTTCTCGCCGAGCGAAGATCTGAATCAGCCCCGAAGCACGCGAACAACAAGGGTGGGCGCGCGCTGTCTCGATAAGCATGCGGCGGGACAGCCAAGTCGTAGCAAATTACTTGGCGTCCTGCGTGTGCGGCGCACACGCGCGCTTGTGTTCGATTTCTGGCCCGTTCTTTTTTCTGTTTTGTTCTCCCGCACTCTGCGCGTGGACTGCTTGCATCTAGCGCCACTCACTCGCGCAGCAAACATTGGTTAGGTGAGAAAATCAACTCGGGTGTGTAATAATTAGGGCAGATGAGCTGTACAGTTTTGTTTGTTTGTGTATAGGAACTTAACGTCCCAAAGCGACGGAGGCTATGAGGGACGACGTATAGTGAAGGGCTCCAGATAGCTTCGACCACCTGGGGTTCATTTAATGTGCACTGACATCGCACAGCACACGGCCCTCTAGATTTTCGCCTCCATCGAGATGCGACCTTCCGCGGCCGGGATCGAACCCGCGTCTTTCGGGCCCGAAGCCGAACGGTATAACCACCGAGCCACCGTGGCGGCTACACAGGGTAAGATTAAAGACCCCGTGTATCAGCAAGTGGCGCGTTAATCGTGATGGAGAAATAATGCTAAGGAAAGCTCAGCCATTTCACAGCTTCTATGTTTTGTGTCAATTCTTTGATTGGCGTTATTGATTTGCTAATTGGGTTGTACGCAGCATGAACGCTCATTGTTAAGTCAGTAACGCGTGTATCGTTGTGCATCACATTGTTTGTCCTCCTAAATATTTTCTTTATGCTGTGCCTACCCTAGCCCACCAGTTAACCTCGTTCGAAGTGCCGAATAACCGTCACAGCTAGCTAACCATCTGGTAATCTTGAGGGTTTTTTTTTAGCTTTACTTCCCTAAAGCCGTCTCGGCTTTCAGATTATGCGCTAGAGAACGCGTGCCGTAGTCGGCAGCCGATTTGCAGCGACCGCGCGCAGGTGCGAGACTGCCGCGATTAGGCCGTCGCCCTGCTCTTCTCGCGCGCTATATGAGGAGGAGACCCCGCGGCGCGCTTATCTGATGCGTCGGCGTTTCTAAAACGAGCCCAACGCCTCAAGCGGTTAGTTGTCAAGCGGTTAGAAATTAGTTGTCAACCCGTGTGACCGGCCTTTCTATATCCCCCCCCCCCCCCTTCCCGGTGTTTCTACTGGTTCGTGGCGTCGTTGCCAACGTAACGAAACGAGCGAGTGGCGAGCCTCGTCGCCTTTCTCACGTGGCGCGCTCTGTCTTCCTCGTGGCCCTGGCCGCGCGTGCGGCCAGAAGCAAGGCCGCATCTCATTGATTGGGTCGCCGATGAAGAGGAGCCAAGCGCGGCCACGCGTCATTCGCGTGTCCCTGGCGCGATGCGAGGTGATACACCTCGGAAAAGGAAAAAAAAAGTGTTTCCTCGCCGCCGCCGCCACTTGCTTGTTGGCGCGGGTGGACGAGACGAGGAAAAACAAACAGCATCAAGAAGAAAATAGATGAAGGAAGCCCACGGTATCCGGGGAGGGGGGGGGGGGGGCGCACTGCCACCCATAGCCTAAGCGGGCATGGGCGCCGCGAAAGTTCACTTCCTCCTCCGGCGATACTCGGTTAATTTCCTATAATTAAAATATCGAAGAAACACAACAAAGGTGTCGGGGCAATAATGGGGATCGATGCGGGAGAGTCGGAGATGTGTGCGTATTGGACGGGGGGGGGGGGGGGGGGCGCTCACTGAGACAGGCGGCACTGATATGGCGACGACGGACGCGCCGCTGCCACCACCGGCGCGCTTCCCCGTGCGTCAACGTGCACGCACTCATGCGCCACGTAACAAGCGAGTAACCTTCGGCACCGCCGCGGAGGAGGACGCGTTATCCAAAAATAATTACCTGATCGCCGTTATCCCCTCGACCGCTATTCCGAAGCGTGGCGCATGTGTGCGCACGACGAGGCCGGCGGTGGTTTCTTGAAGAAAGGAAGAAAAAATAATAATGTGGATTAGCTTAGCTCAGCTAATCCAGGATATACAAAGCGAAAGATGTCGGCGTTCACTGTGTTCATTGGCGTTGGCAATGTTCTAGGCGGCGATGGCTTTGAGCAAAGGAAGAGCGCATAACTGGCCCCCTGGATATGCGGACGCCTCATTCGTGCTTTGATACATGTGGCGGTGGTGAGAGAGATGTGGCCTTAATGCATTAGCGCTGACACCGTTGTGGCTGACATGCGGCTCTGCAGCAATAGCTAGGCCTCAGCTTTCATTTGGTGATCAATCTCTCGCAATCAACCATTAACTGCATGCCACCTTCCAGGGTGGCAGGGTGGGCGTGCTGCCTATCCAGTGTGCATAACACAATCAAATCAGATTTTAGCAGTTGGACACGAACGCCACGTACATGAAAGCGAGATTGAGGTCTCCACTGACCCACGGAGCTGGTTGTGAGTCTTTCCTTTCGTGAAAATGAAACAGCCTTTGCAAAGTTGTCAACGCCATTGAACTCTATGAACGCCGTCGGCTCACTTGTTTGGTTTTTGAGGAAAGGAAATGGCACAGTAACCGCCTCGCATATCTCGGAGGACGCCCGAACCACGTCGTAAAGGAAGGGATAAAGGAGGGAGGGAAAGAGTAAAGGCGTGGCGCTGCGCAGCGGCGGGACACCAGTGGCTCGGTGCTACTAGTGGCGCATGCGCAGTATGATGACTAAGGAGTGAGTGAGAGAGAGAAACAGGCGACGGAGTCGGAGGCGTCCACCTGCGCCGTGCGTGACGTCACTCGTGCTCCAACATACGCCGGCTCGCGCGAAGCGCGGAGTTGACTGGCGTAGTGAGCTTCTCGCTTCAAAATGACGGACGAGTTTGCCTGGTTAGGCCAAATACGAGCTAGGTGCGCTAGCACTTCGGTTTCGGTGCTTCGGTTTCACTGGAGGGAACACCTCAGCTCCCCCTTACGGGTATGGCGCGATAGCGATAGTCGGTTAATGCCCATATATATGCGGAATTGGTGATTCTCTACTTTACATTCATAGGTGATCCCTGCGATTTCTCATATCGCTCCTGGCGCAGTGGTGCAGCGGTTGAGCGATGCGCTACTGCCCTGTGATGGCAGGTGCTGCCGTCGCTGGGTGTTGTGAGACTCAGGTTGCTCTTCCCGGGCAACTTCTCATAACAAGTCATTATTAGAACTGCCTCCTACCGAGGTGCACAGTTTGCTCACAGTCTAGTGCACAGGTTGTGACGGCGTCCCAGGGTCACGAGAACTAGGGGAGCCGCCTAGGGCAAGTTGCCCACAACACGGTGGGCAGAGGTACCGTACAGACAACGGCTAAGCTGCTGAGTGGAAGCTCTTGTGCTAATGCATTGAATAAAGTGCGCGGCGGAAGTGCCGTCTGCTGCGTGTTCGTGGGTGGTACTTGAACGGAACAAGTAGAAGAGTGATGGAGCCCATAGATAGAACAGAGGAAATAAACAGGGAGGAGGTAGCACGGCTGATTGAAGAGAAGTGCATAAAACAAGGAGTCACCCCCACACACGCGCGAACGCACAAACGCACACACACAACCACAGAGCAAAGTTCCGCACTAATGCGCGCGTATAACAGTTCTTTCATACATACGTATGTGAGCGCCCACTGGAAAATGTGCGTGCATGTGTGAAGAATCTTCGCCAAAAGTATGCGGCCCGTCGGATTCGCTGCTGGACCGAGCTGTGCGGCTCGTTCTGCGTCGTCGGCGTTCGAAATATTTGGAAGGAGAGCGCAACTCTCGCTCTCACCGCTGCGGCGGGGCACAAGGGCCCCGCAACACGACTTTGAAGAAAACCCCTTGGGCTGTGCATCTTTTTCAACAGTTGTACCCAGAAGCGCTGTCACGAGGCTGTTGAAACCGTGTAGTACTCGAGGACGGTGTGCGCCACTTTTGTGCCCACGGTTGGCGTCCATTGTGCGGGCCGTGAAAGGCGCGCCAGAGAGCGTTCCCTCGTGTGCCGATGCCTGCAGCTGTCTCGGCATTACCGTCGCGTGTACTGCTGATCTTTCCTTCTAGGCCTTACACTGACGAATGCATTGTTTCGTAATCGATAGCAGGAAAGTGAGCCAGCCAGAAAGAAATAATGGAGCGGGAGAACAAATTATGAAGAGGGAAAAGATTATTCGCGCGTGAAGACACGGTACACGCGCTTGCGTGAACCGCTTGCGTCACTGCACGCTTGATGCGGCTCGCGATTTGGCTGCACACGTCGAAGAGAGGAAAGGAAATCAACGTAATATATTAGTAACGAAGCCGGCGGACGGTGTCCTTGCAGTAGCAAATCACTAGGAGCACGGGAACAATAGCCGCAATGCACGCCGCGGGCAAGGTAAGGCGAGCAGCAGGGAATGAAACGCGGTGAGCACGTGTCAGTCATTTAGAGTCTGGCCCACTGTGCCGCTTCATCAGTGCCTTCGGTGGCCGTTGACAAGTCGCGCAGAACCACGGCAGCCCGTGCTCGTCCGACCGCCGTCGTCGCCCGCTGTGAGGGTGAATAAATTTTCTCACACTGAAACGCACGTGACAGCTCTCTTCCTCGCCTGTGCTCCTCTTCCGCCTACCTCCCCCAACCTTTCCTCCCCCCTCGTTAATCCTTCCATTAGACGCCTCCCTTCGCCCGCCCACCGAGCCCTCCTCCTCGTCACATTGACGAGGAATCTGCCGATGCATTTCGGAGCGTTCGTGTCCGAGACCTATCCCCATCCGCCGATGTGTGCGAGGGTGGGAGAAGGGGAGAGGTGAGAGAAGGTGGGGAGTTGAGCGATGCGCTTGCACATTGGCGCCTGTTTGCGCGCGCCCGCGTGTGCTGGACGCGTTCGTATTTTTTCCTCCATTAAATGCACTTCTGCCAAATATGTTAACGCGTACCGACGGCGAGCGTGGCGCACAGTTCTTCCACCTCGTCGCCGGGAGAACACCGCCGAGAGAGACCGCGATCGTACCGTAGGCCACTCCGCTCTTGGACTATACCTCACTCCGCTCGGACCCGTCGCCGCAGTCAACCTCCCCGAGCTAGGCCCTACACCTCCTCACGAGTCCCGGATAGGTGTAACGCACGTCGCGGAGATGTCGGTAAGAGATCCTTCGACTGCGACTAGGGCTCGCCCTATGCTTCCCTGCTGCGGCTGCGTGGTCCTCTACGGCCCCGCATGCGATGGCTCTCGGCTGTGAGTGTGAGCCCGTGGCTTGTGCATGCGGCGATGGTGCCGGGCCACGCTGAGGCGTTCTCTCAGAGGAGCCTCGCTGTCGGTCCGACCGTGGGCTTTTGCTCTTGTAACTGCAGAGCTCCCGTGCTTCTTGCTGATGCGAGACTTTCTTTCTTCGATGACTGTCGTAGAGCTCAAAGGCAAGTCTGTCTCCAATGGGAAGCAAAAGCGGTGACATTACTATAGCAATAGCTTTCAAATTGGAGTTATAACAGACTGTTCTTGTTCACGTGGCGAGCGAAGCGATATAGCGTCCGGCTTGTGTCGATCACGACTCTTGTATAGGTGTGGAAGGAACGCATAAAATTGACGATCCTCGAAATTTTGTGAAACAGCTTCTCTGATAGTGTATATTGTGCCAAAAACTCGTTTTCGTTCTGCGTTTATACCGGTTTCTCAGAACGCAGAAGGGAGGGCCGGTACGAGCGGCACGGTGTTGGTCATAGCAGGGTTCACTACAACAGCATTCAAGTTCGTCGAAAAACTTGTTCGTTTGTTGGGTGCCTCTTTTTACCGAACGCGAGCTAGGGATGGACACTGCTGAGCTACACATTCCCTGCTTGTCACGGCTCGACTCACGCGCGATCTGAAGGCAGCTACGGGGTTAACACGGGTCATGTGAAGCATCAGCTTACGGCCTCGTCGGACCTGAATGCATTCCTTCTTTCTGTTGCTTTTCGTTTTCCACAATAAATTTGAGGTCTGTCGCGTGCATGAGTACGACAACTTTTTCGTTTGAATATAGCCTTGCGGAGAACCCCTCGTAAAAGAATTTTCCTAGTCGTCGATTCAAAGGCACTGCGTTTTGGTGTTATTCTAGTTTTATTGATAGGTGCCTTCCACTCGAAGTCATGACCTAGCAACGTGACAACTGACCAAACCACGTTGAGAGGTCTGACTCATTTTTTACGTTTCCTTAATTTCGTGTCTTTCGCTTGCTCACCGATCTGCGTTTCGTTTGCTATGTAGGTCTATGTAATGGCATGCAAGGTTTTGGCATACGACGCCAAGCGTCTGCACCGTTGCGCAAGCTCTCAACACAGAGTACGTTCGTTGGTTTCTACTTGAAAATGTTTGCGCCTCGTTAATGACGTGTGAGCTCAGATAAGCGAACAAGTTTCTGGGAGCGTTCTCGATAGCATAAGCAAGAGCATATCACTGTTAACTGTAGCATCCGTATTCAAGGCGGCAGGCTTACTGTTGGCAAGAACTCCTGTCCGTGAAACGCTTGGAAGTTTGCCGAATGAACCATATCCTCCAACCCCCGCAAATAAAAGTGAGAAAAAAAGTGTAACACTTCATTAACTGAAAACAATGGACTTTTAGAGCCGCGAAGAAAAAACTAACAAAGACCAGTTGTTTTGTTTAGAGGTATGCTGTCTAGAGGGCCAAACCACTGGCAGCACCGTATCCATTGCACCTCATCTGCTTCATGAAATAACACTTGATGCTTTCCCCGTAAAAGCAAAGGCTGCATAGGAAAGCCAGTGAAAGGAGGTCTGCGGTGAAAAAGTACACGTCCGAATCTGCGAGCTCATTTAGTCGGTTCTAACGGGCTGTTTCGTTCAACCAAGGTGCATCCAGCCTGTTGAACAGGGGGTTCTTTTTCCACAGAGGCACGGGAATACTATCTTCCCTGGAGAACAATTCTGCACTTCCACGATATAATCTCTCGAAATGCAGCATAGAATGTCTCGGCTCTGAATGCACTAATGTTTGCGCTGGTCGCTCCCTCCAATTGCGCACATAAGCCTTGTGTTGTCGCAGCGTAAATCTTTGAACGATGCTCAATGAATCTTCTCATTTGTACATTTCCGAGCGTTGATGAACGCAGTCAAATTTTATCCTTTTCTATTCATTTTCGTGTCAAGTTTTCTAATGTGAAGAGGAACAGTATTGCGAAGTAGAGGTTCGTTATCGTTTCTCCTTCTGTTTCCAACGTGTAAACCCTAATGCGCAGGTCGAAGAGCACAGCGAGGTACTACTTATCAGGGCTAACAGTCAGCAGTCGTGACCAATTTACGACCGCTGACAAGCTCTGGCATTATACTTCTTCCCCGCAACATTGACTTTAGCACTTGCTGCTTCGTCCTTACAATGCCAGGCGAAATCGCAGAAAGTAAACGAAAAAAAAAAACTTTCTCCTCGCTTCCACTGTGCCAGCGCGGCATACTGCCTTCTGTTCTCGATGTTCACAAGTCGGCGGCCTTCTGCTTTCAGTGGGAGGGTTGGAACTCTGACGCGGCGGCCATGTTGTCGAACTGCGAGAGATGCAAAAACTCCGTTTGCTAAGGTTCCTGCGCGTGTCAAAGAAACCGGGGGGTCGGAGTTAACGTGAGCTTCCCCCCTTTTCAGTCACGCATACAGCTCGGTGTAAGTGTCTGATGTAAAAGCCTGAGTATTTCTTTTTTTTTTTCCGTAGAGAGGGTGTACGCTCACGTCATTCCGTACTTAGCTTAAAATAATGCCGCTCAACTAAAGCACGGTGGAACTCGGAAGAGGCGTCCATCTTTTGTTGGGACACTTAGCGCAACTGTGCTAAGAATGTTTTCACAACCTTCACAAGAATCGATGGACAGTTCAAAGCTGGCAGTTTTATTCGAAGGTGATTTGCCCGGACATCTGAACTAGCGCTCGTCTCCAGCTTAACCGTGCGCATGGAAGGCCATTGATTCAGCCCACGTGTGTGATACGAAGCCTTGTGTTGCATTAAAACCAATCCGCCTTTGGTGGTCTAATGCGGTTCCATCTGCACTAGAACACCCCAAGGCCAAGCTTACCGTGCCTCGAATGTCTGGTAACGGTCTTCTCGCACCTTTTCATCAAGCTGACGCTATTTATACATCTGTTACACGGGCGTTTTCAACGGCAGTTCAGTTAACCACCAGTTGAGGATTTCAACTGCCGTTGAACGCAACTGCAATCGCCAGCTGTCACACGAGCACTTCGCGTTCAGTTCAGTTAGCACTCTAACCACATGACCTCGCGCCTAGAGGGAACTGAAAATAAGAAAAAAGCAGTGTATGCATTTTTTCTTGTTGTAAATGATCGTAGTGTATATACTCTTTCATATAGTGACAATTCTTTTTGTGTATTGTTTGCTTTGGAGTGGAAATTTGCGCGTGCCGAAGCACACTGAGCCAAGGCAATCCAATAAGTTTTTCGGTCCGTAGGTCGCCATCTTGTCAGTTGGCCGTTCAACTGGGATCCCCGATCTCAGTCGAACTCAACTGCGGTTGAGATTTCAACGACATTTAGCACTGCCGTATAACACCGCTAACTGCCGTTCAGTTCAACTGCGAGTCAATTGAACTGCCGTTGAAAACGCCCGTGTAACACGGGTGTTAGACTGATGTGCCATTTAAACGGCTCACCTGCAGTACGCAAAACAAAACGAGATGAAGAGTGCCAGTCCGCATCTCTCCTTGCTCCTGATCTCACGCGGCCTACCTCGGTCTAAAACGGACGGCGGGATAAAAACGGTGATAAAAAAAAAACAAAGGAAATTAAGCAGGCGAGGCTAGTTCCCTTGACAGACTGTGTCGTCAACTCGGCGAAACAGCGAACGGGGCGAGAGCTCACGGCGTGAAGGAGACGGCGGGAGCTGAAAGATACACGCCGGAGGTGGCGGCGTTGGCCAAGACATCGCCGACAGAATGAGGAAGGAGCGGTCTCTATGACGTGCGGAGCGTGCCGCCGCCAGCACACCACCTCTGAGCTGCTGTTTACCAGGAAAAAGATAAAGTTCGAGATTATTTCGATGGCGCAAGCGTACTAAACGGCATCCCATGTTGCGAATGGAAATGTCTGCGCGCCGAAAAAGCAAAAGAACAAAAAGCAGTGAGGTTTAAGGGAGAGAGCGGTTTCGGAGGAAAAAATGTTGGCGCGTGCGCGGAAATTCGTGTTTCCATAAAGCAGGCGCGTGACAGCTCCGCGATGGCTGTTTTCAAGGCAGGGATTGTGCCCCTGGTTTGGGAAAAATGAAAATGAGGAAGTAGAAGTACGAACGAGGGTGGTCAGGAAACTGCGTTGTACTGACGTTTCATTACTTCGACAACGCCTTAAAATGGGTCAGGGTGTACGCTCGGAGCAATAATTTTAGTTCAAGGGTCTTAGGGCTCTTGCTTCTGAACAGTCAGCGCAAGAAATTCAAGCTCATATCCGGGCGGTGTTTGCTCAGTTGTAGTACACGATATGCTTCTCACCAATCACTACGCTGCAGATAAAAAAAAACGTTAGCCAGTCGTCTTGCAGTAGTCGTGACTAGAATAGTTGCGATTCTGTCGTGCAAGCAAATCGGGGTCGCTGCGTGGCTTTCGCAGAAGGCCTTCGCAGAAGAGCATCAGAACATAGCATCTTTGCTATCTCTGGCACGAACTAGTTATTAGACATCAGGCGTTTTTTATACCAAAAGTACACCGCTTCTGCGCGTTTAATATTTTGGACAAGTGCTGTGCAACCAAGAGGTGAAGCAGTGCAAGAGCAATCATCTCGGACGCGTAGCTGATGAGCATTTTGTGTGCATTTTATGGGATCGTTACTTTTTTCGAGGCGCATACTCGAATTAAGATGCTCATATCGAAGGTGCGCCAGAGGTAAATTGATTTCGAAATTTGACGCTTGAAGCTCGGGGTTGTGACGGAAACGTTGAGAAGTGGATATATTTTTGATGATACTGCCGTTCACTTCGCAGATGGTAGGTTGAGGCTGATAGGAGAAAGCCTCACCCGCACCACTGATGTATCTCAGGTGCGCAAAAGCATGTGTTATAAGTTTGTTTAATTATTTAGTCGGTAAATATCTTGGTTTAGACCATAATCAAGGCAGCAGGAGAGATAGCCGGGCGAGTTTGGGGGATTTCATGGTTCAACATAGTGCAATAAGCGACTAAGTAGGCGAGGGAAAGGGCACCAGCACGACGTACGCTCTCACCTGGTTAAAAGACTAGGCGCTGCTTGCATCAGTCAGCCGTCCTTACAGATAAAGTGTATGCGCATCCACTCAGCAGGTGTCTTGGTTACTTCTGACGTGAGCTTTCATGCAGATCTGTGTAGCGTTTTCCGCCCGCGTGGTTCCGGGTTTTGTTTACGTTTTACTTTGCGTATTTTTTTCTTTGGGCTTTTAGACAGCGCTTTAGACAACGTAGTGGCTTATAAATTAATAATAATAATAACTGGTTTTTAGGGAAAGGAAATGGCGCAGTATCTGTCTCATATCGGCGGACACCTGAACCGCGCCGTAAGGGAAGGGATAAAAGAGGGAATGAAAGAAGAAAGGAAGAAAGAAGTGCCGTAGTGGAGGGCTCCGGAATAATTTTGACCACCTGGGGATCTTTAACGTGCACTGACATCGCACAGCACACGGGCGCCTTAGCGTTTTGCCTCCATAAAAACGCAGCCGCCGCGGTCGGGTTCGAACCCGGGGGCTTATAAATTGTGTTTGCGCAAAAAAAAAGAAAACTCGTGATAGTCACCGCTGTGTTCGCGTCACTTTCCTTTTTTTTTTCGCTGCCACCTTTTTTTGCGCATTATGACAATACCAATTTGTGTATTCCCTATTCTTCCGGCCTTTCCAGGTGGCCTGGACCACGTATACCTAATCGCAATGCTAAAACAAAGCACATGCTTTAGTATACGGACACTGGTTTCGCATCAGAAATTATCGTCTTCCGCGTATTCCCCAGATGTGTAAAATAATGGCGCAGATATGCTTGTTGATTTTGGACAGTCCTTTATTTTTCGAAGCGTACGCTAACTCGCTAGTAAATCTAAACACGTGTTTGCCAAAAGCCTAGGACAAGCATTAGAGAGTTTTAGTTTCACGTACGTAGAGGCTTCACGTACGTAGAGCTCTTACGGGTGACCAGTGCGCATGCGCAGAACGCAAAGGGTCTGCGCGAGTCTCACGTACGTACGTGAGATTCGGATTTTTACGTTGCGGTCTTTGCGTTGCTTGCGTACGTAGCGTTGACAAACATGGCGGCGCCCTCCCCCCCGCCGCTTCGCAGCGATAAAAGCTTCGTCGCTAATCCCTCGAGGCGATATCGTGTTCTAAACTGTTGTATTCGCCTACGATTTGCCCATTCGTACCTTCGCGTAAGGTTTCAAGCGATAAATAGCTTTTGTTTTTCAGACAGAAGGGCGATTTTTCAGCTGCTAAGCCTGACGAAGTAGCGCTGGTCGTCGTCATAGCAACGGTCTCGCTATGAATGGCTTGGCTTAAAGACTTTTCTTGGATGATTTAGGCTACAACCAGTGTCTGTGTTTCTTAGTAGATGGCGCTAGGCGTAACGCGCGGCGTGTTTCGCGTACGTGTAACTATAAGGGTCAAACGACCTGCGTGCAGGCTACGTAGACTTCTCACGTTTGCGTACGTGAACCCTCTACGTACGTGAAACTAAAACTGTCTATTATCTCTCACCTCGTATGTGGAACACGTATATGTGCATGTCGCCGCCGCACGAGGAAGACAATCCTGTTGTCCGGAAAATCCGGTTATGACCCCCCCCCCCCCCTCCCCCCTTCCAAAATGTTGCAGAGAGGACCTCAGTTGGCGCCCTTCGACACGCTTATTAGAGAAGCCGGGTGCACTGCTCCTTCCCCTGCCTCCCTTTGTTCAGGGGTTCGTTTGACCCGCGAGCACCCCTCAGTTGTAGCTTTTAGTTTCGAACCTCGAAACAGGGAGCAGGGTGGCGGTGTGTGCGGCGTTGCGCTTATACGTTTGGTCTGGGAGCAACGTGGCTGGGAGCTGCAGCGACTACGTCCGAAGCTAAGTGTTTTTGGTATTTACACTTTATACATGCTGTCGGGCGGTAGTTTTAAACCGAGTTAAGGGTAGGGAGGCCAGCGGAGGTGTGTGAGAATAATTTTTAGCGGGTTTTTACGTTGCGCAGGGTCGAGGGCTATCGGCATAGGAATTTTGGCGGGCTTTCACAAGGCGTAGCCGGCCGGACGATGGGTCGGCAAGCTAGGAAAGTTAAGGAGGACGAGGACGGGGAGTTAGTACAGTGCCAGGAGTGCGACCGTTGGTGTTACTTAGATGAGACTGGGTTCGGGAGCTTAGCCGAGGCGGATGAGGCTAGCTTCGTGTGTAAGATGTGCAAGCGGTTTGGGGACGCCGTTCATGCGTTAAAAGGGGAATGGGAAGCTGGGTTTAATGCACTTAATGCGGACTGGCAGGTCGAACGAGAGGCACGGATTAAGCTGGAAGCCCAGGTCGCCGATTTGATTAAAAAGGAGGAGAATAAGGCCGCCCTGTTGAAGCGAATGGTGGGCGAGATTAAAGAAGAGCGGGAAAAGCGGATCCAACTAGAAAAACAGGTTGAAGCGCTCAGGTCGCGGCCGGCTGGGCACCCCAGTTCGGAGAAGTGTCAGGCGGGGGACGAGGCTCGTCAATCGTACAGTGCTGTAGTGCAGCGAGCATCGTGTGAGAAAAATGAGAACGCAATGAAAAAGGTTAAAGCGGGCATGGAAACTCGCGACAATAGCGTACAGCGGCAGGAGAGGCAGCTAGAGCGATCCGGAGGCCAACAGATGGAATTAGGAAGCGAACGTTTGGGGCGCAGGAGAGTTCTTGTGGTCGGGGACTCGAATGTAGCGAGGGTTGAGGGAGGCGTTCTGACGGCAGTGAAGGCAGACAGGCGGGTGCAGGTGGAGGCTCAGTCGGGAAAGTGCATGGTGGATGCAATGGCCAGAGCCCGGGAGGTGGTGGTGGGCAGCATGGATGGCGAACACCTTGTGGTCATCCATGCTGGTCTCAATGATGTACTGCAGGGGAGGAGCCAGAATCTTGAGACGCAGTTGGAGGTGGGGATGCGTAGGCTTAGAGAGGCCTCTGGGAGTGTGCATGTGACCATATGCACAATCCCAGAGGTCCAGAGACAGGCTCGCGAAACGGAAAGGAGGGTCGTGGAGACTAATCGGGTAATTAGGCTATTGAGTCGACGACTAAGATACGAGGTGATGGAGGTGAACAGGGAAGTGTATGAGGTTAGGCCCCACCCTTTTGCACAGGATGGCATCCACTACGGTGGTGCCACTGGCAAGAAGGTGGGTAGTAGGATTGGTCGCCAGGCAACAGCTTTTTTGGGGGGACCCAGAGCTCTGATGGAACCAGTGTAGAGAAGGAAGAATTAAGATCAAACGGACAATGGAACCATAGGGGAAGAAAGAGACGCAAGCGCCAGGGCCAAGTTAATTCAGATATAGGTTTCATTAACATGCAAGGTGGCAGGAATAGACTGAAATGGGAGGAAATAGAAGAACAGTTAAGACAGGAGGAATTAATGGTATATGGTTTAGCGGAAACACATCTTAGAGACATGGAGCAACCACCCTGTAACCCAGACTACGCATGGGAATATTGCAATAGAACAGAGGGCAGCAGAAAGGGAGGTGGAATTGGGGCATTCATTCATAAAAGTATGAATTTTCAAAGGGTTAGACTGGGATGCAGGGAACATTTATGGCTAAAAGGAACAGTGGCAGGCAAGCTAACACTCCTTGGCTTTGTATACCTGTGGACAGGGGTCAATGCCAGAGAGGAAAACAGGAAAATGTTAGAATGTATTGCAAGCGACATTGATGAGCTAGGAGGACAGGGCGAGATAATTATATTAGGTGACATGAATGCACACATAGAAGACCTGGATGGGTACACGGATTCGACAGGAAGCATGCTGCAGGACATGTGTGACAGGCATGATTTAGTTGTATGCAACAGCACCGAGAAGTGTGAAGGGCTCATAACATGGGAGGCGGGGAGTCTGCACTCGACGATAGATTATGCACTAATGTCACAGAGGATGTATAACAGATTAGGGGTAATGAGCATAGATGAAGATGGTTCCAGAAGTCTAGGTAGTGACCACAAGCGTATCAAGTTGAGCTTCAGAGGAAAAAGCAATGTAGGACTGAAGCAAGATGAACAATCAGGGGGAAATTTTTACTCAGAAAAGCAATTGGAAGTAGCAGCCAAAAGAATCGAGAAAGTAATTTTTGAGGATAGTGAAACAGAATGGACTTATACCAAATTAACTCGATTACTGGAGCTAGAGCTAGCTAAGGTGCGAGTAAAGTTAAAAGGGAAAAGACGCAAACCCAAGAGTTGGTGGGATGAGGAGGTCAAGAGGGCAATAGAAAAGCGCAAGGAAGCATCCAGAGAACACAGATATTCCAAGAAGAGGGGGGAACCAAAACCCGAAGTAGACAGAAAATGGGATACCTTCATAAAGTGTAGAAGGGACGCATCCTATTTGATTAATGAGAAAATTAGAAGAAAGGGTGCCCAATGGATGTCAAAAGTAAATAAAAAGGATAGAAAAGCAGCCCAAAAATTCTGGAAACATCTAAATGCAATGATTAATAAAACTAGGCTAGAACAAAGGTTTATTGTTACAGATGAGGGTATTCGACTAGAAGGGGATGAAGCAATAAAACACATAGGAACAAGGATGACGGAAAAATTTTCAGCAGAGCACGTGGTACATAGTTTATCGAAGGAGGATAGACCGGTTACAGCAATAGCTTCACTTGAGCAAGGAGAGTGGGAAAGGGCAGAGAAGAAGGTTCCTAGTGGCACATCAACAGGACCAGATGGGATCCCGATTATGTTGATAAAGAAGTTAGGACCAAAATCCAAGCAAACATTAATACAGGTAGTGAACAAAATGATAGTGGATGAGAAAGTCCCCGATGAATGGCGATTAAGTAGAATGAACATGATATATAAGGGAAAGGGGGACAAAGCAGACGTAAGTAACTATCGCCCCATAACAGTGACATCTGTGGTTTACAGGGTGGTGATGCAAATTATAAAGGATAGACTGCAGGCTTGGGTGGAGAACGAGGGGGTGTTAGGGGAACTACAGAATGGGTTCCGGAAACAAAGGAGGTTGGAGGACAATCTATTTTCATTGACACAGTGTATAGAAATTGCGGAAAAGGAACATAGGCCCTTATTGCTAGCATTTCTGGATATTAGGGGAGCCTATGACAACGTTACTCAGGAGCATTTGTGGGACATATTGGGCACATTGGATGTGGAAAATGGAGTAATTAATCTTTTAAAAGATATATATAGAGGTAACAGAGTGCTCATAAAATGGGAAAAAAATGTATCAGGGCCTGTAGAGATACAGCGGGGGCTTAGACAAGGATGTCCTCTGTCCCCTTTGTTGTTCATGTTGTACCTGCAAGGTTTGGAAGCCAAGCTAGAGGGGAGTGGACTAGGCTTCAACCTATCTTTTTTCAAGCAAGGGGAATTGATTAAACAGACATTACCGGGACTAATATACGCGGACGATATAGTGATAATGGCTGACAACAAGGAAGACCTGCAGAAGTTGTTAGACATATGCAGTACAGAGGGAGATAGATTAGGCTTCAAGTATAGTAAGGAAAAATCTGCAGTCATGATATTTAATGAAGAGGGCGGCGAGCATAGAATACAGGAGTTCGTGCTAAAAGTAGTGAATGAGTACAAGTATCTTGGGGTGTGGATAAATAACAGTGCTGAGTATCTGACAGAGCATGAAAAATATGTAATGAATAAAGCTAGTAGGAATGCAGCTGTCATGAAAAATAGGGCACTGTGGAATTACAATAGGTATGAGGTGGCAAGAGGGATCTGGAAAGGGGTGATGGTCCCTAGCCTGACCTTCGGGAATGCGGTCCTGTGTATGAGGCCAGATGTTCAAGCAAGGCTGGAAATTAGGCAACGGGGAGTAGGGAGGTTAGCTTTGGGAGCACATGGCAATACACCAAATCAGGGGGTACAGGGGGATATGGGATGGGCGTCTTTCGAGAGCAGAGAGGCTAGCAGTAAGATAGCATTTGAGGTTAGATTGAGAAGGATGGAGGAAAAGCGGTGGGCTAGGAAAGTTTTCAGATACCTGTATATAAAGAATGTTGACACGAAATGGAGAAAGCGAACTAGAAAATTGACAAGCAAATATCTGGACAGCAGTAAGGGGGCAAATCAGCAATTATCGGTTAAGAAAAAGGTTAAAGGAACAGAGAGAGCGTTGTGGAAAACAGGGATGCTGACGAAATCGGCACTGGAAACATACCGGACCTTTAAACAGGAAATTGTCAAGGAAAATATCTATGATAATTGTAGGGGAAGTTCTTTGCTGTTTGAGGCCAGGACTGGAGTTTTGCGGACTAAGACGTATAGAGTCAGGTACCAGGAGATAGACACTTTGTGCATTGCGTGCGGAGAGGAGGAGGAAACGGCTGAACACTTGATACTTTTCTGTAAAGGGCTTCACCCTACAGTGGAAGGCAGCGGGGCTGACTTACCCAAGGCATTGGGGTTTAGGGATAGTGAGGGGAAAGTGGATTTTAAGAGGTTAGAAGTAACCAAGCGAAGGTTATCTGATTGGTGGCTAAAAGCAAGACAGGAGTAAAATTTCACAAGACATGGCTAGGTGGCTTGAGCCACCGCCCGATGTAAAGGGTTCAGCCGTATCCATCCATCCATCCATCCTCACAGGCGCGTCCTGCCGCCCGCCAAGGGGTATTTCAGAGCGCAGCTTCAGCAGTGCAAGCCGGAGCAAGAGGCCGTCTTTATTACACTATAAGTGTCATTCGTAACATTTTGATTTCTGGAAAAGCACGTCACATGGTACATCCTGTCATGTATACATGACCATATATTTTTTTATTGAAGCGAAAGCTTCACTACGCTAGGTTTTCAAGAGGGCAGCACCAGTGCAGCCACGTGACAGGTGTCACGTGGCAGGTCACGTAGCCTACTGACGTCCTAACAATCTGGGCATCGGGCATTTCATCGACGCTTTACAGGCAATCCGTTTGGCTGTGTGTGTGGCGTTTGTGAGCGTAGCAATGCAAAGAAAGCCTCCGCTTCTCACCAGGGTTAACCAAAGTTTAAGCCACAGCTAATTTTTTCAGTTTATCCTTGTTTACACTGCTTCGTGGCAGCGAATTCTCGCCGTTGAATTACTTGTAGATTATAGTTTATCACTGGATGCCCCAGCAAAATTCCGGTATTCTACGAAGGCTCGAAGCCTGTCCTACATTCCTAGATGTACCCGCCACGGTGGCTATAAATTAGTGGTGTTCGACTTCTGAGCCGTAGATCGCGGGATCGAATGCTGACCGCGGCTGTCACATTCTGGGGTGGCCAACTGTATCAGCGATCACGTGCTGTGCAAGGTCAGTGGATGTTAGCGAACCCCAGGCGGCCGAAATTCATACGCAGCTCTGCGCGACGGTGTCCCTCATGGCTCCCGCGTGCAGCTACGGGTACGTTGAACCCCATATACCCCAACGGCTTTCCTTTGCTACCGAATTCTAGCTTTTGCGAAGGGCTCTTATCTGCAGGAGCTGTTCTTCGCCAAACATAGTGCCTAAACTATAGCCTGGCTTTTCCATCGAAAGAAAAGGAGTAGTTCAAATTAAGAGGAAGTCGCTTTTGTCGAATGAATGATACTATACAGCTGCGAAAGTGGAACGTTTTAATTTCGCTCTTCCCGAATGTCACCAAAGCCCACTCGCTCATAAATGATGGCGAACCTCATTATGCAAGATGCGGGGTTCCCCTTCGGCCCCATGATGCCCGTTTTTTTATTTTAATTGGTTTTGGGGGGAAAGGAAATGGCGCAGTATCTGTCTCATATATCGTTGGACACCTGAACCGCGCCGTAAGGGAAGGGTAAAGGAGGGAGTGAAAGAAGAAAGGAAGAGAGAGGTGCCGTAGTGGAGGGCTGCGGAATAATTTCGACCACCTGGGGATCTTTAACGTGCACTGACATCGCACAGCACACGGGCGCCTTAGCGTTTTTCCTCCATAAAAACGCAGCCGCCGCGGTCGGGTTCGAACCCGGGAACTCCGGATCAGTAGCCGAGCGCCCTAACCACTGAGCCACCGCAGCGGGGTCTGCAGTCACAGTTACCACAATTATAAGTGCTTTACCAGTAATTAGCCCGTTCGAAATCAGTTTGAAGCATGTTTTTCAGTTGGCACTGAGAACTGAGTTCAAGTTGAGTGAGGTGAGACAGACGGATTCGAGGTTAGGGAGAGGTGAAGTTAGCGAGGTCACTAGCGCCCCACTTATCATTGCGAATTCTCACTGACCAGCAGGGGATCACGGGACTTTTCATGTACGGCGTGCCACGCGGACAGCTGTGCACCATGAACGCCTCAACAGCTCCCTAACGCAGCTGTTGGCGCATAAAGGGAGACAAAAAGATCTGCGCAAGGGACACACTGCGGCACACTGTGAAAGTTGTGCAAGTCTGTGACTGTCGTACTGTGAATCCCAACATCGCGTGTGCTGCCCCTGCGCCGCTCGTTGATGTTCACGGTTCAAGGCATGGGGTGCGTCGTCGTCCTGTTAACTTAAAGAAAAAGCACCAGAAGGCTTGGCGAGGTAATAATTCAAACCTTTGTAAAACTTAATTTATCTTCGCTCACTTGTTTGTGAGGTGCAAATAATAGCCAAAACAGGCATCGCTGCCGAGGAAGAACGATTTTGTTGTGGCGTTGTCAGTCTATACAATCGCACCCCGCAGCTGTGGGTCGAAAGCGGAGAGCGCGCCGCAGTCTAGGATTGGCATGATGTGTTACCGATAACAAGGCTTATTCGCACCTTTCAAGCAGGGATTCATTTGCTGCATGTAGTGGGCGCACATAATGGAACCGGTTTGAGAAACATTTCCGGTAGGAGGCGACGACGCCTTCTGTGCAGGACCATGTCCCTGCAGGAAGCAAGGAAGCCCTCAATACACCTTTTTTCCCCACTTTTCTGCAGAGAAGTCGGAGGGGGGGGGGGGGGGAGGCTAGGGGAAATTCGATAGTTTCCTGAAAGCATACGTGGATGGCACAGCCTTGATAGGAGGAAGAAGTGACGCGTGAAAACTGAAAGTGCAGTGCACAGTTAGTGGTAACAAGCGCCGAGAGAAGCAACAACGACAAATTATATTTCCGAGGATTGGAGCCGGAAAGTAGGACCGCATAGATTAACTGGCGAAATACTCAGATTGAGCAGTGCACCTCGCTTTTAAACCCCCACGAGGCGGTTCTGCGAAGAACCCGTACCTCCACGAAAACATACAGGCGTCTCTATACGTTATGCGCCGACCAGAGTCGCAAGCATCCTGCTACATCTTTTTCGTTTTCTTTTTGCTTGGCCGCTTGTTTTGCTCTCCTCCGCTTATCACAATCTCCGCCCGAAATCTTCCGCATCTGCGTATTGCGTAATAGCCGCGGGGGCCAACGACGCGGAGTGTCTGGCACGTATTCGCGTTCCATCTTATCGTTCGCTCCAGGAAGCTTAACGACTCGGTTGGTGCAGCTTTCTTGGCTGTAGCTGCCCTGCAGACGTTTTTCTTTTTACATCTGCCGCTGTAATTCCATCCTTTGGCCGATTTTTTGGACGCTGTCCCCGCGGCCTGTGCTCCGATTAAATGGGTGCCAAGCTAAAAAATCTAAGTATCGACAAAACAGCATTTGTTACGCTACTTACGATGAATTGTTGCGCATTCGCACAACACAGCAGGCTAGCTGGCCACAAGTCTAACGTGTGTTCCTCTTGTGAGCTTCCCAGGATTGCCTTAAGAAAAAAAAAGGTAAACTATCAGCGCGTCTGTCTCTCGTGCGCCGAACTGCTGACAAAATATGGGGCAAGGACGCAGAAAGAGAGGCAAGAAACAGATCGAGGAATGAAGTGAGCTTGGATTACCTGCGAAATGGCTGTTAAAGTCAGTTAGTTCCCGGTTTTGCTTTTCGAATCCTTTCGTTCCCGAGTACTCCCTTAACGTCCCTATTGTTCATTGCGAATAAATTTTTTTATAGTCTAGTTTGTACTAATTTCTATTTCATGTCTTCGGCGCTTCAAGCATAAGTTTAACCGGGGTGTAACGTTCAGGTCCCCCCAATACGAAAGGGAATAAAATTTGAGCGTTCAGCGTGTGCCAAGCACGGTTTTTCCTGCTTCATAACTAGTTTCCTTATTGGCGCATAACGCTAAAACGTCCTTTTTTGACTTCCTTTTTGAGAAAATAACAAAAACTTTATTTCTGTGCAGATTAGTTGTTCACTTTGAGGGGATTTCTGTGATCATTTCTGTTCTAAACCTTGGCTGTAAACAATCGCCGTGTTCCTGCAAAAACTGAACATAAACTGTGTCGACTTCGGCAGTGCCTGCACACAACTGTTTTATTAAAAAACAAATTCATGCGCAACTGGTTATATAATGAACAAAATAACTGCTATATCGTTTTATGTGCGTCACGTACTTTTTCATGTGTGTACTTAAACTGCTTCTCTGCGCAACTACGCCATAGACAGCAAATCGAGAGGCATGTTTGTAGACGTGCCGGGATGACGAGAATATATAAAGCTTGCGAAGCGTTGAATAGATCATCATAACTATAGTCAGATACAACTCCTGAACGAAGAGACTTTTCCCTGTCAAAGGACTTCCTACCAGCCAATGGCGTCGGCCGATTCTCATGACCCTACTATACTAGCGTGGCAATGCAGGGAGCGGCGCGATAATGCAGGGATAGGACTATCCCCGACTATAGTCTCGTTTACATGAACCCGACCGCGGAGGGACGATTTAGGGGATCGAGTTGAGCAGGGTCAGCCCACTTCGACGACTGCGCGATTACATGAACTCGATTTTAGCGAGTCGAGACCGGTTCAACTGCCACGACACCAAGCGTCGAGCAAGCAGTGGGAGAGGGCAATGGCAGCCCCCAAGACCGCGGAACAACAACACTGTCTCGGAGGCGCGACGGCGTAAGAGGAAGGTTCGCATTTATCATCTCCCTTCCCAGCAACCCGACTCTTAAGAGTCGATCCGGTTTACATGCTATCTGCCGTTGGGGGCAATCGAGTCAACTCAACCCTTGCAGCGGAGTTGACTGGACTCGCTCCCTCGACTCCCGGACCCGACTCTGCATTGTTTCCGTGAACCCAGTAACCGGTTTTCAACTCAGCTCCTCAACTCAACCCCGTCATGTAAACGCCGCTTATGGAGGGAGGGTACTATCCCCTTTCAACTGGCACTCCTTGCATTGACACGCTAGCAGGGTGATGAAAATCGGCCGACGCCATTGACTGGAAGGGGGTCCTTTGACGGGGAAAAGCTCATGCTGTTCGCTTCAGCACTGGAGCGTTTCCTTGGACACTTATACAGGCATAAATTAACTCTAAAGCCAGTAACTGTCCGCGCTTTGTACAAACTACCTAGTCAGGAAAAAGACGGTGTGTTTAGGCAGTTTGTAGTACCATATTTTACCGATTATTATCAACACCTTTACGCATATCATTCATCCATTTGGCTTGCTTCATTCTTTTGTACCCTTGCTGTACTCGTGTCTACGGTGTGCCGTGCAGGTGAGTCGACGGCGGCCTATGTTGGCGTGCTATATATGCTTTGCATGCATGTATGCGGCATTGAAAGTGTCGACAGTTTATTTCCGCATGCGTTTTGCTTCTCGATAGCATGTAATTGGCTCTTGTAATGAGTCATTGCCATAGCAACGCGAATGAAGGGCACAGAAAAGATCGCGCGTTCGGATGAATGGATGGAAGATAGGAGGGTCACCTTTGAAACGGGGTGTGGCAGTTATCACTATGCTCGACTTTTTTTTTCTTTATACATATTTCAACAATCCGTCCAACTAAACGGTATTATCTAAAAATTCGCTATTTTTCTTTGAATACAATTTTGAATCCTGAATTTGTAACCTTACGTAACCGCCCACCTGCCGCGGTGGCTCAGTGGTTAGGGCGCTCGACTACTGATCCGGAGTTCCCGGGTTCGAACCTGACCGCGGCGGCTGCGTTTTTGTGGAGGAAAAACGCTAAGCCGCCCGTGTGCTGTGCGATGTCAGTGCACGTTAAAGATCCCCAGGTGGTCGAAATTATGCCGGAGCCCTCCACTACGGCACCTATTTCTCTTTCTTCTTTCACTCCCTCCCTCATCCCTTCCCTTACGGCGCGGTTCAGGTGTCCAACGATATATGAGACAGATACTGCGCCATTTCCTTTCCCCAGAAAACCTATTATTATTATTAACCGCCCTGCTTTTGAGCCAGAAATCTTCCAATCCCCTTTTCTGACTACTAC